>NC_090266.1:280866698-281176143 GCF_040414725.1 Anabrus simplex
TTATTATTATTATTATTATTATTATTATTATTATTTGAGATTATCATATTCGTAACAGTGAATCAACATCCATTAACTATTTTAATTTCGTTTTATCATTATTATTATTATTATTCTCAGAAATAATCTAATAAATGCTTCCTATTATTCCTCTTCAAATTATAATTATTATTGTGATAACTTAATTTCACATGTTACACTGCCGTTAACTATATTTATGTTTAATGCATAAGCTTTTACAGTTTCGGTCTAGTTTGGCACTAAGCAATCGATTAGGACAAGATTTACTTGGATTATTGTTATTATTATTATTAGTATTATAATTATTACTATTATTACTAATTTGAAAGTTTTATATTTTAATTTCCAATCTTTAGAATTTAGTCACATATGTTAAATCCCAATATGAACCACCAAGATCCGATTTACATCGGTAGGAACACAACGGTATTCGGAACCGCAACCTTCATTTTCGTATTGATGTTAATTTTATGGGAGCACCATATCATCCCAAGAAAAATCTCAAATCCCATGTCAACTCGCATCTGGGAAAAATATACCCAATACCTGCGATTGCTAAATTATTCCTTCCTTTTCATTTGAAGTCAATTTATTCCACTTGAACTCTTCAAACATTTAATTCACTAATTATTCGTCCGTGCGTGGACTTTTCTACTACTCATAACACCGAAATCGGCATATTATATCGTCTTACGCTTCGAGATTAATCTATTTCTTCATCAACACCAGTACGGCTCAATTTTCACCTCATACCGGATTTTTGTCTCGCACGAATTCCAAAATGGGCTCAAACCACTCTGGGCTCTCAACATATCGTGACCATCCTATACACGTGCCTCTATCGCTTCTAAACAAATATTTATGATTATTATAGAGTCCAAAAACGTTAAATTAACAATGTATGTTAAAATCAAATTTACTGCTCGAATTAAAGTCTTTTACGCCACATGTTATCTTCACATTGATTATTACTTTAACTAGCGAACCCCCAAAGCATTATTATTATTATTATTATTATTATTATTATTATTATTATTATTATTATTATTATTATTATTATTATTATTATTATTATTATTATTATTATTATTATTATTATTATTATATATAATTCACAACTTTACAATTGGGTTTATGAGCTTCTTCGGTACAATGTACATGGAAGAAGTACTATTTGGTACATACGCACATATGCTTCATACATATCGGTATATACTTAACATTGTTGACAAATAGACTTGACAGATATTTATGAGATATTTACTATATATAAACGGTCATAATTATTAGTGGACGATTTTCATTAGTCTTCTGTGTATGGTGGATGGTTCATGCCAATAAACTTTCTTACTATATGGCAAGTGGCCAGTATTGCTGCTTTTTGTAATTATTATTATTATTATTATTATTATTATTATTATTATTATTATTATTATCTCTCATGACCTTCCGTACGCAAACACATAATTATACACCCTGGTACTTTCATATATCTGGATGTCTGGTAACAAATATATCTAACTAAGGTACAAATAATCACCGCAGTGATTGAGAAATCAAAATAAACTGAGTTAGCATAAAAGAAAAACCTCACACTTGAAATGAAGTATTCACAAACAGCATGCATTAATTGAAAGATATAACCCATATTTACATTATATACAACAAACAGATGGTCAATTAATTAGTCTAAACCATAATTACGTTCATGTAAATTAATTCATCCGTCTATCTTAAATAAAATCATGGATTCGGGAAGCGACCCATGCGTTACGTTAAGTAACCATGATTACTTTACTCTTACACCCGTCTTATTGCGATAACATCCAAAAATATATCAATTTTGTGTACTCATTCCTGTGTAGAATTCCATTGTCTCGTGGCAGTTGAGAAGCCTCATGGCCCCATATTTGTTTAGTCGTTCATCTTGCCGCATTTTATAACAATAACATAAAAAACACTCCTAGGTGATTACCCATTATAAACACCTTAATCATGAATATACAATGATTTATGCAACAAAACACTTATAGGTGCCTAAAGACCCATTACGCTTTCACAATTCTTTTCTTCACTTGCGCCCGAACCACACGCCGTGACACTTTACGACGATGTGTCGTTTTATTCAACCCGGCGCGTATCGCGGTGGTCAACCGGCACTTCTCGAAATATTCCCAAGCCACCTAGTGCTCGCCACGCTCCTACAGTTCCCTGTTCCGGATAATTGTTTCAACGTCTATCTTGACCTTACTAATTCAGGCTCCGCACACTGCCTTCATAAAGTATTATCGGCTTTCTGTTTATCATTTATTCAATCACATGAAACCTTTGTAAATGCATTAACTTCAACATACAGTTATACTGATTATTAACACTCGGTACTATGAATAATCTCACTGTCCGTCTTCACATTCATAACGGCTCATGTACTTTCAGCTCTAACTGACTTAGAATGCGTCCCGAGGTACTGACTTCCAGTGTCAACGTGTCAGAGTATCAAACTATTTCAAACAACTGTCGCAAACAAATTGTCGCAAACAACTGTTTCAAACAAACTGTTCTTGTGAGGTTCTACTCCCTAGTATTTATGGACGATGTGGTTTCCCGCGTGGATCATTCGCGGTCACTCCCGAGGGAGGGGGGCGGTTGGTTATCCTAAATCGGCACTTGCAAGTTGATTTGAATCTCTTAATTTATCCCACTTAATAAACTGGCGGTAAACATTCACGTGTCGTATTCTGATCTCATATCGTTCGGAGATCACGAATATATCACTCGATTTCTGTCTTCCACTTTTCGCGCGCTTAGTCGGCGTCCATGCTAGTGTAATCTTTCTGACCAATAGCGATACAGCGTGGGTCTATTCCTAAAATTCTATATTTTAGTTCATCAATCTTACAATTACATGGGGATGATATCTAAAAATCCCATCTGTTCAATTCGGTGGTTGGAATATTTAATTATTATCTGAGAAGATAACTGGAGTTCATATTGTACTTTGTCATGTTGGTGCACCTGTGAGCCCTTTAGAAATTTTATCATTGGCTGAAACTGCAGCGGTTAGTTTAAATATCTCCCCTCGACAACTTGACAACAATACGCCTGGAGACACGGGAAACTTTATTGCGACATTTTCTCCGTATTGGTGACGTATGGGTTGCAACCTTGTTCAGGAATAAACACTCTGTCACTTCCTGGTAGCAATCAGCCCTTGTGTTATGAGTGCTCCTTTCTAATTTCATCACTAATGGATCGGCCCTTCGTGCATTTCTTGCTTAGATTTAATCCTCTTAAATTTCGACATGGAAATACCTCACCCATTATACGAGCTTAAATCTTGGTGCCAGTTTGTCGCGAGCATGCCTGACAATGTTGAAATCTTTCCGTCCACACAAGACTGACAGTGTGTATTTCAGTGTTCTCATATTCCTGAATTTATTTTATAATATCAAATCATGATACGTATGGTCTATCTCGTCCGGGTACACTATATCACAGGAGTATCAGAAGTGCCACTCTAAATGTAAAATGTTAAAGCAAGAAGAGTCTTCAGACAGACGCGAAATTCACGGCGATGGAAATTGGAAACTAAATAAGGAAACACCATGGAAATATATACGTAGTTTGGAAGAGAGGTATATATATAACTTATATCTTGCAATGAAGGTGTCCTTTCCTTTTATTTTTTAGACAAGAGCTAGCAATTTAAATCATTGCCCGGACAATGTGAGATCTGTTTTTGCTTTAAATCAGTCAATCAATCAATCAATCAATCAATCAATCAATCAATCAATCAATCAATCAATCAATCAATCAATCAATCAATCATTTATCTGGATTTAGCACTGTCGCCCAGGTGGCAGATTCAATATTAATTGTTTACATAGTCTTTTGTTAAGTATTTCAAAGCTTGGAAATTAATCGAACGTTCTTCCTGATAAATTATTCCATTCCCTAATTTTTCTTTCTATTTTTACCCAATTTTTCCTCTCGAATTCCAACGTTATCTCCGTATTATTATATTTTATGCCTTTAAAAGTTCCACTCAAGCTTATTTGTTTACTAATGTCATTCCATGCTATTTTTTTACTGACAACTCGGAACATCTCGCTTAGACAAGCAGCTTATCTTCTTATTCCCAAGTCTTCTCAGCCCAAAATTTGAAACTTTTTCGTAATACTGCTCTTTTGTCGAAAATCACGCAAAATAAATCGTGCTGCTTTCCTTTGGATCCTTTCCAGTTTTTGTATAAGGTAATCCTGGGGTCCTACCAGATACTTATAAACCATCTCCTTTACAATCATACCACAACCCCTGAATTCTTTCATAACCATATGAAGAGATCTGTAACTATTATATGTGATTACCCCATTTGAGATATTCATTTATATTAACACCTAAGTACTTACAATGATCCCCGTAAGGTGCCTTCACCCCATCAACACAGTAACATAGCACAATACTCAAAGGACTTCGGCTTTGATGTAAATTTATAGAAAGAGTAGAAAATAAACAGTAAACTCTTATACTCGTATTTCCGTGAAGACAAGGTGCAGGAGTATTACTTCCGTGACAAGCCTAGGATTTTATGCCATTTTTCATTATATTTTACCCTAGAAAATGATCTCTTGTTCGATATTTATTTCAGAATTCCAAAATGGACAAGGAGAAGCCTACTAAATCTAGTATAAAAGTTGAAGTTTCACCTGGTCAAAAACGCTGTGAGTATAACTAATAAAAGTTCTTGTAAATTGTTTTCTTTCCTTTCTTGTTTGTACTAAATAAGGTTCTTTTAAGGTAAATCCACACAGCTTTTTACATCTCCGAACTTGCCAGCCAGTTGGTTACACTAGTATGTCGCAAAGTACCTAACGTGATGGCAAGGAATTAGGAAATCTGAAACGGCCACATCAAAAACGTGACATATATATCAAACTAGGGTCCTAGAAATGTTTCCTGCCAAGGAAGATAGGACTAGAGATTCAAGAAATGGAGGATAGTGGGTACGGAGAGGTCAGCAGGTGATGAGAAGTCATTTCATCTGTGAACATAATTAATGCTTTCTTTTATTTTTATTTTCATGTCCAATGAAGCTACAAGACTAGGAGAAGTGATAACACAGATATCTCGTACACCCCTCGAAGATGAACCCAGAAAAGGTGGGTTGGATATAACAGGAGTTGCTTGTCTATCCCTCTCTCCAGAAACGCAAACTACTATTCAGTTCGAGGCAGAGAAAGTAAATAAGGAATCACCATGGAAGTATGTGCCTAAAGTGACCATTGAAAATGACATTATCTTGAAAGGACCCAACTCCGACTTCCATGAAATTCGAGAAAGAATAAAGGTATTGTAATTGTACATATTGAAAACCATTATAAAGGTGCTATATCTCTCTCTCATATTTTAGTTACAAAAGAATAAAACTTGTCAAGAAAAATATGTTTATTATATATGTTTATAAAATTATTTACTTACAGGCTTTTCAAGGCAAACATCTGTTTATGGGATTCAATTTAGCTTCCACTGAGCCAAACCAGTATTTCATCTGCACCACGGAGGAAGCCAGGAAAGCAGTTCAATTGATGATAAGTAAACAGAGGCTTCTATCACTGAGAAAATTGGGCAAAGCAAACGTAAGGGAAGCTCGTCCATGGACTTCACTGGGGAGTGAGAATGAGATACACAGCATTTCAACGGTTAATAAACGTCAGTTTGTAAGTATTTTGAACACATTGACTAACCGCTTACATAGTCCTGAAGAATTTTCAATTTCAATAATCTTCGAAATACGAACTGCTTATCTGTTCCAGATTGTAAAGGAAATTGTAACCACTTCTGACTTATTAAATAGAGAAGTCAAATTTCAAATGCAGGATGCAAAAGATTTGCCATACGGCCTGGTTAAATTCTCTGGAAGAAGTGACATTGTAAATGTAACTCGAAGGAGGTATGAACGAGGAATTCAGGTACGTCACACACTCTAGGTAACTGATGACTATTTACTACTTACTTCACAAATCATTCCTCCAGCCAACATTCAGAATTTCCATTCAGAAGCCCACAGAGCTACCTCCCACATTCCCCATACAGGGTGTTAGGGAATGTTATACCGAAAACCTGAAGGATGTGTATGACATGTGCTTGCCACAACGTGGCACAGGTGACAACATCCTGTTGTTGTTCAGAAAGACAAAAGTCAATGTTTTCTGTTTTGGTTTAAGTCGCTCGGGTGGCAGTTAAGTGTAAAGGCATACGTACTCACTGTACACCAGCGATCATCAAACAACCTGGCATTGTGGCTGTGTCTATGACACACAGCTACAGTATGTAAACATCAAGTTACGTACTGGGGACGTTGAACATCCCACAGAATATATGACACACCATAGAGGAAATGGTGAGGACGCTTCCGAATGGACATGGATGACATCCAAGCTACTAGAGTAGGTGATCGATATGTCGACCATTTGCCAGCAGTCATGCTTCACAGTGACGAATTCATGATACACGAACACATGCAAACGTCTGAATGTCCATCCGTATGGATTCCGCTGCAGCAAATATACGTTGGCGAAGCTCATCCTCCGTGTCGATTTCATTTCTGTACACCAGACTCTTGATATGGTCCCTCAGGTAAACATCCCATGCTATTTCTCTACTGACAACTCGGAACATCTCGCTTAGACAAGCAGCTCATCTTCTTATTCCCAAGTCATCTCAGCCCAAAATTTGAAACTTTTTCGTAATACTACTCTTTTGTCGGAAATCGCGCAAAACAAATCGTGCTGCTTTTCTTTGGATCTCTTTTTTTTTAAGTTGCTTTACGTCGCACCGACACAGATAGGTCTTATGGCGACGATGGGATAGGAAGGGGCTAGGAGTGGGAAGGAAGCGGCCGTGGCCTTAATTAAGGTACAGCCCCAGCATTTGCCTGGTGTGAAAATGGGAAACCACGGAAAACCATCTTCAGGGCTGCCGACAGTGGGGTTCGAACCTACTATCTCCCGAATACTGGATACTGACCGCACTTAAGCGACTGCAGCTATCGAGCTCGGTCTTTGGATCTCTTTCCAGACCTAATTGGTCAACTGAGTCCTCTCAAACGGCGTAGAAATGTACGGTCCAGGTATTCACGTACACTGCAGCTCACACAACGTGATGAACCATCATCATGTGCATTTGGAACGGACATTCACAACATATGCCGGTAGTTCATCTCTGAGGAACGTTAGGTAATTTTCACTTGTCAGGCGCGTGGGTAACACGTGGGCCCTATTAGGAATCACCAATGACACCAGCCCATATTTTCATTGTATAGCGCCACTGAGAATGATTCTACCGAATCGCATGTGGATTGACAGCCCGTGTATGTGGATATGTACTGTGGAAATATAACACCGAATTCCTCGTGTGGCTAGGATTTGGAAGGGCAACAACGGCTATTTTGCCGTTTCGTTTAGAAACCACGTATAAGATATCCGCCTTTGAAGAACACTCTCGTCTTGCAGGCACTGTGCACGTTGCGCATGATACGGTCGCAGGCTCTCTTCACGCAGGACACAGTGCACGCTCCACTGGGATATACCAACTCGGCCGGTAAAATTTTGCGCGCTTCACTCCGAGTGCTGTTCAGTTGTGTCCAGCATGTCGTTTTCTACTTCTAACAATTACCGTGATCTTTGCCGACCACATTCTCAATAAGACGATAATATACAACCAGAATCGTGTACTGTCTGGTACGCAGCAACGAACGATGGCCAATGGATGTGCGGCTATCAGAAAATCGTTCTCTGTAAAATCAGACGGCAGTTTTTGAATTCACCACGGTTAAGAAGAGGGTATCTCCGCCAACTCGTTTTTAGAAAACTACCTCTTTCTAACAAGACCAGATTGCAGTTTTAATGCTGATAGGTCACAGAAAGACTACGTCCGGTATCAATCTAACAATAACCAGTTCGTGTGCTAGTTGTGATGCACTCTTCGTCCAGGTGTGTTGTGTTTGTCACAACAGGTCACTTGACCTTATGACTGAAATGATTCATAGCATACAGTAGCAACCAACCGTAGCGCTGAGCGTGTTCTTATATACTGTATTGTATTACCTTATATAAAAGTATCGTGTTTTACGTCATACCTTTATCATCACGGTAATACTGATGTCTTGTTTACCCCCTGAACATCAGCAAATAGATTTATAATTATATCGATTTGACGTCTAAAATTACTGATTTTTTAAATTGCTTTATTTCAGCTTAATCAGCCTGACGAAACAGATACTCTTTATGGTATTTGGAAGTGCATCATCAAGGCGATGATGTATCAAATTCATTATCAAAATGTCCGTCGACTCCATGGCTAAATGTACGTTGAACTTAGCACAGAATACATGATACACGGTAGTGGACACTTCCGAATGGTCACAGAGGGCACAGAGGACACAAAAGCTACTAGAGTAGGTTCGATTCCTGGTTGGATCGTGGATTTAAACATTGACTGCTTAGCTCCACTGATTCAGGGGCTGGGGGCTCATGCCGTATTGAACATTAGAATGCCATCTCAGATAGCGCCCCATCTTCACAGACTTGCACATATCTGCTTTCATATAACGTTTGAAAGGACAATTCAGTCCAAAACGGCTATCGAGTACTAACAAAACCATGTCACACTTTCGTACTTTTATTTTATTTTTACAATTTGCTTCAAGTCGCACCGACACAGGTCTTACGGCAACGATGAGCTAGGAGTGAAAAGAAAGTGGCCGTGGCCTCACTTAAGGTAGAACGCTAGCATTTGCCTGGTGTGAAAATTGGAAACCATAGAAATTATCTTCAGGGATAAGTCATAGATATAGGGTTACCGATTTCGTTCATGCTTCGGGAGGTTGACCTACGTCAAAAATACACAGATACATGTCCGAGGGTTTCTGTTATTGGGCCTTACTTATCGCGAAAATGGTCCCTTAAATTTTATAGCCGCTGTGTCTGTTAGCAACATGAGTGTGAATATCTAGAGCACCGCTGGTGAACTGGTCAGCGTCCTTATCTGCCTCGCGGGTGTCTCGGGTGCGAGGCACGCTTTCCCGGCAATTTTACATTATCTTTTACCGAGCGAGTTAGTCGTGCTGTTAGGGTAGCGTAGCTGTGAGCTTTCGGCAGATAGTGGGTTCGAACTCCACTGTCAGCAGCCCTGAAGATGGTTTTCCATGGTTTTCCCTGGTTTCTCATCTTTACACCAGGCAAATTCTGGGGCTGTTCCTTAATGAAGGCCATGGCCACTTCCTTCCCACACCTAGCCCTTTCCTATCCCATGGTCGCCATAAGACCTATCGTGTCACTGCGACGTAAAGCAAATTGTAAAAATAAAGAAATAGAATCACTTTTCGTCTCCATTTATACTCGTACTGTATACTCTGTTGTCTATCGGTCCAGGTTGCTCTTTTATTAAGAGTACCGAGAAAAATGGGAAGTGATGTTCGCCATATTGGGGGACTATGTGATTAGGGGCTGATTATTAAAAGTAATCAAAAGTATTTATATTGGCAATTGGGCTGCAGTGAGAATTGGTGGTAGAATGAATTTTTGGTTCAAGGTACACACAGGGGTTAGACAAGGATGTAATCTTCCACCTGTGTTGTTCATAGTTTACATGGATCATCTGCTGAACGGTATGAAGTGGCAGGGAAGGATTCAGTTAGCTGGAAATGCAGTAAGAAGTTTGTCCTATGCCGACCACTTGGTTTTAATGGCAGGAAGCCTGCAGTCTAATATCTAGGAACTTGAAATTAGTGAAATGAGTATGATATGAAAATTAGTCTTTCCAATACTAAAGTGATGTCGGTAGATAAGTAACCTAAGAGGTTTAAAGTCAGTTTGGAAATAGAAAGCTCGAACAGATAGATAATTTCAAGTATTTAGGATGTGTATTCTCCCAAATTGGTGGTACTGAAAATGAGATTGGATCAAGGTGCAGCAAAGCTGATGGTGTAAGTTTACAGTTGCGATCAGCAATATTCAGTAAGACGTCATCTCCTGGAAGAAACTGTCTTTAAACCGGTCTGTATTTAGACCATATTTGCTTTACGGTAGTGAAAACTGGGGTAACTCAGGATATCTTCTTCGTAAAACAGAAGTAACAGATATGAAAGTAGCTGGAATGAACGCTGGTACAAACAGGTGGAAACAATCGTAGGAGAGTGGTGGGGTCATGTGAGGCAAATGGAGGAACGTAGCTTACGTAGGAGACTAATAATAATTAATGTTAGTGGCTTTGCGTCCCACTAACTACATTTTTACGGTTTTCGAAGGCGCCGAGGTGCAGGAATTTTGTACAGGAGGAGTTTTCTTTAGTACCAGTGAATCTACTGACACGAATCTTAGTATCTTAAATATTACCGGACAGAGTCAAGATCGAAACTGTCAATTTGGGGTATGAAAGACACAGCTTCAACCGTCTGAGCTATTCATCCCAACAGATGACTAATGCACTCGGTCGTGGAGGTTAAGAGAAATAAAGGGAGATCATCATGACGATGATTATACACAGTTTCTAGTTATGTAAATATAAGAGGTATAGATCTAAGCGAGGCCACAGAGCTCGTTACAGATAGGGGAATGAGTGGCGTTTAAAAAGTCACAGAGGATTGCAGACCGAACGCTGAAAGGTATAACAATCTATATTGAAGAGGTATGTATGTATGTATGTATGTATGTATGTATGTATGTATGTATGTATGTATGTATGTATGTATGTATGTATGTATGTATGTATGTATGTATGTATTATACCCTACAGGGCACATTAATACTGCAGGATGATACCTACCTGCTCTTCTGTTCTTGCATACGGGCACCAGCTCAGCTGCAGTCGGCAGAAATGGTCGATAATTTGGGTTCTTATGACGAGAGGATCATGGGGAACTCATATACTACATTAAACTACGAAATGAGGAACACTTTCGCTGTGATCAGAATTTTGAGCATAAGTTTGTATTCACAACACAAGTTAATTACAAGGATTGCACCTGTAGTGCCAAAATAAGTGCGCCAAAGGCTCACATCTACAAATTAAAAGGAAGACAAAGAAAATACAATCTGGATGATGACGTTACGCTGAAGTTTGTCGATCTGTGAACCAAGAAAAAAACCGGATGTGTTCTCCACATGGAAACTACATCCCTATGCCTGCGACATAAAATGATATAATGGTAGAATTAAGGATACCCGCAGAGATTACCGCTATTATGAAAGTTTCCTCCCACACCGGGATATTTATATACACAAAAATTAGCAGCACAATAAGTAATAAAAATAAACTCAGATAACCTACTCTAGCGCCCTCAATTTCCTATTTACACGGACGTGAACCCACGTCCACCAGGCATAACTTTGTGTCAACAGATGGACTGTTCCAATAATTATATCGTGCGAGATAACTTAAGGGTAAATATGCGACCATAAGAAATGCAGAAACAACAACAAAATAAAGGAAAGGAGATAAACGTTCGAATGAATGAGGTAACCGTGTCCCCAGAAAACATCTCTGTTTCAAAGGAAAGATGACCTTCCCGCGGGCTACACTAAGATGGCTGTGCTACCCCCAGAGTGCGGGCCGAGCATTGACCTGCTTCGTCTAGCCATGAGGGACTCGCCCTAAGCAAAAAATTTGTAAACACACCGACAGGCTGTGACCCAGTATCACGGTTCTCGAGCTCCCAGAGCTAACTTCACACAGGGGCTTTTATTTATCTACGCTTGACAAAGCAAAATAGCCACAAAAATAAGTGAGGAAATACATCTTACACTATGTATCCGATTTCACTGACAAACAAACACGGGCCCCAATTATAACATCAAAAGTCTACGATCGTACTACACCCCGATAAATCAAATATCGTCAAACTTACGACGAGGTCACAGTCACCTAAGGTCTGTGGTTCAAGCCCTGTCTGGCAGAGTCGCACAGAGTTCAATAATACTAATGTCTCCACCAGCGTTACAGATCACGTTCATCTAAGTAGCATAAATAGAGCCATGCCTATAATCGAAATACGATTAGCATGCACCCCTAACATCACGCAGATATGTCTGCCCTTCCCTTGGAATATAATGGGAATTACACATAGTGATCCTAATCCTACAAGTAAAATGTATTTAACGACCGACCCAAATGAAAATATCCGGTCTATCGTACTCAAACAAATACGTATCACTAGGCACACTAGCTCTTGCCGCGATAACAAAATTACCTCATTGTCTGCTTCACATGAAGATGAAAATTAAACAAATCTAACTACTCTTACTCTCAGACATATCAAACAATCTTAATATGCAGCCTGATGGGCCAGAATCAAATCCTATATTAATATTTACACGTTTAATTCTACTATCTCTGCGTGACACCTTAACTCTACCATATGTCTAGTAATTCATGGTCCACTTATCTCATTTTTGATCGATCTCCTCCTCTCTCCCTCCGGGTAGGCTAGCATGATTTAGCCCATCACGGTAGAGGTCTCAGCCAGGTTCGATTGTTGGAGTCCGGTCTTCCTGCCCCGCTGGTTCATGGTGCTGTCTTCTTCTTGAGGGATGCCTCGTTCAAAGTAGCGTCTTCGAAGCCACGTTCTGAAGTTCTTGCCGCTCACTCCCCTCGGAATATCTCGACTTCTTACTACAATGAAATATTCACTTTAAATACAACGCAACATTCTGGACCTTTATTTAGGTTGAGCTAGCACACAGCGCTGACACTTTGCAATCCACACTCCTCGTCCTCCATTCTCGTATAACTGCATACTTGTTAACTTGTGCACTGTACCACAAACTATTTTCTGCTCTAGAGACTATCCACTCGGTTATTGTGTTTTTATGCCCGCTTAACTTGGATTCAACAGTCTATCAGAGGATAAATATAGACCTCCTTAGCCTATTGTCCACACTTCCTCGGCACCTCGGGAGCTTCGCCCCTACCGCTATTTATCCGAGTCTACAAGTACGGCTTTCTATTGTTACTGATACCGTTAAGCACACGCGATCTCTTTGATAGGTATCTGAACATCGCGCCACTTACAAATCCACCACCTGTAACTCTATAAGTCACCTATCCACTGGCTCAAAGATATCGCACTGTAATAATTACACACTGTCTTTGTTCTAAACAAAGGGTTTCTGGCGCAATCTAGGCAGACGTGCGACCCGTGCTGGCAGCAATATGACCGTCAACTGGATGATCTCCCCCCATATCACTCAGCTTTTATATGAGGCAACACACCAAAGGACGCCCGGAAAAGCCCCGAGAAACAACTTGATTCTGGAATGTGGCCACTACAGAGCTTCCCACGGTGGTTCTGCTTGGTACATATTTATTGATCTAATCATATGTTAATAAACCTAGAGGTATCTTTAGCTTCGTAAAATTCTAGCAATCATTTCCATCTTTTTATTTACCTGAGAAACCTTCAATTACGGTAATTACGACCCAATTTCCGTAATGTGGTGGGCGTGTCTGCTCCCGCTAAAAATCTCTGTTAAGATGGCAGGTCTCTCCCCCAGACAAAATCCCATCTCTCTTTCTCTCTTCCTCACATATTCTTTCTTCGTCACACATGACCACACCTTGCCTCGGGAAATCACCTTCTAGCTTCCAGCTCTCTATATAGCATCACGCCCTCATAAGCGACGTCCTACTGCAAAATTTTTACTGCGTTAAATATCCATACTCGCAGTCAGGTATAATGGTACATTTGCCTCCCTACACACCAAAGAAAAATATGAAAAAATCTATTTTTTTTTTGTATTTGCGTCTGATATTTAACGCTCGCGTGGCCCTTTCTTTCAATCCGAGCCATCCTGTGGTTCTTCCGGAACTTGCTCCAGTAGTTCCTCACGCTCCTTCCTCATTTCGTAGTAGGCATCCAACAAAGCCAAGAACTTTCTATGATTCCCCGAACATTCATTGCACTCCACAGCCGCCACTCCTATTATTGCGCTGCTCTGCGGCGAAACTTCTTCTACCTTTCCTACATTGAGGGATACTTCATCCGGATTGTGGTCAAGGGTTTCTTCACCGTCTTGCGTCTCCGGTACTCCGTCTGCGCCTACCACGTCTTCTTCTTCTTCTTCTACTTCATCGTCCTCTTCTCCCTCCATCTCTTCAATCTCGGCGTTGTCCTCGATTGGCATTTGTCCTCTGGGAATATAAATTTTAAGATTGGCTACCATAATCTCACATTTCTGAAAAATCCCTTTATAATCCTCGAATTCAAACGCTGGCCTGTCCTCATATTCACTCATGTTCCCGTCTTCTGCTGCAGTTAGCCAGATTCTTTCCTCGTGGTGGTAATCCTCACTCTGATTCAGCTTAACTTCTTCGGGTATCGGACTTAAGTGTAATCTAATAACATTGTTACCCATGTCAATATTTGCCTGATGTTCACGAAGAAAATCTGCTCCTAAGATCAGGTTGTACTCAATTTTCGTGAGCACTACGCACGGGTGAGATATGACTGACCTGCCTATTTCAATGTCCACTAAGACTTGTTCCTTGCATACAGTTGTCTTATCTGGTACGATCCCTCTGACTTTCAGTTTAGCGATAGGAATGGAAGGAACTCGGGCCCTAGTCTTTATTTCTGACAGCAACGCTTGAGAAATAACGCTGATTGACGCGCCTGTGTCTACCAGGATACGTGTCTTTAAACCATGTATACGTGCATATATTATTGGTAATTCTTTAACCGTCTTGACATCAATCTTAATATGGTCGTCTAATAAGTCCTCAGGCCTTATTACCCAACTGTCCACTGTCACCATCGTCCATCCCTCTTCACTGTCCTCCCCTTCAGGGTTTAGGCTATCTCCATTTGTGGACCTTGTAGTTTTTTTTTGCTCCCGCACTCCCTCGGCTATATTCAGGCGCGTGAGGGTTCAAGTTACACCCTCGGTTCTCGCTAATGTGTTGCTGCAGTTCCAGACTCTGTGCACCACACTGTATCGGATTCGCCTGCTGGATGGCATTCCTCCAATTCTCTGAATTGTTACGTTCTTGCTCTAACTTGTTCACATACTGCCTATGTTCTCTCTCATGTTCCGACTCACAAGGTCTGTAATCATTTCTGTGCTGTTGGTCGTCCCGCCTTCGATTCTGGTTCCAGTTGGAGTAAGGTTTTCTTGCCACGTTCCTCCCCTCGTACCGTGGACGATATTGTCTATCTGGCGGTCCAGGGTTATGACCTGCCGGCGAAACCTCTCTCCTTTCTTTGTAATTTCTATATCTTTGCTGATTATTCCTATACCAGGGTCCTCCATTCGATCCCCTTTGTTGCCGGTTTTGTCCTTCCTCTCTCATCCATCTTGATGTCTGGGTACCCGAGTCCTGAATTTCTTGTCGGCTATTTCTTCCTTGCGGGTTTTCTTCTGGCATCACCTCCAGCGTGTATATCGCTTCAGTATGCCGAATACGAGGCTGATTCTGTACCGAAGTTTGATCCAATTGCCTTAAAATCGTTTCAACCTCACTAGCCGTATTGACGTTGGTGGCGATCAAAATTCTTTGC
This sequence comes from Anabrus simplex, assembly GCF_040414725.1. Taxonomy (NCBI): domain Eukaryota; kingdom Metazoa; phylum Arthropoda; class Insecta; order Orthoptera; family Tettigoniidae; genus Anabrus; species Anabrus simplex. The sequence goes on from NC_090266.1 coordinate 280,882,273, forward strand.
ACCTCGACCGGTAGCTGTTTCATGATGGTTGTAATAACTTCTTTCTCTGGAGGGGGGTGGTCTAGTTGCCGCATTTTAATTAGCTGTGAAATGAAAAAATCATTAAAGCGCGTGGGCAGCGTGCTAGCATATCGTCTAGCATATAGCTCCAGTCTTAAATTCTGTTGGACCGAGAGGCTCCAATATCTCCTGAGAAAGGCTTCCTTAAAGTCCTCATAAGACTGGAAGGTGTTCTTGAAAGCAGTCATCCACTGAGACACAGTCCCTCCTAAAAACCTCTCTACTGTTCTGAGTCTTTTCTCCTTAGGTATCCGACAATCTTCCATATATTCTTCAATCTCCCTGAGAAATGAACGGGGCGTGCATTCGCCATTAGCTAAGAACTTCTTAGGTTTGTCCCCATTTGACCTCACTATATTATATACGGGAATGATATTGCCATTCTCCGGCATTGAGCTCCGTATCATTGGCTTCTGTACGTTTAAAGACTCGTTAACCGCCGCTGGCTCACTTGCGGAACTGCCCTCTACCTTAATTTCCACCGGCGCCTTTATTTCATTTGATGACATCAGCACTTCTTCTCTTTTTCCTCCCTGATACTCATAAGAATTTTCCTGTTCTAGTTGCTGCTTCATTTGTCCTACTTGAAGTTCTAAACCTGACATTCGGGCAGTCATTTTCGTCTCGGTTTGTTCTACTTGAGCTTCAAGACTAATCATTTTTGCTCTCGTCTTTTCTTCAATTCGTTCCATCCTGTCAGCTACCTTCTCATTTACTGCTCCTATCCTAGAATCCATCTTCTTTTCCAACAATACCAGGCCAGAACTAGTTTCATCTATCTCCCTCTTTATTTCATCTATGTCCACAGTGTATGCTTTCAACTTCTTCTCTACCAGAACTTCATTATTAAGGGTCCTTTCCTCTAGCGTCCCCACTACTTCTTTCAATGTAGCAATTTGTTCTCCTGTTTCCTTCTCCATGTTTGACACTTGCCTCCTCAATTCCTCTGTGTTCTCCAGGCAACAAATGCGCACCTTTTCTATTTTCTCATCTAATTCCCCGAGCCGCGTCTGCGTCTGCTGATTGTCCGCCATTAACCGGTCTAATTTAGCATTCGTGTGCTCTTCTAAAGCCGTTAATTGTTCTTTCGTACGGACTTCTAGTCCTATCAACTGCTCCTCAGTTTTATTTATCTGTTTTTCACTTACGTCAATAACCTGTGATTTTATCGCAGCTACCTGAGTCTCTAACTCGACTTTCTGCTCCTCAATTTTACTCACCTGTTTTTCACTTACATCATTAACCTGTGATTTTACAGCAGCTATCTGCGCCCTGATTTCGGACATCTGTGTCTCTAATCCTGCCTTCAATAGATCGCTTATCTCCTCTAACGTCAACGACATTTTATTATCCTGTGAATACGCCAACCCGTCAAGAGAGACTTAGAGGTCTTACCCGCACACCGTCATCACCCTAGATTTCGTTAAATTTCTACCTATCCACTTATGCTCTGTCTGATCATATATGAACCACAAAAGTCAGAAATTTTGAAAAAATGACATAACACACTATAGTTTAAAATCTAAATAACAGTGTGTTGCATAGCAATGGTTAATTACCAGATCACAGTCCTGAAAGAAATCATCCTCACATGACTACGAAATATAAGACGGAATATCGACACCAAAACATGTACAATATTCACTGTTAAAATAACGCACTGAAATTTTGAACAGATTCAATACCAAACTACTGGCTTCTCTGTTTCAGTTCCTCATTTATCAAAGAAAACTCCTAACTAATAATCCACCTTCATTCAGACACGTTTTTGTATCCTATCTTGGATATTCATAGCGTCTGCATCTATACCCTCGTCATACACAATTAAAGGCAAATTACTACATTATGGTGGATATTATTATCCTTCCCCATGGACACTCTCGCCACGCCCTTGGGCGACATTCATATATGCCCAAGCGTCCTCAATACTGGCCCCTAAGTACGGGCGCCATTCATATATACCCTACAGGGCACGTTAATACTGCAGGATGATACCTACCTGCTCTTCTGTTCTTGCATACGGGCACCAGCTCAGCTGCAGTCGGCAGAAATGGTCGATAATTTGGGTTCTTATGACGAGAGGATCATGGGGAACTCATATACTACATTAAACTACGAAATGAGGAACACTTTCGCTGTGATCAGAATTTTGAGCATAAGTTTGTATTCACAACACAAGTTAATTACAAGGATTGCACCTGTAGTGCCAAAATAAGTGCGCCAAAGGCTCACATCTACAAATTAAAAGGAAGACAAAGAAAATACAATCTGGATGATGACGTTACGCTGAAGTTTGTCGATCTGTGAACCAAGAAGAAAAAAACCGGATGTGTTCTCCACATGGAAACTACATCCCTATGCCTGCGACATAAAATGATATAATGGTAGAATTAAGGATACCCGCAGAGATTACCGCTATTATGAAAGTTTCCTCCCACACCGGGATATTTATATACACAAAAATTAGCAGCGCAATAAGTAATAAAAATAAACTCAGATTACCTACTCTAGCGCCCTCAATTTCCTATTTACACGGACGTGAACCCACGTCCACCAGGCATAACTTTGTGTCAACAGATGGACTCTTCCAATAATTATATCGTGCGAGATAACTTAAGGGTAAATATGCGACCATAAGAAGTGCAGAAACAACAACAAAATAAAGGAAAGGAGATAAACGTTCGAATGAATGAGGTAACCGTGTCCCCAGAAAACATCTCTGTTTCAAAGGAAAGATGACCTTCCCGCGGGCTACACTAAGATGGCTGTGCTACCCCCAGAGTGCGGGCCGAGCATTGACCTGCTTCGTCTAGCCATGAGGGACTCGCCCTAAGCAAAAAATTTGTAAACACACCGACAGGCTGTGACCCAGTATCACGGTTCTCGAGCTCCCAGAGCTAACTTCACACAGGGGCTTTTATTTATCTACGCTTGACAAAGCAAAATAGCCACAAAAATAAGTGAGGAAATACATCTTACACTATGTATCCGATTTCACTGACAAACAAGCACGGGCCCCAATTATAACATCAAAAATCTACGATCGTACTACACCCCGATAAATCAAATATCGTCAAACTTACGACGAGGTCACAGTCACCTAAGGTCTGTGGTTCAAGCCCTTTCTGGCAGAGTCGCACAGAGTCCAATAATACTAATGTCTCCACCAGCGTTACAGATCACGTTCATCTAAGTAGCATAAATAGAGCCATGCCTATAATCGAAATACGATTAGCATGCACCCCTAACATCACGCAGATATGTCTGCCCTTCCCTTGGAATATAATGGGAATTACACATAGTGATCCTAATCCTACAAGTAAAATGTATTTGACGACCGACCCAAATGAAAATATCCGGTCTATCGTACTCAAACAAATACGTATCACTAGGCACACTACCTCTTGCCGCGATAACAAAATTACCTCATTGTCTGCTTCACATGAAGATGAAAATTAAACAAATCTAACTACTCTTACTCTCAGACATATCAAACAATCTTAATATGCAGCCTGATGGGCCAGAATCAAATCCTATATTAATATTTACACGTTTAATTCTACTATCTCTGCGTGACACCTTAACTCTACCATATGTCTAGTAATTCATGGTCCACTTATCTCATTTTTGATCGATCTCCTCCTCTCTCCCTCCGGGTAGGCTAGCATGATTTAGCCCATCACGGTAGAGGTCTCAGCCAGGTTCGATTGTTGGAGTCCGGTCTTCCTGCCCCGCTGGTTCATGGTGCTGTCTTCTTCTTGAGGGATGTCTCGTTCAAAGTAGCGTCTTCGAAGCCACGTTCTGAAGTTCTTGACGCTCACTCCCCTCGGAATATCTCAACTTCTTACTACAATGAAATATTCACTTTAAATACAACGCAACATTCTGGACCTTTATTTAGGTTGAGCTAGCACACAGCGCTGACACTTTGCAATCCACACTCCTCGTCCTCCATTCTCGTATAACTGCATACTTGTTAACTTGTGCACTGTACCACAAACTATTTTCTGCTCTAGAGACTATCCACTCGGTCATTGTGTTTTTATGCCCGCTTAACTTGGATTCAACAGTCTATCAGATGATAAATATAGACCTCCTTAGCCTATTGTCCACACTTCCTCGGCACCTCGGGAGCTTCGCCCCTACCGCTATTTATCTGAGTCTACAAGTACGGCTTTCTATTGTTACTGATACCGTTAAGCACACGCGATCTCATTGATAGGTATCTGAACATCGCGCCACTTACAAATCCACCACCTGTAACTCTATAAGTCACCTATCCACTGGCTCAAAGATATCGCACTGTAATAATTACACACTGTCTTTGTTCTAAACAAAGGGTTTCTGGCGCAATCTAGGCAGACGTGCGACCCGTGCTGGCAGCAATATGACCGTCAACTGGATGATCTCCCCCCATATCACTCAGCTTTTATATGAGGCAACACACCAAAGGACGCCCGGGAAAGCCCAGAGAAACAACTTGAGTCTGGAATGTGGCCACTACAGAGCTATCTATCTATCTATAGCTTCGTAAAATTCTAGCAATCATTTCCATCTTTTTATTTACCTGAGAAACCTTCAATTACGGGAATTACGACCCGTTAAATATCCATACTCGCAGTCAGATATAATGGTACAGTATGTATGTATGTATGTATGTATGTATGTATGTATGTATGTAATGTGACCGTTCGTGGACGCCGTGGTTTGTAGATAACCATGAACTATCAAATTATTTGCCGACTAGTATTCAGAAGGTTCGCATGATACTCCACTCAGGGCATGGCCCTTCGAAGAGTATTCGGTCACATTCAGATAACGACGACTGAGCTATAGATACTGCCAATCATAAAATGTAAATTCTACACTAAGGCAAAGTTTTCAAATAAATCGCAACAGAAATTGGAAGGATCACATTTTAATAAAAAAAATCAATTGATTGAATATGAACAACTGAAATGAACAACGTAAAATAAATCATATGCATTCATTAACATTAAATAAGGACCGAGTCCATCTTGCATTGTCCATCATAAACCGGAAATAATTATTTAACACAAATTCACAGAAATGTAGAATCTTATGGATATACCAAAGTCTATCGGGTCATATTATATCATTCACTCGCCGTCGCAAATGTTAATTGTACCTGTCTACTCCGCCTTGCCTTTCATAGTTATCATTGTTCCTATCTGACTAACTAAATATCGGTTAACTTGAACCCCCCCAACAGATTTCAGCATTTATAAATGATCACACATGGCAACACAATACACATAAATGAGTAAAATGCACGTCGTTTCCACCCATCGAGCTGCTGGGCTGCACCTGAAATGAATCTTTATCTACTGGCATGAAAATATAAGTTGGTGCCGTCTGGACTGCGTCGAGGTCTGCCTTCACCGTCAGCTGAAATGCTACTACAGCATGAATCTACTATAAGCATCTACTACATGTACATCGATCGCAATAGGTGACTCTGATCTTAAACATAACTATCACTGAATTGCATTTTAAGACCCTAATCGTGCGCATATTCCAACATTTCATTACTTGCAACTACGAATCTTAATTTATTAATTCATGTACTTGATGACTCTCTTCAATACCAATGCCTAACGCTGGACTAGCTTGTCAATCATCTCACAAAATATGCGGCGGAAATTCTATTAACAACACCATTAACAACTTAACACGTCTCGAAACTCAATATAATTCGACACGCAAACCATAAAAATCAACCTAAATTATCTCGTGTCCGCCACGCTTTATGACGACCCTACGCTCGTCATCTCATTGTATACCGCACAAAATCATCACATCCTAACTGCACAAGCAATATTAAGGAAGAGTCTTATTAACATTATACATGAACATTACCTAATACACCTTAATGAACATCCATATCCCATCATGGAATTATACCAAGATCACGCACCAATATTTCACACACACTGTCACACTGCAACTTACCTGTAGTAAATGATATTATTTTTGTTTCACAGCGATAAATAATACGGACACAACGCAGTAAAACGTCTCATCCACGGTAATTGACGGCATACAATATTTACCCACGTATGATCAATCGCAACCCGACAAATACAACCGAAAATCTGTTAGATCGTTCAAGTTAACACCCCCTTGTCACCTACGTGACATTGACAAAAGGACTAACGCTACTAAAGCATTCTAGGAAAGCAAAAGATAGACAAGTACAATAACTTATCTGGCTTCTTCATGGTAATTCCGCAGCGGTTTAATCATCATTTTTGTAATTCCGTCCATTCCGGCAGAGGCCTGAGTCCGCCAGGGCACTATATTGGTTTAGCACTTCATGTTGTTCATTTACATTCCCTGGTCAGATAGTGATTTAACATCTCCGGCCGCCACCTGAAACTTGTACAATATAATTAGGAATACAATTTCACACTAATTGTATCTTCACTATTCCAGTTTGATACTGGCCTGAGGAAACATATAATTCGAGGTTTGCAAATGATTTTGGCTATTATATAACTTATATCTGGGCTTATTCTTTATGTTTATCAATTACAGAACCAGATCTTTAAGCTTGCTTTAATTATCTTCCTTCATACAGTAATCAGTAAGTAAAACACGAACTCCTTCCATTATTATTTTACAATAATAATAAGTTGCTTTCCATAAGCAGAGAAATCCTATGCTAGCTATACATGTGTTTTTGACATTTGAGGAACTGAATAACAACTCTAACCTTCATCATAGAAGTTGCTAAAGGAAAACACACACTATTGTTCTTCTTCTTACTATGAAACACGTCAACACGGGCCCATTAGATGATTTGCCATATGAAGTTTCATGCTAATCCATGGCCCCCTTTACAACTTCAACTAGATATCATGTCTAGCCACATTCTTCTCAGCTGATGCTGACATTGTACTGAGCTCTTGCTTGTAGATAAAGCTGATCTTGACGTAATTTCGACATATACCACGGGGTCTTGAGTTCGATCCACCGGCTCTCATCCATTATGTCTATTCTACACTCACGAGTTGTATCGGTTCTTTTATAAATATGCGCGTAAGCCGCACATTGACACGTTACACCTTTTTCCAAGTCATTGATACACATTTCATTTCACTTATGACTTTCAATGACCGGCCGACATATTGCTACAGGTCATTGAAAGGTCATAGTATGTATGTATGTATGTATGTATGTATGTATGTATGTATGTATGTATGTATGTATGTATGCATGTATTGCACACGCCTCCTACCCTATGGGCTCCGGTGATAAATCTACAGGGTCGCTAACGGGTTAGAATCAAGTGGGCATCAAACATAAAATAACTTAGCAGCATACTGTGTAGGAAGAGACGGGTGGCATTCCTATACTAGAATGAGAACAAGTTTCTATAAGTTTAAATTAAAACAAATGAGTTTATTAAATCCTAGTGATTATGGGGAATGAAACATATATGCAAGCGATACACAGGAATTGATTCTACAGTACATTGTTGCGGATTATCTGAACAATTATTATTGAGGGATAAGACGGCGTAATGAACAATCGTAAGCCAAATATGCCATGACTTAACGTGTACGGAAACATATAACATAATTCACTGAAGCTATTCCCATATTCCTGGGCAATTAAATTATACACTCATTGCAAGCAAGTCTGAGTAACACCTATTCTACTACAAGTTGTTTTCCCGATGGAATAACTGAACATGAGATGATACAATCCGTAAAAGGATAAAATGTCTTTGGTTCGGATCGAACCTACACCTAGATACACGCTTTCGCTACACCAATGGGCAATAACTATTGTCTACGCTGAACACGAAACAATCAAGACATGGGATACAAAATTAGCACATAAGAAACACATATTTGTATACACAAAAAGCTTGTGAGATGCACATCATCTATCCCAATGCATTTGGATAGCTGTACACATGCCCAGGACAGAAGTCGAGTCCATTATGTCTCCAGGGATCCTGAAAACCTACTATCCATTTAAATATCCAACAATAATAATAAAGTAAGTATTAAATATAGATCACCGGGTCGCTTATTACTAGAGTAGATCTAAATCAGCTGTAGCAATTTATCAATCAACACGTTCGCCAGTCAGGCAAAAGAATCTTGTTAGGGTCGAGGCTCACACAAAATATACATCACACTAGTCTTGCACACAAAAAATGGATCCCGGCCAGCCACGCTCGCTACGGGCTAGGCTGGGGACATCAAATCACTCGTTAAAGGAAGAACACAATCGTCCTTTCAAAATACACATCACATTATACCATAGCGTATCGCTATTGTCATGAGGTCATTCCTCATTCAACTCCCAAATTAAAAGCCTCTACATGTGCAATTACAATCTGACAACAATATCTCACATCGTCAGTCCTGACTTCGAATCATCCTAACTTCGTAGACCACCTCTCCGCACATAATAGGGAACATGCATGATCCGGGGTTTTAATTAAAAATATGCTAATCTGATTCAAAATTTCATGCAGAATTCAAAAATGTGATCAGAATGTACAAATAATAACTCCAAACATGATAAAAATCTACGAAAATGTCACGTCACGCAAGTACGCGATCTCATTGGTCTGACGTCATCGTACAGGTTGACTGAATTAGCAGACGAAATAACACATAGTGTGCTGTGAGAAGCAGGATACACTTCGCGTATTTCTACTTTATGTTAGTGTCTGGTATGGTTAAATTCGAGGTCTATACATTGGATAATAATCTGAGTGGTATATTTTAGACTTAAAATGAATCCTGCGCAGACAGTGAGGCAGAAAACTTATAAATGGTGTAGAGTTCCGATGTGCAATAGCACATCGCATACCATACCAAACAAATTGTTTATAAATGTTCCAAAGACGCTAAAACTAGGCAGAAATGGATTTTGGCGAGCCGGAGAAATGCTGGTGATATATCGGAAAAGTCTACAGTTTATTTTTTTGAAGATTTTAACGTAAGATGAATTTGTTTGAATTTTCAAATCACTTTTCCATGTCAGCTGTTCTAGTGGTAAAACTTTAAATTTTAATGTATTATGCTTTATTTAAATGCTTCAATTACATCTTGGAATATGAAAGTAATAAACAGTGCATTAAATAATGCTGATTATTAAAGTATTCTCCAAACCTAACCTATGTTTTGGGTGATCCATGTCAAGATAATAAATCAAAGGGGTTATGAGCCATTTTGACAGCTCTAATTCTACCAATATATCTTGGCATGGGACAGTTATGTATGTCTTTATTGAAGAGCTTAATTGGTAAAGAAATTTAGGCTATATCTAAATACTCTATAATGTAACAAAGAATAGGCGTGTACATCATGAAAGGAAACAACGTGAATTTAACAAACGTATAACTACACAAAACCAATGCTTGTCTTATAAGTTAACAATGCTCAATTATAATAATTATCATAATATTAATGAAATAAATAACATAATTGCACACAGGTGAAAATAGTGATGTAGGTGTTTAAAATATTATCCTACTTAGCCAAAGTTTTAGGTTATACAAGCCAAGTCAATAAACCGAAGGGTAAAAATACTGCGCGAGTTGGCCGTGCGGTTAGGAGCGCGCAGCTGTGAGCTCGCATCCGGGAGATAGTGGGTTTTGAACCCCACTGCCGGCAGCCCTGAAGATGGTTTTGCGTGGTTTCCCATTTTCACACCAGGCAAAATGCTGAGGCTGTACCTAAGGCCACGGCCGCTTTGTTCCCATTCCTAGGCCTTTCCTGTCCCATCGTCGCCATAAGACATATATGTGACGGTGTGACGTAAAGCAAACAGAAGAAAAAAAGTAAAAGTCACAGCACCCAAAGACATTCCTGTATTGAGCGACTAAAATGTCACCAGGACACTTTTCTTTCCTGATATGCTCAGCTTGTTAAAAGCCAGATGTAATTAATGTTATTGTCTTCACGCCCCGCTAACTACTTCTACGATTTTTGGGAGACGCCGATGTGCAGGAATTTAGTCCTGCAGGAGTTCTTTTACGTGCCAGTAAATCTACCGACACGAGGCTGACGTATTTGAGCACCTTCAACTACCACCGGACTGAACCAGGATCGAACCTGCCAAGTTGGGGTCAGAAGGCCAGCACCTCAACCGTCTGAACCACTCAGCCCGACTTGTGAAAACTAGATGAAGTCATATTTATCTTTATCATGTTTAATTTTTTCCCTCCACAAAGATATTTAATTCTCTTTCATGGGCCCCGGAAGTGGGTAGGCCAGTTGTCCCAACCATAAATATTTTTTTTTGGGGGGGGGGGGTGATAGATTATAGCTCTTTAGTACTATGATCTTTCTTTCTTTCCTTCTTTCTTTCTTTCTTTCTTAATCAGTTTATCCTTCAGGGTTGGTTTTCTCTCGGACTCAGCGAGGGATTTCACCTCTACCACTTCAAGGACAGTGTTCTGGAACGTGAGACTTTGAGTATGGTGATGTAACTGATGAGGAGGGCCATTACCTCGCTCAGGCGGCCTCACCTGTTAGGCTCAACAGGGGCATTGTTGGAGGATGGGAGGATCGGAAGGGATAGACAAGGAAGAGGGAAGGAAACGGCCGTGGCCTTAGGTGCCTGGAGGAGAAGTAGGAAAATACGAAAAACCACTTCGAGGATGGCTGAGGTGGGATTCGAAACCGTTCTACTCAGTTGACCTCCCGAGGCTGAGTAGAGCCCGTTCCAGCCCTCGTACTATTTGTTTTCAACTTTCGTGGCAGAGCCGGGAATCGAAACCGGGCCTCCGGGAGTGACACACATTAACCACTACACCACAGAAGCGGACTAGTACTATAATGCTACCTATATGTTTGTTAGTGCTGAAATCCGATTTCTTACTTTACTAATGCTGAAAGCCCGAAAATGTAATGTTATTCTTTAATAGGGGAATCAGTCTAGAAGGAAATGTTGAAAGTGATGTGATATCTATCCAGGTTCGTTGGTATCCTAATACTATGGGTTACAGTACATTGCACGTATATAAAATACGCCACTTACAAACTTGCTTGTTATCCGCGAATTTCTGCGGCCACAACAGTCACATTTTTCAAGAATGATGACATCTACACATGGTAGATTGTCTGACTGTGCTGTTTTGAACGTTTCTTCTGTCATTTCGAAGTTATTCGCGATCATGAATAATAAACAATCGGCTTTTAGCAACGGCTGATGCACAACGGCTGGTAGAGCTCCATGCGGTACTGGATTGTGACGTCATAGCGCGCCGCTTACGTCAGAGGCCGTTTCACTCGCCTTGCGGAAAGGCACTATTAAATATTTTTTTAATGGTAGAAAACAAGGCAACATACCACAATGTAATACGTTTACGTACTATTTCATTGGTGTACTTTTCAAAAAAAAATTTTTTGAAAATGATGCATGTTCCCAATTTCACACACAGCTGATCCGATGGTAATCAATTAAACACGTACCTCTGAATATTAATACACCGGCTTCTAATATTAATATTGTTACAATTATTATTATTATTATGATGATTATTATTGATCCTTTCAAAATCAATCTGATCTCTATCTGGCATGCCAGCGCGATTTTCGTATCACGTACGCAGTGATCATGACAACACACTCAGTAATTACAACAACACACGCGCGAATAAAACAACACATATGGTAATTTAAAGAACACACGGTAGTTACAACAACAAAAAAGCAAAGCAAAGTCATCTCCGTACAGGCCATGAAGGCCCTGGAAGCGGTGGAAGGTAAAGGCTTCCACTAATCGTAACCTCGGCACTTGATGGGGTAGAGTGTTTAGCTCTACGCCGCCTTTTCCCCCAGGAATTAACCTGGTACTCATTTTTGGTGTAGGCTGAATGAACCTCAGGGCCATATGCACCTCCGGAAGTGGAAATCTCATTTCTTAAATTTACGACTTCCTAACGGAGATTCGAACCCATGTCCTTCCGGGTGAACCGAGTACGCCTTTACTGCCTTTACACGCGTTAATCAAACTACACACGCGGTAATTAAAACGGTACAAATAAAATGAAATAATCCCTAGCTAAGTATATCATCGGAGGGTTTTGGTTCGGTCCTCTGGGCGACTCATATAGTTGCATCTCTTCTCACATAACTTATGCTACCATAATACCACTTCACATGCATACTAACTATGCCGTCTAAATACCAGCTCATCCTACATTATCAAACCTAGAATCTATCAAACTACTCATTTTATAGAACGACTAATGAAACGTAAAAATCCCCAAATAAAATTGAAAATAAAATCCCTTTTCCCACGAATAAATGTTCCCATATTTACAATTAAAGCCACTCAGACTTGTTGGAAAAGACAGACTCTGTGCTCTGCTTCGCCAAATTTATGTTTAAATTTGAATCTCTAATATTTATAGCTACAGTATTACAAAAATAATTCCCGTATCCCAAAGTTATGCATAAGAAATAAATGGGTTACTCAGCCTTATTTCCCTTGATACACCTTCGCCAGCTCAGGTGGTCTGTCTTGGAGGTTTTAGTGCCGACCCATCACCATTGAGACGGTCGCTGGTTGCACCTGTTTACTGCTGGTTTGAATCTTCATTGTCTTTGGCGAGTGATGACTCTCCAGTTATCTAGGCACAGAATATGCACACGTTTAATCCACGTAATTACAAACTAATTCTCGTAAGTTAGTGTTCGATTGAGTGATCATAAGATCAACCTGTAATGTATAACTTGTTATTCAATGGGAAACTTGTATCCATCCCACACGTATAATATGCAGTATACTCTCTCACAGTGAATAAGTTTAGATGCTATTAATCAGCAGTTGCAGTTATGATTACTCGTTTATTTCACTGTCCATTTAATACATTCATTCGGTGCTTATGTATTTCAAGGCATGTCCCTGCACCCAGTCACGAGCTTCACAAACGGAACAAGGTTTGCCCAAAAATATGTGGACACAGTATGAATACAAGGTAGAGCTACCTTTACAGACCTCGGATGAAGTTTCAGTTCAGAATCTTAAACGGTTTCTGCAAGGAATTGGAGACAGGTGAGTCATATCCACATAATGTATTCTGCAAGTGAATAATGTACACATCATTGCTTGAAGAATTACTATTATAAACTTCTAAAATTCAGATACACATTCTACCAGTGAATTCTCATTTTCATGCTGCAGCACGTACGCTTTGTTTGCACACACTGCTGGCCACTAAAATTGCAATACCAAGAAGAACGTGATCCATTGCAACCAAATTTTTAGATAGAGTAACAATCACATAAATGTGAAGTGATTACTCTTGCAGTTCGGTGTAATGCGTGTAGAACATTAGGAAATCAGTCCTGTGTAGTCCCACCACAGACAGCAATAACCGCTGCTACACAACGCAACATTGAGAGGAAGAGACTTTCGCTGTCCGTCTGAGCTTTCTTTACCCATGCTGCTTCTATGCGTGCCCAAAGTTCATCCGCTGCAGTCGTGGTTGTTCTGTGGCAGGCCAGTCGTCTTCCGAACATGGGCCGCACGTTTTTGGTGGGCGATAGATGTGGTAAACGCTCAGGCCAAGGAAGCAATGTGTCATCCAGCAACCATCGGACGATGTGTGCCGCATGCGGTCGCACATTGACTGTTGGAACAGCGCCCCAGGCTGGCCCTGAAGATACGGGACAACATCAGGCTCCAAGGCCTCCGCAATGTAACGGTTGCTGATCAGTATACCAGCGATGCGGACTGGGTGCGGGTGGGACTAGAATCCATTGGCACCCCAGTACCAAATTCCAGGTGCCAGGTGGTATGATTTGTATACTGAACGACTTACACATGCATATGACTCTGTGCCGCCAGACAGGATGCGACAATCTTGGTGCTGCAAGCATAGGCAGAATTCGTCGGAGAAGACTGTGGCATGTCACTCAGTCCTCCAGGCCCGACTCCTCACACACCAATGCAGCCACCGGTGCCTGTGATGTGCATTCAGTGGCAGTCGCAGAAATGGGAGCCTGGATAAGATTACCCCTGAAGCAGACGGCGACGAACCATGGTTATGAACAAAGATTGAGGAGCCACATGCCTGAGATCCTGGGTAAAACTAGCTGAGGTGGCTGTATGGTCCGTAATCGCCTTACACACCCAATGTCTGTTCTCGCGCTCGTTGGTAAGAGGGGGACGTTGACATCCGGCACATTTCTCACAATTCTCCTGCGCACAAAGGTGGAAAACTCCTCGTGTCGTTGTCATATTCTTCGACGAGCCATGCTGAAACCGTCTGTCCACGGGGAAATAACATCACTACCTCTCAGTGGCTCTCTGACCTCCAATCTTCTAGCACTCGTCAGTATCACCATTGATACCCGTATCGTGTCACACGCCTGAACAAATAATCACATCATTGTCCAACCCTGCTCTACGTATTCCCCATTGTGGCATCCATAGTGCGTCCTTCTTGGTGTTGCAAATTTAATGGCCAGCGGCATTATCTCATACTAAGAACTTGAAAATATCGTGGTCTGTATCCTGAGGACATTCTGCATACATCCAGCATGTGTTGAAATAACGATGGTTTCTGTAGCGATATGACCTTTTGTAATTAACTGAGACTTACAGTACTTTGCGAATGACTCTTGTCTTCAGTAACATTCGCATGAATTATTTCAAACGTGGAATTTGTTAATATGTTAAGAAGGAAGTCATCCTCTCTAGTGTCCATTTAGTTACATATAACTTGAAAGCTGTAAAACCTGTAAAAAAAGTAACACATTATTAACAAGTACGTTATAGTGCAATATATATATATATAATTTGTGTATTCGACTGACTGAAAATCTTAAGTTGCATTAAATGTAGAATTGTCTAGGATATATATAGTAACAAGGGAAAGCTGTTTTCAAGATGTCTGATGGAGGGATTCTTACTCACCTCTCTCTCAATTTCTGGGTAGGGGTACTCACCACACTGGTCCACTCTGAGATATCTATATATTGACGTAAATGTTCCTGTAAAAAACTCATTTCTTCTCCAGTCCTGTTTCGTTTCTGGCTTGCCTTTACTTGAGGGGGGAAAAGGCAGTTTGATTCGAAAACGATTATGCCTTTATAGTTAAAAAATTACACAATTTAAAGCATAAATTCATCCTTTTAATACCTGGTTCGTAAATCTTAAACAGAATGTCCACTACCGGTACGCTTGTCTCGCCGAAGGATGTTTTCATATGTTACTAGTTAAACGAATGTAATTGCCTTTTGTAACGTTGGATATAAAAGGTATGCTTCAGCGTTTTGCACAACAGACATTTTCTTCATTGAGGGAATGCTATGACCGCCGTCAGTTGACGGGATCAGTATTCAAATCACGATCCGCTTTTCCATTCTGAGCCCATGCTCTTACACAGTACTGCCAGAAATAAAGTCGTTGACTTATAATTAGGTAGTGTACGGTCAAGTACTTACAAGGTAGATACCAATCTTCCTCAAAAAGCTTTTTAAGAGCACTTTTGCACGTACTGCGTTGCTGTCGGAACGTGAGCATACGTAGGACGGGCACAGCACTTTAGAGCACCTGTCGCTTAGTGAGAACGTGAAGAAAAAATTTCCAATCGGTCGAACACAGTTTATAATACAACAACAATGTTGAGATACAAGAGCTGAAATAAAATACGTTACTAAATACAGAACGACATGTTTGGTCCAATCAAGTGGGCGCCGTGCCGGGCGTAGTAGCTCAGACGGCAGAGCGCTGGCCTTTAATGTGTCTGATCCTGGCTCAGTTCGGTGGTATTTGAAAGCGCTCAATCTATATATATAAAATAAGAGTTTTTTTCTGTACATTGCTCAGAATTTAAAAAGGATGGTATTTCTGTATCAGTCGTGTCCACAGTAACAAGGAAATGCACTTTATAATTTTCCGTAATGTCTGTCTGTCTGTCTGTCTGTCTGTCTGTCTGTCTGTCTGTCTGTCTGTCTGTCTGTCTGTCTGTCTGTCTGTCTGTCCGTCCGTCTGTCTGTACATGCATCACTTGAAAACGGCTGAATAGAATTTAATAAAAATCGGTATGCAAAGCCGGGGAATAAGTCACGATGAGTGACTTATGGGGAGGCCTAAAATTTAATTCTCAAATATTTGTTATTGGTGGTCGTATCTTAATAAAAATCGGTAGGCAAAGACGGAGAATAAGTCTCTATAATCTGGGCTATAAATAATTGTATTCACGGCGACTGAAATGGTAGTTTAGGGGAAGGCCTAACAATTGTCAAATATTTATGTTATTAGTGGTCGTATCTTAACGAAAATCGGTAGGCGAAGTTGGGGAATAATCGCTACAATCTGGGAGAAAAATTGTAGTTTAGGGGAAGGCCTAAAATTTAATTCTGAAATATCTGTCTATGTTATTAGTGGTCCTATCTCAATGAAAATCGGTGTGCAAAGTCGAGGAATAAGTCGCTGTAATCTAGGCTGTAACTAATTGTATTCACGCTGAGTGAAATGGGAGTTTAGGGGAAGGCCTAAAATTTAGTTCTCAATAATATTTGTTTTCATTGGGCGTACTGATAAATACTCCATAACTCAAGTGATATAGTATTATATTTCCGACCATTTACGTCTTGTACATTGTCATCGTATCGGCTATGATCACAAAGATATTCTTGAATTTGGATTTTTGTTACTAAGTCCGTATCAGCGCCGAGTCACGAGAAAAATGGGTAAAGAGAATTTAATGAAAATCGGTATGTAAAGTCGGAGGATAAGAAACTGCAGTCTACGCTATAAATAATTGTATAAGACACCCTAATATCACTGAGTCAAAAGAAAACTACATATGAAGGCCTACAATATAGAAAGCTCATAAAATTGATCAACAGTAACATTACATTGACCATTGTTTGTTGTGATGTGTTTGTATCTTCTGTTGCCACCCTTCTCCGATAGATAGGATTACTGGTGCGTACCGAGTATATATTTAATTTGCCTTACGTCGCACCGACACAGATAGGTCCTTTTTAGGATTTGTTTTACGTCGCACCGACACAGATAGGTCTTACAGTGACGAAGGGATAGGAAAGGGCTAGGAGTGTGAAGAAAGCGGCCTTGGCCTTAATTAAGGTACAGCTCCAGCATTTGCCTGGTGTGAAAATGGGAAACTATGGAATACCATCTTCAAGGCTGCCGACAGTAGGGTTCGAATCCACTATCTGTCGGATGCAAGCTCACAGCTGCGCGCCCCTAATCACACAGCCAACTCGCCCGGTCGTACCGAGTGTATCAGCTTGCCTGAATATTGGCCGGAAGTAGCTGGGGAGTTAGATAACTTTCTTCTTTAGCATGCCATTCCTCTGGTTCATAAATTTTCTGATACTACTGGTACGTAACACTCTGGTTCATCACAGCATTCGATCTCTACTCTGAGGCAGTGATTGGAATGAGCAGTGTGCATATTTAACGGAATTATAGTAAAGGAGTACTCACGGCTGTCTGCGGTCTGGTCATTCCAGCTCTGGAACTTTGGACTGTTAGACCGGCAGCGTAGTACTGTTCGCTAAAAATGAGAAAATGTGCGGTTTTTCATTTAATCGATTATTTTATATGATAACATTGCTTTTAATCGCTTCATACCTACTGACGTTTTTGTAATGACCTATGTTGACTTCAGTTAGGAAAATCAGAAAGTCAGTTTTTCCAAGAGTCCCGTAGCGAAGCACGGGTACATCAGCTAGTTTAAATTTAAATGAAGTGGACATCCCCAAATTTCTTTTATGTATAACAGGGGTGACAACCTGTACGATGGATCCCTAAAAGAAATAATTTTGTGGTTGATGGGAATATACAAAAATAAATCTTAAAGAGAAAAAGACGAGAATTAATGTATTTTACGTATTGTCCATGTGGAAGTGCCACATCTGCTAAATGTGAAGAAGTGAGAAAAATCAATAGACGGGAAAGAGATAGGTAAAACTGAAAATGAACTTGAACTTTACACACTTGCTAAAATATTAAATAGAGAAGAGAACAAACCAGAAAGGACAGCAATATTATATAAGTTCATCAGAGGAATATGAAAAGAATCTGAAGAAGATGAAAACAGAGAAAATTACATGATGTTAATGAAGAGGTATCCTGGATTAGATAATTATAGTCCAGAAAGAAAGCTAAGGTTGTCCAACTTTCAAAGATGTGTCTAAATAACGTTAATGGAATAGGCACTGTATCAGTAAAGTATAGTTTAATCATGTTTGTGGTGGTCTATTAACTGGAATATTTTTAGTATTTTCTAATACTAACAAACTAGTTGCATGTGATTGCGATGATTGCAATGGGCGGAAGCTCTCTCCCCCATTTGGCGATCATGCCTGACTGGGGGGACGGGGATTCTGTTCATTCTGTCTTCGTTCATTCGTATTTAGAATACATATATTTTAAACATTTCTCTAATTGGAATATTTTTAGCATTTTGTAGTACTAATAAAATTAACTCCATGTAATAGTTATGATTACAACAAACGAATCGCTCTCTCCCAAGTTACTGGTCACCCGTGTCTGCGGGAGAAGAGTATTCATTCATTCATTCATACAGTCAATCATTCATCCATTCATTTATACATACATACATACATACATACATACATTTATTCACTAACAGTCTTCGTTTCCGAAAAAACGATAGTATTGGTTAAAAAGTCCATAATTTTGGAGACTCGTTACGGTTCTTTTATATTCGGAGGCTGGCAACCCTGGAGTTTAATAACGTCATTTCTGTCAGCTCTTATGTATGACGTAACATTTTGTTTATACCAAAAATTGTGTTCGAACGACTGGAAAGTATGTATTCGTCACATACTCACTGTTGACAAGGCGACACTGAAAAGCATGGCTTGTAATGAGTCAGCCTGTCATTTATGCAGAAGAGTGGTGTGGGTTCAGAAACTCATAAGCGCACGTTCAAAGAGGTTGACTTGTAACCTATTACTTCCTACGTATCCGCTCTCTAGTTCCAGCTACAATACCGAGTGCTCCCATAAAACTCCAAGCCTGTTTGTTACATTCCTTGAGTTTCGTGGAACTTCACAAAGCATTATTACAAGATCCAATGTGTGCTGTATCAAGTACACTGATCGAATACTTGTGGTAAGTCCATCAATAAATGAAGATAGTTAAAGTTATTTTTCACTGAAATGAATAATTGATCTGATTATAATGTTATTTAAAATAAATGCTTTCCACACATGATTTTATTAGTACAGGAAATTCCATCAAGAGTCTGAAATGCAAGAAAATCCCAAAAATGTGTAGATATCTTGGTATATTTCGGTATATATATGCACAATATGCATACATATACATACAACCCTTACGTTTTTATAGGATGTGATGGTCAAGTAATATCGTTTCACAGAGGCGGCCGTAGTTCGGATCATGAGTAATGCATGAGTGATACTTGAAATGAAAATTGACGTCACTGTGGCTCGGATTCAACGCAGGACTCTAGTCTCGAGGCTATGTATGATCACTTAATTAACGGTTATGTTGTATTTACTTGTCGTTTGTGGTATATGTCTTTCAGAGTTGTCTGCAAATCTCTGTACATGAATTAAACACAGCCCTGAAGATGGTTTTCCGTGGTATCCCATATTCACACAGGCAAATGCTGGGGCTGTACATTAATTAAGGCCACGGCCACTTCCTTCCAACTCCTAGGCCTTTCCTATCCCATCGTCGCCATAAGACCTATCTGTGTCGATGCGACGTAAAGCCACTAGCAAAAAAATTCCCAAAAAGTGCACCCAATGGGTGGCCTTACAGTCTTCAACCAGCACAGCTGGAGTCCCTTAAGTGCGGTCAGTATCCAGTATTCGGGAGATAGTGGGTTTGAACCCCACTGTCGGCAGCCCTGAAGATGGCTTTCCGTGGTTTCCCATTTTCACACCAGGCAAATGCTTGCGCTGTACCTTAATTAAGGCCACGGTCGCTTCCTTCCCACTCCTAGCCCTTTCCTATCCCATCGTTGCCATAATACATATATGTGTCGGTGCGACGTAACGCAACTTGCAGGAATCATGTCGAATGGGACTCTCTCTTAAATATCTGCTCCGCTATACCAAGGAAGGGAATGAGTTCTTGTCACGAGTGGTCGCTGGAGACGAGACATGGTGTCATCACTTCGAACCCGAGTAAAAACGACGAAGTCTCCAGTGGAAGCATGCAGGGTCACCGCCACCCAAAAAATCCAAGGCCGGGAAAGGTTATGCTCAACTTCTTCTTTGACCAAAGGGTCCCCTTCTTATGGACTTCCTGCAGCATGGGACAGCGGTGAATGCGTAGCGATACTCACACAATTTGACTGCCCTTCGCAAAGCGATCAAAAAGAAACGAACAAGACAACTCACCCGCGGGTTCATTTTGCTCCATGAGAATGCAAGGACCCATACAACAAACTCAGTCAAGGATCTCTTGCAGACATTCAAACAGGAGGTCCTCAGTCACCCTCCAAGCAGTAAGGACCTGTCTCCTTGTGATTATGCCATTTTTGTTGAGCTGAAAAAGGTTCTGAGAGGCAAACAATTCACCTCGGACGACGACGTCAAGCAGTACATTCGGAGCTGGTTCACAACGAAGCCCCAGGTATTTCACTAGACGGCCATTCACCGCCTTGTGTCGCGGTGGGACAAAATGCCTCAACAGAGCTGGGCAATACTTTTCAAATAACGGTGTAGATTTTCATTTCATAACCTCCAGTTCGTTTCTTTTTAATAGGTCCTCATATTTAAATTAATATAAATATTATTTTATTGCACTGAAAGTTTTTAATGTATTTAATCTTTATTTATCATCTGTCAATAATCCGGAGTATAGTATAGTATTTTTAAATCCAATGAAACTGTTAGGCTTTATTTTGTTATGAGTCAATGTTAAAATTATTTAGTATTTTTCTTTAAATTCTTCCTTCATTTAACATTAAATTGTTTTGACGTTAACCGGTGGGAGTTAATCTGGTCATTGATATGTTCCCCTACTGAGCATCCTTTATCTTTCACCTCTTTATTTTCTTGATGTTGGGTTAATTTTTGTCCCTAGCTTGCATGATATCGTTTTACGACTTTCACATTTGTCTTTGATGACGCTGTTGAAGAAAATGTTAATTATTTGGGCCTGCCTCAGTAGTTTGTACAAATTCATCCAGTTGTTAAAAGCATATGGACAAATTAAACATCATTCCCAAGGAAATGTGAGAAATTAGGAGCAAAGGTGGCAACACAATACCACAGAACATTAAATAGAACGAACTTTCTCTCTCCAAACCGCAAGACATAGCTAACTGGTTTAACAGTAAATTCATAAAAACTTCTCTTCGTCTCACACCACTGAAAGTACTGTATGTTCCTCCCCTAGCCAGACTATATTCCTGAGAATAGGAAGTACGACACAGCTTTAGGTGAACGACCCCCCCCCCCCCAACCACCCTGCTGTGACAGGCCCAGACAAGATGCCAGTTCGGATTCTCCAGTAGTGTGCAGCAGTGTTGGCTACTGAATGCATGATTCGAAGCAGTGTATCGATTCATTCAAGTGTCCGAGTGAATCGATTCACAGGAACGGCGAGCTCGCGGCACACGATTCAGCTTACTCCCAGCGGACAGTGCTGAGTGGCGCACTCGCTGGACGTTGACGGGGAGCCGAGCTTCCGCTTGAGCGGGACAGTGAATCATGGCACATCGAAACAATCGTGAACGAGCACGGCTCAGTGAGACACAAGATACACACGGCTCCTTATCGGCACACTGGACACTGGCGGAGAGCTGAGCTTCCGCTGTAGCGAGACATACAGTGACCCATGGTACACTGAAAGAATCGTATGCTATAATGGACTCTCGAGCTCAGCTCATTTGAAAATAATACCCACTTGCATTCACCGTCCTCTTCTTACAGGGAGGTTTAAATAGTAGATGGATTTATTTGCAGTGTTGAAAAGGTAGTCAAAACATAATTCTGAAGTAGCTAGTAAGTACTCGTAGGTAGGCTATTAGGTTATACAATTTATTAGTTTAATGAATCTTAGTATTATAACTTAGTTGGCATTTGACAATTAAACTCGACTCTAGCCTGCCCTATGAATATGAGTCATGCTCATGAGCACTCAAAAGTACCTGTTTTATACTGGGAAGAGCGGCTCATGTGAAATTTGTGCTGGACAAAGCGGAGGCGGGACAGGTTTTTCTCCGGGTACTCCGGTTTTCCCCGTCATCTTTCATTCCAGCAACACTTTCCATTCTCATTTCATAGCATCTATCAGTCATTAATAAATCACTTTGGGAGTGGCGACCCCATCGTACTAACAGCCTATATCTGCTTCATTCATTACATCCCTGACCCGGTCAATGACTGAAAAACAGGTTGTAGGTTTTCATTTTCATGTTGAATCAGAAAACCAGCCTATACAAAATATGACGATTTAAAAAAATCCTCAGCTGATAGAACAATACATACTTTCAAAAATGACTGAGCGAGTTGGACGTGCAATTAGTATCGCATATCTATGCGCTTGCATTCGGGGGATGGTGGATTGGAAACCCACCGTCGGCATCCGTTAAGATGGTTTTGTGTAGTTTCCCCATTTTCACACCAGAAAATGCTGGGACTGTACCTTAATTAAGGCCATGGCTGCTACCGTCCTGCGTCGCCGGAAACCTTCGATGTATTAGAGTGACTAGCATTTTTTTTCTAAGAAAGGAGTTCATAGTATGAAGACAAGATGGCAGCTGCGAGCACTGAACGCTGTTGCTGCTGTCTCACCAGTACATACTACACAGATGCAGTAAAAGCGGTGACTAATGTGCCGTGAATCAGATCACTGTATCGACTGAGTAACGTGAACGGAATGAAATGAATCGATTCAGTAAAATGAATCGAATATCCCATCACTAGTGTGCAGACGCTCTGACTCCCTCATTCAGTGCCCTGCACAACTTGTCCATTATCACCGGGACTCTGCCGCAGATACGGAAACATGCTAACATAATTCCTGTTTCCGAAGATGGAGACAAAGAAGTCATAGACAACTAGACAACTACCATCCTATTTCACTAATGTCTGGCATCTGTAAATATATGGACAAAAGCTAACGTCCCCAAAGTAGATTGCGTGGCTCTGGACTTCAAAAAGGCTTTTGACCAGTTCATCATCAAGAGACTTTTATTAAAACGAAGCAAATAAGGCATCGAAGGCACACTGATGCTTCGCTGAAGTCATTACTTGTGGGTCGTACGTAGTGTGTCGTGTTCGGCGGAGCCAAGTCGCCGAACATAGCGGTAACCTCGGGAATGTCCGGCTCCATGGCTAAATGGTGAGCGTGCTGGCCTTTGGCCACAGGGGTCCCGGGTTCGATTCCCGGCAAGGTCGGGAATTTTAACCATAATTGGTTAATTTCGCTGGCACGGGGGCTGGGTGTATGTGTCGTCTTCATAATCATTTCATGCTCATCACGACGCGCAGGTCGCTTACGGGAGTCAAATCAAAAGACCTGCATCTGGCGAGCCGAACTTGTCCTCGGACACTCCCGGCACTAAAAGTCATACGCCATTTCATTTCATTTACCTCGGGAATACCACAGAGGACGGTGATTGGGCCAGTGTTGTATATGACTTTTGATATTCCAGATTATGTGACGTCCATTATGGCGCAGTACGCAGGCGACTCCATAATTTACAGGGCCATAAGAAAAAACGAAGTGGACAGAACACTACAGGCAGATCTGGATAGTGTGGCAGCATGGTGTGATATAAATAAGATGAATCTGAATGTGAACTAATATAAATTTATAAATATGGTCAGAAATCCTTCTACACATAGCCTCCCGCTGTGTAGGAAAATTACCCCTGTGTGCAATTCATTGCAAATGTGGGGAATACAGATCTATAGCACTTTGAAGTGAAATGTACACGTTGAGGAAGCTAGGTGTAAAGTCTTTAGGATACTAGGATTCATCCGACGTAGTCTTCAAGGGTCTAGAAGCCATGCAATCCGAGCGGTGCATATTACCATAATACGACCCGTTCTATTATACGGCCTCCCTACCTGACATCCCACCAGTGAGGAGAACATGAGAAATTTGAATCCGAAGATAACACCGAAAAAAGATGTGAAGTAGGAAGTGAAGAGATAGTGAATATTAGAACAGTATCAACTTGATTCGGGTGATTCAGCGATGAATGTAATAGCTTTGAAGACAAACCTCGCTCAGGGCGACCTTCAGTTATAGAACATGAGGTTCCGGGCACCATCCTCGAAGAATAGCACCTATGAATTGCGGCAAGACTTGGTATTTCCAAAACCACAGTTACAACACATAGACTACATCCATCAACTCGGGAAGCGTATAAACGTCCAAAAGTATATCATTTGAACTGATCGCAGCTCAGATCCAGTGACGAGTTGGTATCTGCAACATGTCTTTAACAAAACAGTTCTGGAAACGTATTGTGACATGCAATAAAATGTTTGTTTTTTGTAAACCAGCTGAAAATCCATTGGTTATCTGATAGGAAAGAAACTTAGTGAGTAGTTCTTCACGGTTATTTTGTGTTAAAGGTAAAGTACTCTATACAGTAATATAACACTATTCCAGCTCAGCTCTAGATTGAATCAAATAATTGCTATTTCATCTAGCATACGGTCAAGTAGTTGAGTCTTCTGGCCAGTTTTAGCTCTGTTCCATGACATCTTGTCTTCCAGGAAGACTGTTTGATCGTCTCGAAGAACGTCTATGCAGATGTTTTCACGTCCAAAATCCAAGGATTGGTATTTCCAACGAATTTGGGTACTTCTGAAAAATGGATTAATGTAATCAAAAACGATGACATTTATAATTCTTATGAATGTTAGTAACTTTGTCAGGTTGTTACTTGTACAAATACAATGCTAGTTATAGGAAAAGGCAAATCAGTTAACCTAATATGCTGATATCGTGATCGGGCCTAATATTTGAAAATATGTTATGACGTGGCGGCCCCGACGTAATCCTCTTCGGTACTTCCTGGAAGGGGCTAGTGAGTCAACTGGGAGCTCCCAGTCTGAGAGCATGACCGGTCCTTTCGTGTATTGTTCTCCACGTCTGGTTTCCCCGCGCGCTTTCTGGAAGGTGCAACGAAAATGTTCCGTCTCTAGCCGATCCCTCGGTATTCAAGTAAACCATCATCGAGATATAAATTAAAGGCCACTGTGGACGGACGTTGGTTAGTGTTGGAGGGTCAAGTGTGCTGTGGGTGTTCCACCAGTGAGAGCTCAAGTTTGTTAGTCGAACTAGGGTAACAGTAGTGTTGGCTGTCCCATCTGTGTCGGTGTATCCGAGCGGAGTGCGGTGTGTTTACTGCCTTAGAGTGCTGTGTAGTGAGCGATTGGAGCTTGACGGCAGAAGTGCTGGTTGCCATCTGTGCCCGGCCGAAGTCAGAGTACCGTCGTGCGCTGAGGATAGTCCTGGCTTGGACTACTGTGTGTGTATTACCGTGGATTGAGGACCGCCGTGGAGCAACTATCGTGAGTGTATTTGGAACATTGTTAATGGTCGTTGTTGTGAGGAGTACTGTATTGTCCTGCTGGTTAGCACCGTTGAACTGTTGTTGTTTGGTTGTCAGTGTTATGTAATTCGCTATATTTGACTTGTGAATTACTGGATTGTCCCTGGAGTCGAACCAAGGAACTTTCATCATGTACAATGGGCGTCAGCAGCCCTGTGTTCAAGCCTCTATATGCAGCTGTGTGTGTGAAGGGACTTAGCTTGTAGGGTCGGAAGTAAAAGGCCTCATTTAGGTAAAGACTGTCCAATTGGTGTCCTGATGTGAGAGACATTTAAATAGGCAGCAATTAGTAAGTGAGGTCATTCATGGTTGCATAGAATTGTATGTGCATATATGTGTGTGTGCATTTATTAGGTCATCCTGAAATAAATCAGAGTGATAAAATAAACAGTGTTTTATTCGTAATTTCCAAACCCCTGCTCACTGACGTTTGGCTATGTATTCAGGTAACACCCGTTGTGATTAGCAGAAAGTGAATATTGAACTGTAGTGATGCGACTCCACTCTCAACTGTGTCACATCCATAACCGTAACGACGCGTGATATTCATACTTAGAGGAATAATTTTAGGAAAGGAAGAAAAATTAAATATGACAAGTAACAAATGAAATGAGACTACGATTAAGGAACAAGTTCTTATTCGCACAAAGTTTGGATCAACAAATAGCAAACCACCGATCGACTGCCTATGCCTGTTGCGTATATCCATGTGCTGCTTCACTTAAAATCGCATATGGACAGCGGTCTAGTCGAAAACAGAATTACTTGGCGAGTTGGCAGTGAGATTAGGGGCGCGCGGCTATGAGCTTGCATCCGGAAGATAGTGGGTTCGAACCCCACTGTCGGCAGCCCTGAAGAGGGTTTTCCGTGGTTTCCCATTTTCACACCAGGCAAATGCTGGGGCTGTAACTTAACTAAGGCCACGGCAGCTTCCTTCCAACACCTAGACCTTTCCTATCCCATCGTCGCCATAAGACCTATCTGTGTCGGTGCGACGTAAAGCCACTAGTAAAGAAACAGAATTACTAACTTGTAGACAGCGAATACGCCCCAGTTCATCCCATTTGTTAAAACTAATTTGGGAAGTTCTCCACCGACTTACAAAGAAACATTACTGACAATTTCACCTCAGTCACACAAATTGGCCACGATTTAGTTCACAACTCTTCGTGAAGTCCATTACAGATAGAGTATTCAACATTCCCTTTGGTAAGGAGCATCAAGGACTCGACACTACACTTCAAGATTTATTGGCTTCAAGAAAACTGCTTAACTAGGTTCCCAGATAATACTCTGTATTTTAATTTTATGACATGATGATTCTACCTCCGTTTATTGCTTACTCTGTTTCAGTATAGAAAGTGCCATTGTCTACAACGAGGGAATCGACCTATATAAGGATGAGTTCCCGGAACTAGTCCTGGATGAAAAGGATACTCTATTACCTGAGACGATTTCATACGAAGAGTATACACGGTTTATAGACATGCAGCACTGCAAAAGTAAAGTCATCTCTTCAGTTGCCTGGCATCCAACGTTATCAGGTAATATATTTGAAGTACACTACTGACCAAAAGTTAAGCATAATCACTAAACGAGGTCGTACTGCCTGGTAGGAAGGTAAGACGGATTGCTGAACAAACGGAAGCTGACTCACACACCATACGTCACACAACTTGTCCAAAAAACAGCGTCAGAAGGGTTCTGATAGCTAAGGTACGCCTTTGATAACAACTAACAAAACTTGGCAATGTCTTCCACAACAAAATATGCTGTTAATAGGGTGTATGGTCACCCCTAACGGCCACACATACTTCGCAGCGACGTGGCATGCTCTCCATCAGATGGTCCAAGAGCACTTGTGGCATTCGATCCCATTCCTCCGAAAGGGCAATGCGAAGGTCTTGGAGGGTCCTTGGTAGAGGCCGACGGGATGCAATTCGCCTCCCCAATGCATCCCAGGCATGTTCTATAGGATTTAGATCAGCAGACATCGCTGGCCAGTCCATGCGATGAATGTCTTCCCCAGCCTGAAATACATCCATCAGAGCAGCGCGGTGTGGTCGGGCATTATCATCTATTAAGAAGAAGTCTTGACCAATCGCACCTCTGAAGAGTCGAACATGTGGTCTCAGTACCTCATCCCTGTATCTCCGAGCGTTAACGGTGTTCCTCGGACCTCCCATGATGATGTGCAGGTCCGTACGGCCATTCAACATGATGCACATGACAATGACCATGACGCCATCACCACCATACTGGTACGGTTCCACGATGTTCCTGTGGTTGTATCGGCTAGCCGGTTCTCTCCAGATTATTGTGCGATGGAAATCGTTCTGCAAACTGAAGCGGGATTCATATGTGAAGAGCACATGCCTCCATTCATTCATAGTCCAGTTTCGATGTTGACGGCTCCACCGTAAACGGGCCCGTCTCTGTGCTGAAGTGAACGGGACGCACACGGCTAGATGTCAGGCAAACAGCCCTGCTGTTCTGAGCCTCCGGTACACAGTTTGCTGGGAAATGGCAACCCCTGAGACGGCTGCAAGCTCCGCCGACAATTGTTTTGCAGGTGCACTCCGATTTCGTCGGACGGTTAAGGCCAGATATCGGTCCTACTGTGGGATGGTTACTCTTGGTCGACCTGGTACTGGCCTACGACTAACATCTCCTGTGTCTCGAAATCGTCTACAAAGCCTGGAAATGACACTTTGTGGCACATTCAAGGATAAGGCGACTTCGGCCTGTGTCTGGCCTGCTTCCAGGCGGCCGAGTATTCTACCCTGCAAAACGGGGTCTAAATGTTGTCACGTTCACCACGAGGCTACACTCCGCACACTATAACAGGGCAAACACGACTGATGGAATATGGAGCGAAGGCACTGGCTGTGTTTACCTTGCGGTTACGCCGCTAGTCAAAGCAGGGAACACTCCTTCCCTATACAGAGCGAACACGTAAGGTTGGTAGGTGTATATGTCGTGCGATTCGCGGTCTATTTCCTGTTGCCCTGCTTACTTGTAACTCATGCATAACTTTTGGACACTAGTGCATATAACAATGAACTCTATGCAGATTATCACAGTCCTCAGGAAAATTATGAAATGATATTATATCTCTTATAACACGATGGGGCAGGAACACGATCTGAATTGAAAACACCGAGGAATTGAAAGCATTTAACGCGTTGCAAAGCAAGCCTTTTTATTACACTCCTTTAAAATGAAGACAACTATTCCACTGAGTGTTATAGAACTCCTTTGTAACGTGTAGACCTTTCTCACAATTGAGACTGTTTGAATCAGTGCTTAACTGTGTTATTCCTTGATTTAAGGTCCCGACTCGCTTTATGAGCCATCAGAGCCATGAACATGTTCTACAACACTAGTAAAAAAGGAGGAAGGTGCACTGAAATCAAGTAAATTATGAATATAAAACATAATTTAAGAAGTGCGAATTTGGCAAGCATAGGGAGACAGATCAAAAATTACTCATTATTACCCAAAATGAAGAAGATTTGTGAATGCTGTAGTCGTAAGTTAAACTGTGTTATGAAATTTAATACCGTATGTTTTATTGTACATACAGTGCTTCAATTTTTCATTTTAATATCAGGCTTCATAAATATATACAATCTAAAATAAGCATTATTAACTTTTAATTTATATTATTTCACTTCACTTCACTCAACTGATAGCATAAATCTAGTTTACAACGACGCTTATCATAACGAAACAATGTATTAGGTCCCTTGGTTGTCTTTATAAACAAGTTCTACTGTAAAGGCATTCGATAATGTTAATTGGACCAAGCCATTTGAGATCGGGATTAGATGCCGAGATAGAAGAATTTTTTACACTCAGTACAATAATCGGTCTGCATGGACAAGAAACGAAGGCTTTGAAAAGACAGTAGCAATCCATAAAGGAGTGATGAAAACTGCAGTTTGTCCCCTCTTCTTTTCAATGTTTACGTAGAATAGACGATATAAAGTAAATGAAATAAGTATTTGGAAAAGGAATCACAATCTAATTAGAGGAAATAAAGACTCTGAGATTTGCCGAAGATATTGTAATCTATTTGAGTCTGCAAAAGACCTGGAGAAATTGCTGAACGGGTTGAACAGAGTCTTGTAGAAGGAGTACAAGATGAAAATAAATAAATCCAAAACAAATGTAGTGGAGTGCAGTCGAATGAAGTCTGGTTATACAGGAACTATTAGATTAGGAAGTGAAGTCTTAAAGGAAGTAGATGAATATTGTTACTTGGATAGAAGAATAACCAATGATGGCAGAAAAAGGAGGACATGAAACGCAGACTAGCAAAATCAAGGAGGACCTTTATTAAGAAAGGAAATTGGCTCACTTCGAACGTTGATACCGGAATTAGAAAAACGTTTTCGAAGTCTTTCGACTGGAGCGTGGCATTGTATGGAAGTGAACGTGAACAACAATGAGCTCAGAAAGAGAATAGAAGCTTTTGAAATGTGATGTTACAGAAGAATGCTGAAGGTGAGATGGGTAGATCGAATCATAGATGAAGCGATACTGAATCGAATCGGTGAAGCAAGAACGATTTGGTGAAATTTTACCAGAAGAGACAGAATGATAGGGCACACCTTAGGACAGCCAGGTCTTGTTCGGTTAGATCTTTAGGGAAGTATAGGCGGTAAAAACGGCAGGGGTAGACTAAGGTATGAATATGACAAACAGTTTAGAGTACATGTAGGATGTGGTATTTACGTAGAAATGAAAAATTATCACAAGGTAGGGAGGCATGGAGAGGTGCAACAAACCAGTCTATGGACTGATGACCCAAACAACAACTGTATCTTTAATACACGTGGCTGAAAACCAAATATGCTCCTAGCCCTGTTTGGATAAACTGGCGAATGACGCGCTTTTTTCTTTTTTTTTTTTTTTTGCTAGTTGCTTTACGTCGCACCGACACAGATAGGTCTTATGGCGACGATGGGACAGGAAAGGGCTAGGAGTGGGAAGGAAGCGGCCGTGGCCTTAATTAAGGTACAGCCCCAGCATTTTCCTGGTGTGAAAATGGGAAACCACGGAAAACCATTTTCAGGGCTGCCGACAGTGGGGTTCGAACCTACTATCTCCCGAATACTGGATACTGGCCGCACTTAAGCGACAACAGCTATCGAGCTCAGTGGCGAATGATGAACCAAAAATGTTTATGTATAAAAATTTTAAAAAATGTTTACCTATCACGTGACTGCTGTAACTTAGTCCATAACTGAACAGTAATGCATGAAATATGTTTTGTTACAGGTATCGTAGCAATTTCTTACACACCAAATACCCGTTACACTGCCCATCGGGATTGGGACATTTACGAAAATGAACCAGTCGATGACAACATTACGAATGCCGTCTATGACAAAAACTACGTACTTGTTTGGTGCCTCGCCAACAGATTTAAGCCCAAGGTAAGATTATCTGACAAGACAGACTAGAAATTACTCCTTATTATTCCTAAATGAAGAAGATTGGTGAGTATTGTAATCAATAGTTTAACTGTGTGATATAAAATTCTTTTATGAAATTTATTACTCCATTTTATATTCTGCGTACAGTACTTCAATTCTTGACCTTAATATGTGGCTTAAAAGTAGTTATGTACAATCTCAAATAATCATAATGAACTTTTCGCCTATATACTTTCACTCCACTGCACTCGACTGACAGCATAAACACGTGAATTCTGTCCACTAATTATTTCTTGTTGCAGCTCTTCTTGGAAAGTCCGCATGAAGTTCACATCCTTAAATTCTGTCCGTTTAGAGAGAACATGTTGGTTGGAGGACTGGACACAGGGCAGATAGTGATCTGGGATATTACCGACAAATTACAACAGGTTGAACGTGAAGCGTTCATCAAGGCACAGAGAAAGGAGCATTACCAAAATTCAGTGGTAAGACGTTCACCATCTGTCATGACTATTTCATTTTTTTCTCAATGGAATCTTCTCTCAGTAACCGACTAAACATAGTGCATGGTGAGCAGTTCCTATAGAACCTCCTAGTGCTCGTAGAACGGTCAGAGTAGATAGTCCTATGTCTCTCACGATCGTTCATTACACATTGTAAGTTGTACCATTGTTTCTCAGCCGGTATTACGCGTACCCCTGGGGGACTTGAAAAAGACTGTTATAGGTGGGCTACAATTCAGGCGTTGACATGGGAAATGTCGTAGGCCTAAGTAAAAAGAATCGAAATTTAGCTTTAACATGCAGAACGCCGTAAACGATCATGGCAAAGACATGGAAGAGGTAGCAAGTCAACTGGTACAGTAGGATAGTTTCTACGATTGGCGCAAGACGGAACCTGTGTTAGGTCCACGAGGTTTGACATGAAGAAGGTAGTAAGTCATACTGTGCCTCTGCTAGAATTAGGTACAACTTCTGCCATTTGTTGAAAGTCAACTGCGTGTAAACCTTATTTATAGCTATTATAGTTCATCATAGTGATAATTCATTTGGCAGAATGCCTCCGAAACCTATTCCATTCAAAATAGTAAGTCGCTCTTGCCAGCATCCTGAAATGACGTTCATACTGCTCTTTGTTTTCATAAATAGGCACTTCGTGTGGCCACCAGTGGTTCCAGAAGAAGATGCGGGAGTAATCAGAGCGGCTAAACATTTTCGACCATTTCATGCAATCATGATGCCGCCTGGGGATTTTCGTGACATCGCTACGGAATGCAAGAGATATTGAAATACTCAACGCCTTAATATCAACACTGTGAGCTGGATAAGGATTTCAAGGGCCGACCTTCCCTCAGTCTAGACAATGCAATCATTCAACGAGTTAGAACCGTGGAAGGAACACAATATCACACGATCAACTACATACAGACCTTACAACCACTTGGAAGGGGACTAACGTATTTTCGTGAAATTTCCGCTTGAAACATACACGTCAGCTGACAAAAACTTATTTTTCACAACGTGTTTTATAACACAATTTGCGCCTGAATCACAATTAGCATAAAGTTGTGTGTTAAACTGATAAATAGATTACTCCTTGGTTTTACATTATTTATTTTCAGTAACATCTGCTTCAGAATGTTGTTTCTTCTCGTGTAAAGTTCCCCATGGCAATGCCTCAATTGTTTCGCCTTTGATATTGCTAATGACATAAGTTTAGAATGCGATAAAAATTATTCAAAAATTACTTTGTACTGTCCATGTACGATAAATTACTGGAGTGCACTTTTTAACGATCCCTAATTAAAAGTTCAATATTTTAAATCATATGTAAATGCATTATGAAAACAAATTCAGTGAGTTTACTTTAAGATTCGTTACTCCCACTTGAGGAATGTTCATCTACACTTCACCGATTAATAAGTTCGTGCCGCCAACACAAGTTATTTTACTTACCCTGCCACCCCAGAGGATTTTCACAATCAAATACAGTATAAGAATGTGCGCGAAAGACACATAGTTACACTTACAGCTGACAAGGAAACAGAACCTAAAATTAAATTTAAAAATCCGTTATATTACACATACAGCATTAATTTGACTGGTGTTCATTACTGTTGCGGGTTTAATAAACGGGCTGTGAGAAATTAGGTCATCTAATAAATGAGTTTACAAAATTGATCTTTTTATAGTGAAAAACCCGAAGGTAATGGGCGTGATTTGAATAACAATGTGCCGTGGTGAAAAGTAGCAGTTCGAATGTTCAGAATATTCGTATTTATTACGACAGCTATCTTGCTTTTTTTATTTCACAACTAATAGCAGTACACATCCACGTGCAGTGTGTGTTATTTGCAGCGAATTTTTGTCCAATAAATCGTATATGAAGCCTTCACTTCTGAGAAGACATTTCTACAAGAAACATTCTGAAATTAACGACAAGCCCGTAAATAGTTTTCAAGGAACCGAAAAACTCTTAAAAGTGAATCATACATGATGAAATTATACACATCAATTTCTAGTATGCCACTAGAAGCTTCTAATGAAGTTGCTCGTCTAGTTGATAAACAAAATTGATGAAAGTCGTAATGTTCCAGCAGAAATTAAAATTGCTGAAATTACGCTTAGAGTGCCTGAGATTGAAAATATAAAGATATTTCCTCACTCAAATGGACCAGATGGATTTGCGATATTACATAATATATACAATATAATTCTTCGAGTTACAAAAAAAGTTTTTAAAACTTGCAACTTGATGAATCTACTGATACTTCTTATTGTACTCGCAGCATGATTCTTGTTAGGTATATTGTTGATTATAATGACTTCGTAATAGCTGAATTTTTATTTATTTATGAAATACTTCCCCTCATGCAGAGGCTGCCTTGCGACAAAGTATACTTTTACATTTATTTTTAGAAGACAAATAGATATACTTGAGAAATTTTGAAGGTAACCTAATTGTAACAATAATTTCTTAGAATTATCAGTGAACCCCTTAAGGCTATGATGGCAATCTCCAGTAATGTTGTAACTGGCAGAGACATCTGTTTCCAGAAATAAGCGGCAAAAACGGGAATTGTTCCCCTAGCTCCAATCATCAGACCCACTATGTCGATTTCCTTCAGCTGGTATTTCTTCCTGTATTAAGGAATCGTTGGTAAGTAAATATTCCTCTTCTCGAGGTTAACATCTGAGGGCTGCGACTTATGGCTTTCAAAACGAATTGAGGGGTCGATGATGTAACCTCTCTTCTTATTCTTGAAAGCAATGATGTCGATCCTTCTGTGGTTTCCATTGTCCGCTAAGCCATGAACCTCTTCAAATACCTGGAAACCATGGTCTTTCAGCGTTGTCGCAATTAACGAGCGGATGTTATGATGACGCATATTCCTTAAAAGTTCATCATGAGGACAAGATCCCAGAACATACGCAAGAGTTTCTATCTCTTTGAGGCAGCGCCTGCAAAGGGAATTGTTCTGAGATCTTCCTGGTACCGATCTAACTGCTGAAATGTTTGCTGTCATCTTAATTGCTTCATGCCATTCACCACATGACAAGCCTTGATGGTCTCGAATCCAGGAGTTGGCAGGAGTATATTCATTGTATAAACATACACCTCTTCCTTTCTGCTGCAAGTTACACCACTCACTGAATGCCCTTTCTCTCAGTACTCTTCTCACTTTCCTGGCATCAGTTATTTCTAGGCGTGGATGTAGCAGATTGTCAGATGGAGGGACATAGAGGGATTGTAGTGAGAGAGTTATTTCTTCGTTCAGATTTCCCGCAGCATGGATGTATTCGTCACCTGAGCTTAATAGTACCTTACAGATGTTAATGTGCTGAAGATGAACTTCCCAAGTGGCGCAGAAGAGCCCCAATCCCTTATATTTTTTCTCAGTGTACACCATGCCATTAGGAATATCTGCAGGTATTTGAAGAATTTCCTTAAGAGCACTTCGTATTAGCATGTCTGTATCAGCAAGAAACATTTTCGGAATTTTCTCCGGCTTGATAGTTTGGAATGGGTATATGAGAGATGGGCATATAACTGTGTTTATTACTTTAAATTTCTGATCATCATGTAATAGTGGAGAATAATTCAATTTCTCCATTTTATTTTGTAACATTTTAAGCTCCTGTGTAGGTAGAAAAATTATTTCATTCGAAAAGTTAACTTCCAGATAGCGGATTGTTTCTCCATATTGCAAACTCGATATATCATAGCTCTTAAATTCATCTGGGTCTTCGATTAACTTTCCGCGTTCGATGCAGATTGTCGTAGATTTCATTGGGTTGATATAAAGCCCTATTTTATGAGATCTCCTTGTGACTATTTTCGAGAGCTCAAGTGCTTCTGTTCGACTATTTCCTATGACAACCAAGTCATCAGCGAAATCCATGATCGTTAAAGGTGGAAGATTAAAGAATATCCATAGTGGCTTGTGAGAGAGTCTTCAGTTAGTTCGTTTAAAATATGATCTCTCGCTAGATTTTAGAGACAGGGAGAAAGAGGTGAGCCCTTCATAACACCCCTTTTTGGCTTGAGGTGGATGTCTCTCCAGTTACAGTTTCTATTTTTGTAGTGTTTCCGGTCCGGAGATTAACTATTAGTTCCTTTAATTTCTCAGGAATTCCTAATGTCCTCAAGGTCTCATGTAAATGATGGTGCCCAATGTTGTCAAACGCCTTTCTGACGTCTAGAAAAATCAGGTTTGTTCAGTTACGCGGAATTTAAAACCGAATCGAGTGTAGAAGTATTGATATGTGTACCGGCTGAAGATATAAATCCCCGTTGTTGTGAATTAAAAGCAACGTATTATCTTACGCGTTTATCAAGAGCTCGCTGGATTACTCTACTAACAATAGAAAATATTGTGATTGGTCTCCAGTTTGTAATATAATCAGGGGCACCTCCCTTATGTATAAGAACGGCTCTTGCCTTTCTAAAACACTGTGGTACCTGTCCTGATTGAAGCATACGAGTACCTATTGTAGCAATTATCTCGGAAGCTATGTCACTTTTAATAGCTCTAACGATGACGTAATCAGGTCCAGGTGAAGTGTCCACCGCAATTCTACTTGTTGCAAGCTGTATTTCATCTTTAGATATAACATCATTAAACGTGTCATTGTGAACCGTTTGTGTAGCTTCACTAACTTTTGGGGGATAATTTTCTCTCACTGAATTATTTTCATGACCTAATATTTCATGGATATAGCCATATACATGTTGAGAACTAATCAGACATCTTTCGTTGTTTTCATGTAGGACCGTTCTGATTTCCTACGTTGATTGTGGAACTGAAATTGAGTTAACTGACATAAATATTTACTTCGTCTTTTTTCTCTATCCCTATTAGCAGACCTTTATATCCTTTGTTTATATCCTTTTTCCGTATTAACATACGATTTCTTTTTACGCGCCTCGTAAACATTCCTTGCTGGGTGTTTAGGCCCGGGCAAAACAACAATAGCAGTGGACAGAAACTTTAGAGAGTCTTCTACAAATAAGAAAAATTCAGAATCATTGACGTCACTTTGTAGCTTTTCCCTCCATATCACCATTTGGTTTTGGTAGTACGAGTTATATGTGTTTTGTTGTTTTATATATTTTCTAGATTCATGCCCTTGTTCTCCAGATGTTCCTAAATTTATTTCAGTACTTATTTGGTTGTTTGATGCCCCAACTATCTGTCTATTCACTAGGCGTGTTCGGTGCTCTTTCGGATGTGCTTTTGAGATATGAATATTGACCCCCCTAGGGGACTTAAACAGTTTCCCGCTATGGTTACACACAGGTTGAGAGGAATTACTTTTGTCATTAGCCGAAACATTACTTCTGTTTGAATCATCCATGTCAATACATGAAGTGTCAGCAGAGGTATATAAACTTCAGTTGACCTTACTTCAGTGATCACCAGCTGATCATTTGAGTTGTAAGGAGCTAGTGCAAAATAAACTGGAGAAGAAATTTTCAAATCTTCGGCCAATTATATAAAAAGAATGGGGCTGTCTTGGGATTGGTGTATATCAGTGTGTACAGATGGTACTGCAGGTATTGTTGGAGTTAAGAGTGGTTCTCCGGCATTTATAAGGGTTGAAAATCCAACTACAAAGTGTATACTCTGGATCATACTTAAGGAAAACTCTCGTCGCGGAACAAATGGATGGTGACTCTAATAATATACAACAAACTGCTGTTAAAGCAGTGCTGTGAACTCGCACTTGTTCAGTGAATTATGTCATGGGATCGAATCACATTACTTTGCTGATGTATGATGTATGCTGGGGTATGTTGACTGTCCCGTGGTAACATACCAACTCTACCGGTTGAACTTCATGTACGTAAACTACATTACCTGGTTGATACTTTTCAGAAAATAAATGGACTGAACTTGTCACTGTAAATATTAATCCAAACATTTTTCTTTAAAATTATCAGTGTTTACAAGTCACCGTGCGGACCGAGGTGCGGAACGGAGGAACAAGTCATCGACTGATATCCTTCATGCACTTACATTGCTTCAAGAAGGCTACTCGCGGATGTTCGTTGCCAAAATGTTAGGGGTTTTTCAAAATACGATTGGGTATCTGGAGAAACGTTTACAGTAGACTAGAAGTGTTGCCATGTGCCCTGGCATGAGCTACTAATGGAAAACAACACCAGAGAATGATCGTTTTATGTAGCTACAAGCTCTCGGAAACCACCACAGTTGATCCTACAGCAAGCGGCTTCTGGAGTACGAGTTAGTGACCAAACAGTCAGAAAAAGAGAAAAAGCCTTCGAGAGGCCAATTTAAGGTCCCGACGACTATCTTAAGTACCTGCATTACACAGATGAAGTAGTAGCAGGAGACTGCTGTTTTCTAGAGACACGGGTGTCCTGTGCTGTTCTCGGATGAATTCCGTTCCACTTTATATCGTTCTGCGAGTCTGGAAAATGGAGGTGGACCTATTATGGTCTTCAGACCATTCACAATGGATTTTTAACTGCCCGGCGGTACATCGACGATACCTTAATGTCACAAGTGATTATTCACGTGTGGTAACTTGGAGAAAACGCAGTATTCATGCATTAAATGCTACAGCGAATAATTCCAACATCGTTCGGAGATTCTTGCAAAGAGCCCCAAGTACAACGAATGGAATGACAATACAGAAGTCCCGACTTCAATCCGATCGAACAAGTCTGAGACCAAATGGTGCAGCGCAACTAAGCGAGAAATCCACCACCCCAGACACTACAAGCCCTTGAAGACGCCCTCCTGGAAGAGGGGGACGTCTGCCCCGTCTGAACGTACGACGCCTTGTCCCAAGAATGAGAATGCATTGTGAAGCTGTTATCCATGCGAGGGGTGACAGTGTTCCTTTTTAAGACCCTTAAATACCACGTAGTCATTTTAGTGTATGGCCAGGCACCCCTTTGTTTTTTTTGTTTTTTTTGCTATTTGCTTTACGTCGCACCGACACAGATATGTCTTACGGCGACGATGGGATAGGAAAGGCCAAGGAATGGGAAGGAAGCGGCCGTGGCCTTAATTAAGGTGCAGCCCCAGCATTTGCCTGGTGTGAAAATGGGAAACCACGGAAAGCCATCTTCAGGGCTGCCGACAGTGGGGTTCGAACCCACTATCTCCCGATTACTGGATACCGGCCGCACTTAAGCGACTGCAGCTATCGAGCTCGGTCCCTTTGTTTTTGACATGTTGCAAAATGGCATCGTGTATTTACCGTCCATAGTTGCAATTCTCAATTGTTGCAATGAAGAAGACTTTGTTTTCATTGGGAGTGTATTTTCATTTCAATATGTATGTGTATGGCATACATGAGCAACAAAATTTCATTTTTTGAGCAGTGTGTCATAACTTTTTTCTAGTGGCTTTACGTCGCACCGACACAGATAGGTCTTATGGCGACGATGGGATAGAAAAGTCATAGGAGTTAGAAGGAAGCGGCCGTGGCCTTAATTCAGGTTGTTGTTGCTATTTTGCTTTACGTCGCACCGACACAGATATGTCTTACGGCGACGATGGGAGAGGAAAGGCCTAGGAATTGGAAGGAAGCGGCCGTGGCCTTATTTAAGGTATAGCCCCGGCATTTGCCTGGTGTGAAAATGGGAAACCACGGAAAACCATCTTCAAGGCCGCCGACAATGGGGCTCGAACCCACTATCTCCCGATTACTGGATACTGGCCGCACTTAAGTGACTGCAGCTATCGAGCTCGGTCCTTAATTAAGGTACAGCCCCAGCATTCGCCTGGTGTGAAAATGGGAATCCACGGAAAACCATCTTCAGGTTTGCCGACAGTGAGATTCGAACCCACTATCTCCCGGATGCAAGCTCACAGCCGCGCGTCCCTGACCGCACGTGTGTCATAACCAGATACAACTGCAATCACTCAATGGATCAACATCAAATTTCATCTAGACATGATAATAAGCTTTTGGGCTTTTGCCGTGTCAGAAAACAAGGTGAAATTCTTTACATTTCGCAGCGAAATTTGCTCCGCGTCTTCGGAAGAAAATCTTCTTAATTGGGGCTCGGAAAGCTAGCGCTCAGTGAACCATCTAGTATAATACATAATTATCGAACGAAATTACTACTTACTATAGACCAACGGTAAGGCATTCTGAAATTCAAAACTTCATTATTAGAGAAGTCTTGCTCGTGAACAGGCGAAATTTTCTTCTGAAGACGCAGAGCAAAGTTCTCTGCGAAACGTAAAGAATTTCACCTTATTTTCTGACTCGGCAAAAACCAAAATATTAATATGACGTTTAAAATTACGGGCCGTGAAACATCAGTCTATATATTGAAATATGTATACACAAATTTTAAACAACATTAAATATGTAAGTTCTCAAATAAATTGGTGGTTAACACCCCTCCTACAGCCTTTCCTTATAATTCCTTCCATTGAAGATTTTCGGAAGTTTTAATGGTTAGTCATTTTCAGTTCAGCAAGAATAACTTGTGAATTGTAAGGCTTTCCATGTTGTTCCCTTCGTAACCTTGTAGGGATCAATCAGGATACTGAGGCAATATTCACATTGGTCTTCATGTTAACGCACTCAATACACTGCAAATCACAAATCTTTCCTTTCGTTTTTTTACTATACATTTCCTTTGTTCATAATTGTTATAGGCTATTAATTTATAATTTCTTGTGGTAATTTGAATCCGTGTGGTCACCTGTAGTCCTTTATTAATGAAATAATGTAAATAAATATTTAAAAATAAATATATTATGCTGAACATATTAATATGACGTTATGATTATTCGTATACAACATCCATCCTGTAGTAGTAGTAGTGGTGGTAGTTTCTGTTGTTGTTTTTAAACGAAATTTACTATTAATTTGATTATTTTGTATACGATAGTTACTAATCATTAAAAACAACACATTTATCATGTGTTTGGTATAAGTAGAAAGTACTTGCTGATTTGGAAGTTGAAATTTACTGTACTTTTCTCTATTTTATTTCTTTCAGAAGACACACTTACGATGGATGAAAGGTAAAAGAAGTCTCGCGTATGTTAAACCGATTCATATCTCCCATCCCAGGTACTCACACGTCGACTGTATCACTGGGGTGGAATGGATATCTCCATTTTGGCAAGTATGTACCTATCCGAACCACATTAAAAGCATAATAAAATAACGTAAGAGCTGAACATGGAAAGAGTAATGGTACTTCATATAAACTTTTGAATTTCTAACTGATGCCAAAGGGAAGGAAGTTTCAAAGCTTGGAAGTTAAGAGAATTACAAACAGGGACTCCATGAAGTCACTGGTAAAATTTTCAACTTATGTTTTTAAAGTCGTGAAATCTTTAATGCAAACTTGAGAAAGGTCCCATTCACATGAATCAGAATGGAGCTCAAAATCTCATACTGATATGTAATTCTTTCAGGTGTTATGGGTCATCCTTGTGGCCATGATCGCTAATGCGTTAAGTAAGTCTCTATGATCTGACACCGTGGTTAGCAGGTTCGAGATTCGTTGGTAGAAAAAAAGTTTCACGATCAGAATGTAGGCCGGCAGGGTAAGAGAGGTAGTGGTGTACAATTCCTAATCACTATATTGCGTGCCAAAAGCCTGTTTTAAATTCTAAACCTCTCTGCAGAGCCCATATGGAGTGAGGGCATATGACCCTGTTGATGGTGTTGGTGTTTTTCAACAGGAGTAGGCTTTCTGCCGATATCGCTTTGCATCCTCTCCCTACGGGGGAAGCACAGTAGATATAATTCATACATTTACTTAATTTTCACCAATCGATACTTACTTGGTCGTCTTTCAGACCATATTGATCATATTACTGGTCGTAATAAATAACACAATGTTCATACAATCTTTATATAATACAATCTACCTTAGTCGCACCGACACATGTAGGTCTTATGGGGCCGATGGGATAGGAAAGGTCTGAGTGGGAATAAAGAGACCGTGGCCTTAACTAAGGCACAGCCCCAGCATTTTTCTGGTGTGAAAATGGGAAAACCGAGCTCGATAACTGCAGTCGCTTAATTGCGGCCAGTATCCAGTATTCGGGAGATAGTGGGTTCGAACCTCACTGTCGGCAGCCCTGAAGATGGTTTTCCGTGGTTTCCCATTTTCACACCAGGCAAATGCTGGGGCTGTACCTAATTAAGGCCACGGCCGCTTCCTTCCCACTCCTAGCCCCTCCCTGTCCCATCGTCGCCATAAAACCTGTCTGTGTCAGTGCGACATAAAGCAACTTGCAAAAAAAAGAAAGAAAATGGGAAACGACGGAAAACCATCTTCAGAGCTGCCGGCAGTGGGGTCCGAAACCACTCTCTCCCGAATGCAAGCTGATAGCTATGTGGTACATGCCGCACAGACTCTTGCTCGGCTTTTATATAATATACACAAACTTTTTCACCCTTCATTCATTTTCCACAGCTGGAATGGGAGTCGATTTCCTGTACTTACATTTCAGTAACAGTGATATTGAAGAGTTTACCATTATGCAAACATCAGAGGATACAGAATTGTAAGAATGCAGTCATTGTCATATCTTACTCAAAATTTATATTTAGATACAAGGTTTCAAGTCCTGAAGATGCACCCAGAGATGAAGAATGTGACAGAAGAAGTTCGCATAAAGTTGTAAAAATGTAATTCAATACAACCTATTTAATACGAAAATGTGTTTACAATACCGTAATAAAGCTGATATATAATGCATACTGCACCGGGAGATGGTCAGAGATGAAGGCATGAGATTCACACTTAGGGGTGGACGGTTCTTATGGGGCAGGTACAGAAAAAGTCATATGCACAGTGAGTAATAAATTAGTTTCAAAACTTAATTAATGGATCTCAATGAATTTTACGTGTATATTTCCTATTATTTCTGGCTCGAAATATTCGATTAAAGCAAAATATCTTACCAACAGATTATTTATCGTCTTGATATTTGAGATTAAATCAATGGCAACGAATGAATGTCATAATATCAGAGATGTTTCCTATATTCTAACATTAAATGAATATTATTTCACTTCAAAAATAATTATTTCTTCATATGTAAAGTTCATGAAGTTCTTCCTAAAGTTTGTCTAAATAATGTAAAAATGAAAATAGTTTCGTTTCAAAAACAAGTATTTCATCACTTGAAAAATTTACGAACTCCTCCTAAAGTCTTTCTAAATAATTTAAAACTTTGGAAAAATCATCGCAAAAATTAATCTTCTTATAGAGTTCTGTCCTATAGTCTCTTTAAGGATTGATATTTAACAATTGGAGAATATAGCAAGAGTAATATGATTTCCAATGAGCGTCAGTTAATTGTTTGTAAAACTGCCAACGAAGTCACTGATTCTAATGTTCCACTTACGAGAAATTAATCTGGTTGAACCTTAAGATGGTTTGAAAAGCACTCATACCACCTGTATACTCTGGAACTCAGGATTGGAATGTTTAGATATGCGGTTCAGTGAACAGCAAGTTGAAACAATAGGCAGCTGGTGTCGTGATGTCATCCCCATGGTACCAGGTTCAACTCCAACTTAGAAGCCACGTTCCAAATCCCGCGTAGAAACCTACTATTGCTATTTGCTTTACGTCGCACCGACACAGATATGTCTTATGGCGACGATGGGATAGGAAAGGCCTAGGAATGGGAAGGAAGCGGCAGTGGCCTTAATTAAGGTACAGCCCTAGCATGTGCCTGGTGTGAAAATGGGAAACCAAGGTAAACCATCTTCAGGGCTGCCGACAGTGGGGTTCGAACCCACTACCTCCCGATTACTGGATACTGGCCGCACTTAAGCGACTGCAGCTATCGAGCTCGGTGCGTCGAAACTACCTTCCAGTTCCCACGTCGACTCGACATAATAGCAGGTAGATATGATGATTTAAGAAAATAGGCACTCGGTCAGGATTTCACGCGTTACTCTTAGATTTATGAACACGAGAAAGTCGTACTGACTATAATGATTTGAAAGTGTCCTATCTAGCATAACTCATATTGAAAATCGTAAGATGAGCACAGTATTTTAATAAGTGCACTCGTACAACGTCTACCACGTCTATTACAGCTCGTTTGATAAGAATTACTGTTTGTATAAAAGTACAGTTCAAATATATTGACAAATATTTCACACGAAGACCAAAAGTTTATTCACAATAGCGAAATGTCCTAACTCGTGAATATTTATAAGTTCCGATAGCCGTAGTGTTATAAAGCGTCGAATGCGGCACGATCTTACTATCACGATGAAAGTTTAGCCGCACTAAAAGTTCAATAAACTGTCATTAAACACTTATTTTAAGGTACTATTATGAAATCGTTTGTTTCAATAGCCGGAATGTTTAATTAGTCAATCAGAAAATCGTCTTAATATGCACACGTTTATCAACCATGAATGGTCCAATTTAATCTATCTCTTAAGATGAGTACCAGTTTTTTCCAATTAAGTTCAATCGAGTTGTAGTTCAAATATGAAGTTCCGCAAAGTGAGTTAATGTCACACTTTCTTGCAAACACTGAAAATGATGAGAAATCTAAGTTAGTATCATAGTGATTGAAAGTTTCTAAGTTCAAGACAAGTTCGTTGAGGATATTTACCGTAGAATTGTACTTCGCGACGACTCAGTTCGAGTCTCGGCGTACATATTCGCGCACGACATCATGTTTGCACGTTGGCTGCGAGTTGAGAACTGTTTTCTAAACAGAAAATCCTGGCTCTCTTATATGATTCGGCC
The DNA here is from genome assembly GCF_040414725.1 of Anabrus simplex. Taxonomy (NCBI): domain Eukaryota; kingdom Metazoa; phylum Arthropoda; class Insecta; order Orthoptera; family Tettigoniidae; genus Anabrus; species Anabrus simplex. Next base: position 280,926,574 of record NC_090266.1, read on the forward strand.
GGGTTCGACTTCCTCCCCTCTTGGCAGAATTGAATGTCTTTATAGTGGAATTATTCGCAAGTTCCTAGGCCGGATTTTACGAAATTTGAGTATTTTGGCCATTAAAGTTAGCAGAAAATGTTCTATAAGTTTCCATATCACCATGTGCTGTGCACGTGATCGGTGCGTCACTTCGAGGTCAACTTAGAGCAGGGCCTCTCAAACGCCCAAAATCTCACGCGTGCAGACAGAGGCGCAACAGCTCCGTGCACTGTGCATCGCTGCCGCTCGGCATGGCTCGGATCAACGCTTCGTCTCTGGGCTACTCGGCTAAGCTCGGCTCAACTCGCCTATACTCGGCTCAAGTCAGCCCGGATTTGGAGCGCTACGGCGCAAGTGGGGCAGAGGGAGACAGGTAGAGCGAGCGAGACAGGTGTGAGGAAAGAGAGAGTAAGCGCTATTGCTCCAAATCGAGGAGTGGGGGGTCTGCACTCTGGTCAACCAAGCCAAGTCGTCTTTTGCACCGTGCACAGTGCATGCACCACGCGCATGCACCATGAGAGGCCCTGACTTAGAGCGTGGAGCTTGTGACGTAGTTTGCTCGCCAAATGCATGCCCGCGCCGTGCCGTTGCGATTCCTTGCACACAAAATGCATGCCAGGGCCGTGCCGTTGCAGTATTTGACATTGAATAAAATAATGTTCCAGACGGTAAGCGGTTCCTGGTTCAATACTGAGCTAGTTCATTTAAGACATCATTCGGTAAAAGCTTTTTAAGGAGGAAATAACAGGAACTCAAGAGGCGTGTTTTTGGTATATGCAGAGATCGTTCTCCAACTTTCTGAACGCTTGTTCTTTAAAAATACAAAAAGTACTAATATCTCGTGGGTTTAGAAACAAAACACATTGTGTCAAAAATCTTATTTCTGACAAAAAGAGGTTTGAATGTTTTCAGTCTTTCAATGATAATATCTGCTCTAAAAAGTATCATGGGGCTTATTAAAGTATCTAGAATAGCGCTGCGTGGCTTACGCTGTATTACTGTATTCAACATTAATGAAATTCCTATCTTGAGACTTAGCAAGAAATAAAATACAAATGAGAACATCCATTAACCATAATGACACAATACGACTTAATGGACCTCACGCAGCTCACCTCCATTGGGAATGTGACGGAAAAGAGTCGAATCACCTCAGTACGAGGGCATGAGGGCTATGCTATTCTACGAAATGATAGTGCTCCGAAACAGACTGATAGTTTTCCTATATAAAATTTGTTAAAGAAATTAAGCATTGCCTCATCAAATACGGAATCGAAAATAAAATAGTGGCAGTGTAGCAAAATAATCCAATTAGGCAACTGTAGTGATACCCTCTAACATCTAAAAGGCACAGAAATTACATGATAAACCACTAACAGTTTTTATTAATGACGCTAATTTATTAAATGTCAAGACATGAATTTGTATACTCTTTTTCTACACCAACATGAAGATTACTGCCCAGTCGACGTGTGTCACATGACATGAATTGATAACAAGCAAAGTTTCAAAATGGATTAAAAGAATCAATTAATAATATAAATTCATATTATGCAAAAAACTGCTTGGTATAATTAATTCAAAGGAGGTCAAAATTAGCTGGTTGGAGGAAATAAAGCAGGACTTAAAAGAAATGAAAATCACTGAAGATATCATCAGGGATCGCAAGGCTTTTGGAACTCTGCTTGCAAAGCACATGTTCACGGAAAGGCTAAAACAAGCACAGGGGAAAAATAGACGGAAGAACGCAAGAAACAGCATAACGAGTTAATGAAGAGATTTTGGGTGAAGAAGTAGGGAAAACCATCATCAAGCTAACAAGTTCCAACGCGCTCTGTAAACGGGCATAACGAAGAAGTAGAAGTAGAATAATTGCAGTAATTCGCCAATTAACTGCAAATAATCTGGTATTATGTGGGTGTATATAACTATTAAACCTCAGAACATTCAATGTGTTTGAATCATTGCTCTCGACATGATATTTTACATTAAACATTATTACAATTGCATTACTGATGCAACTTTTGTATGGCTCAGCTGAACCATCCGACAACATGAATACCCATGACGATTTTTCACACCGATTTAAAAAGAGGTTTCCCTAGAATCATATCACAATTTACATTCTGATATCACTGTACAAAGCCAATGCATGGAGATTTCCACTCATCTCATATTTTAATTGTATCCATCAGTCAACTGAACAACTACGATTGACATTGATAAGTGCAATTACAAGGGCACTAGGAAAGTTTTGCAATGTGAGTGAACGCTTTAGACTTTTTAAATATAATTTCCACCACACTCAATACACTTCTCCATCCGTCGAAACCAGTCACTGAACCAACGCTGCCACTTCTCTTCTGCCACGTTTTCACACTATTGGCCCCATGCTGCCAGAAGCTCCTCGTCGGATGAAAAACGCCGCCCTTTCAGTTTCATCTTCACTTCCGGGAAGAGTGCGAAGTCGTATGGGGCAAGATCAGGACTGTATGGAGGGTGATCAAGCACAATCAACCCTGATCTGGCAAGAAAATTCATTGTTACATTAGCACGATGTGCTGGGGCATTGTCGCTATGCAAGAGGCAAGTGCTGATCCGTGACCTTGGACGGAGCTGCTTGAGAGCCTGGATGACCTGAGGCAGACAAGTCTCACTGTACCACTTCGTAGTAACTATCCTTTGTGTTTCTAGCACAATCCAAGTCAGGTTGCCCCGTTTAGTGAACAATACTGCAATCATCCTTTTCTTCAATGACTTTGACTTTCGCACAGTCACAGGAGTACCCTCATCTTCAGTCACACCTTGTTCTGGGATTTTGTTTGGACATCGTAATAGTAAAGCCAAGTTTCGTGAGCTGTAACGATGCTATTGACGTTACGCAAAGTACCATTTTGAAATTGTTTTAGCATTTTTCGGCACCATTTCACTTCATGTGCCCTTTGTTCCTCTGAAAGCGAATGGGGCACCTAAAGGGAACAAACCTTTCTAACATGGAGATGGTCGTGTAGAACTGAATGAATAGCTGGTGCAGGTATGTGGAGGGTCTCTTCTACTTGCCGATATGTCAACTGCCTCTCTTGCTCTAATAGTTTCCTCACAGCTTCAATGTTTTCCTCAGTCACTGATTCAGACGGTCGCTCAGAATGAGAATCGTCTTCAACCCCAAAATTTCTCCTCTGGAACTCTTTGTACCAGCGGAAAATTGTTGTCCGATGTGGACAGTCTTTCCCCAGCGCAGGAGTCATTTCCTCCAGGCACCGGTCAACAGTTAATCCACGAGCAAAATTGTAGCGGATAATTGCGCGATATTCACCTTTAGACCACACTGACATCTTAACTTGCTTTCAATCCCACTGCTTGGTAACAATTGGTGTGAAGGTCGCGTCTTGCTGTCTTCTATAGAGCATCCAGCGTTAAGAAAATACTACATGCCTTATGGGCTTTTACTTCTATTGGTGTTACCCATTTTAGTTCTACATGTATATAAAAATTATAATGAATTCCTATCAAAATGTATAATTTTTCTTATGAAACAAGCATTGGTTGTGACATACAGTACCAAGGAAGACGTAAAACATTTTGATATCTTTGAGTTTATCCTTTTAAATATCGTATATGCGGTTCAGTACACGGAACAGCCGGCCATGCTTGTCGCATTGCGCGCCACATTTCAGCGTGTAGTGCGGAAGTGTGTACAGTAGTCAACACGTGTAATAACTCAGCTTAACCACTGAGAATCATTGGTGAGGTCAGTGCGGCATGTTTCCCTTTTTGTGTGTGTCACTCATTACAGTGACTGCTTATGTAAGGGAGATATTCGGCAGAGTGAAGTGATCGTCTTCCTGGGGCGCATAATGTTTTGTTATAAATACAGTATATTGTGTTTCATTTTTCGTGTATTGCATTGCTTTTTGTTGTGTGTATCGTGTATTATCTTTTTCTGTTTAGTATTTTATATAATCAATCAGCGAGTAATACATTTAAATTATAGCTGAACATGTGAAAAGGAGAAGTAGTGAAGTTGTCAGGAGAAAGGAATGGCAAATGGTGCTTAATTCATTTTCATATTTGAAAACAAAGCATCCAGGACCAAGTGTAAACTGGGTAGTAGATAAAGCCGCAAAGTTTTTAGGAATTTCGAGGTCTTCTGTCTTCAAAATAAGGAAGGAAGCCAGCGAAGGGCCATTCCAGAGTCCCAGCAAGAAGCGGGAAAGGAACGCAGTAATTCCAGACTCATTAAATACGATGATTTTGTCAGAAGCGGAATACGGCGCACCGTTCATGAATTCTATTTTAGAGATGAACCGCCAACTCTGAACACAATCCTCACTTACGTAAACAGCAACCCCGAAATACCTGATTTTAAGAAATCATACGAATAGGTCATTCAGCGTTCTGTATTTTATGTTGCGGAAGAATATTTAAGTTATCGTATTTTGTGATAAACATGAAGCCCTTGCATCTGTTGTCACTTACGAGTAAATTTATCTGAAATGAGCTGAAGGATACATCACCGAGATAGAGATATCTCGCCGTCAGCTTCCTGTGTTGAAACCACACAGTATTTGCCTTAATAATGAAATGTTTCTGGGGGCTAATAGACTCAGCACTGCGCTCCCTTAAAGATACAACGATAATGAAACTTTCTCAGATATAAGAAACAAGACAATCATTTCGGTTTCTGGGCATGCATGTTATTATTATTATTATTATTATTATTATTATTATTATTATTATTATTATTATTATTATTATTATTATTATTATTATTATTATTATTATTATTATTTAGTTTGCATCCCTGCATGTTCAAACTCTTACTCTATTTCGAATGATACAGTCAGTGGCTATTATCCTTAGAAACGTTATGGCAAAACGAAATGTCATGACTGTAATTTCATTAATTCATTAATGACTGGAGGTAATCTGGCATTTACAACAGCTGTACCAAGCGATGTATAATTTTACGTCATCACTGTATTTCACAAGCAGTGTCCGAGCCTCGGTGAGTGAGCGAGTATGGCAACAGTGGAAGGCAGCAGGCCCATAAGGCCTGTAGTCTTTTCTTAACTCTGGATGCTCTATAGACGATTTCACCCCACTTTTCATCCCTCATCATAACGGTAGTGTCCAACCAAACGTTTTTGCGTATTGCAAAACTTTCCTAGTGCCCTTTGTAATTGGCCCTATCGTTCTATCTTATACATTTAATTACAAATTTCCTGTTCAGCAACATTTTTACTATTGTAGTTGTGACTTGAGTATCATAAATCAATCTAAGAATTTGTTTACCTAATTTTACGCGAGCTCTCTTCGTTCCTAACACTAAATGAGGTACTCTGGGCAAATCTCCCACTAAAAAGAAACAAACTATATTACACTGAGGGTCACAGACAAACATGTTCTACACTAGTTACTCAAAATACAAACAAAGCACAGATAGACGAATAAAGGGACATCCTATTTCTAATGCTACGCTATTTTATTTACATACAGATTCAAGCACTTGTCTGTACATAAACACTCTTTTACCGAATTGTTTAAATACGGTACCTGATTCTACGACGCTTGTTAATTTCAGTGTCCATGGAGTCCTTATCACTGAAATTAATGCCTACCATGACTAGGAATGTTGTTTCATGATTGTTGCCTGAGATTGCTTAAATGAGAAAAATGTTGCATTTTTACACTCAAATGAAATAGATTTGTTAATGACATAAAAAATATATAAACCTGCGATGTCAACATAATTTCCCATGGTAACATAAAACCAAAGGCATAGTCATGGTTATTATAAAACATCCCTGCCGGGCTGAGTGGCTCACACGGTTGAGGCGCTGGCCTTCTGACCCCAACTTGGCTGGTTCGATCCTGGCTCAGTCCAGTAGTATTTGAAAGTGTCCAAATACGACAGCCTCCTATCGGTAGATTTACTGGCACGTAAAGAACTCCTTAGGACAAAATTCCGGCACCTCGGCGTCTCCGAAAACCGTTAAAAATAGTTAGTGTGATGTAAAGCAAATAGCACTATTATTATTATTATTAATATTAAAACATCCTTTCTCAAAATATCCTAGGAAACTCAATTGGGTATTTGGAGTAACTCAACAATGTTATCGTGATTGCTAATATTTATAGTCCGTCTAGGTGTGTAAACACAATAACTTGCGATGTTGCGTCGCTTCGGTTTTGTCTTTAATCATATGGCCCTTATAATTATCGGTGAGTACTTTCTCTATTTTATTACTTGTATCATTTCCATCAGCTTCTTCGCTGGCATAGTAATTCATTTTTCTTCTCTCATTTAACACATTATTTCCATCAGCTTATCCGCTGGTATAGAATTTCATCTTTCTTCTCTCATTTAAGTCATTATTTCTATCAGCTGACCCGCTGGCACAGAAGTTCGCCATTCTTCGCTCATTTAATTCCTTATTCTCATCGAGAAGACATAACTAGAATGCTCTGTAAATCAACCTATCAGGACCTCTTCCACATTCAGACCAAACCTTCTGCCACTCAACACAGCATGTGTAAGCAAATTAAATGACTCCTCCGTTTCATAAAATTAATTAAATCCCAGATGGTTTTCTCGGATTTTCTTCTAAAGATAATCCCATGAAATTTTTACTAGTGATTCTACTGTTATACAGTTCTTCTGATGGAATTATGAATCATCATCTACTTGGACTGTTCCATAATATTTTAAGCATCTGATTATATTATTATTGCTACAATCATAAAATATTTAATCATGGTATTATCATGACTGTTGCCGGCAATCCAATATTATTATAACCGTCACTTAAGTACAGTTGCCTACCTGCATCGCTTAGTTAATCTTCTTCAACACATTGATGTGGCTAAATTTTCGATAATTAAATATTACTACTGTTATTATTATTTTCTATTTTGCAAATCACTTGGTTTAGCCCTCTGTATCATATTTAACATTTAATTTGAGAGCAAACGTTATTCATTTCTACAACAATATCAGTTTTAAATATTTACGGCACATTATTCAGATTTAAATACAGACCTATACATTAACTTCTAAATTTGTGTTGTTATTACGCTTATTAATATTATTAGCAGTATTGTGCATGAATGAAGAAACATTATTATAAGATGATATTGACTGCGCTCCTAACTATGACACAAAAAAAGGATTGATCAATCATTACTACCAACTCGCGTGATAATAATGTACATGTTGTGAAAACTACATCTTAGATTGTATATGACTTACTCGTTGGTTGCAATCCTGTTCATTCCATGGTCCGTCAGCTTCCGCCCTGCTTATTTAGAACATGTTGACCTGGATGCAGGACATTTCAAAAATCTTGCTGTACCTACAAATGGCCTTCATTTACAGCGTTTACATGCAGGATTCAGATCGATCTGAGTACACTTCCCGTATTGAAAACACCATGTAAACGGGGACTCAGTTCGGACTGAGTCTCAAGGTCGATACGGTAAAATCTGGGATCGTATCGTACTCAGTTCGAATTGAGTTCCATGTAAACGCGGATCGTACTGAGATCGTACTGAAAACGACTGCGCACACACTCCATGTTTGTTCTGACAAAATCATCATCATTAAAGTTCTGTCGAAATGACAAATATAATAAGCCAGTAAATATATTACCTGTATAAATAATCAGCAACTGCAACTGGCGATTAAGAAAATCACGATAACCTTCTGTTGGGAGTAAAATTGGAATGTGCGTTCTATCTATTGCACCAATTACATTTGGAATACCACACATACTTTCAAAACTGAAAGTTATCTCCTAGGCTTCTACTTCATTTTGGCTTTTCTTTATTCTAAGAGGTGATATCGATTTTACAACAATTCTGCATCGTCTCTATACGTCGATGTTGCCTGGCGGATTCAATACGATATTCAAATACCACATGTAAACGGGGATCGTATTCAATACGGTAAGTGTACTCAAATCGATCTCAATCCCCATGTAAACGTACTAATTGAATTAATTTCACACTTGCTATACATGTCTTGAAGTTTTAATTCTACACACATCCTACGATACACGATACTAGTACACTTACATTCCTTAACATACCTAAATCTGCACTCGGGTATCCTTCCGATTCTAAGCTGTTAACTCGAACATGTTTTTCGTGAACTACTGTTTTGTCAGCTGACTTACTACATTTTCCTTCCAGGGTTGTGAGACTCAATTAGCAAGCTCACACTGCAAGGTCGACTTGTAATGTTTATGTAGGGTGTCTGGTCGTTAACCCCTCGCTTCTGGGAATATCTTTACCTGTGGGATTACCTCGGTTCCACTGACGAATATTAGAAACAATTTGTACATTGTTAGCACGATACTCCTTGCCTCATTTCTTTCTCAAATGAATTAAATTAGTAGTATTTACCTACTACAGGCTAGCTAATACTGAGCATGCGTACCGTCTGCCGAGAAAAAACAATGAGGCGAGATTATAAAATAGCTGAGTACTGAAATAAGACCTGAAGTTTCAATTCCTCGCAAAAAATCTCCTATTCAGAGTAATTTCGTTATTAGAAATATTTCCTTGGGCCATTAAGATCGTCAGTTTAAAATTGACAGGGCACAGTACCAAAGTGACTGGACATTGTCCTGTGTCTAAACCCACAATATTATCAAAGTATAAGACAACTCACTCACCGGTAGAGACCGATCACAATTGACGTTTTAAGAGGGACGACTCGGAGCACAACCGAACTCTCAGGACGCAGCCCTCTCTCGATATTACCCTCGACTTAAGGCGGAAGGATACTACTGTACGTTGTGGATTGAGACTTTCCGTACCGAAAGTCGTATCTCTTCACATGTTTACCTTCCCTAACTCACAAAATCACTGCATTTTGATTGCTATATCTTGATTCAGAAGTGGTACATCTATTTGATGGCTGGGGTGGAAATAAGTTTATTGGCGCAGTTGTTGATATCGAGTATCTCGCGCCAAGGTGCGGCGTTAGCCTCCAACCTATTCATCGTTACTACGCACTTTCTAATTATTAATTACCCGTTACACAATTAAAGTTGCCACTTGCACCTAAATTATCTTACGTTAACCTGATGTTAGGACCAGACAGATACTTCTTTAATTTCAGTCACATTTCACAGAACAACTTAATATTCCTGCCCGCTAGTTTTAAAACTGGAAAAATGGCGAGCGGTTAATGGCTCAGAGGTTTTCGATGTTCCTCTGTCTGGACGATTCCAAGATGAATAAGGGGTGTTTGGTATGCTTATTTTGATCCTCTTTCTCTGTCTAATTCGTGCTCCTTTGACAACCGACCACGGACATGTTTCCACGTTTGCTTCATTGTCATAGCTTTCACCTGCAGCTGCACCGGATGTCGAATGCTTTCTCTTCAAAGATAATACTTTTATGTGGTGCCTCTGCTGGCAGGACCTAGTGTTTACAGTGCACTATGTCTTCTGGTATAGGCTAGAGCAATTTTGTTACTTTAATTGATCTGTCTCTGTCTTATCCTTGGCTTTGACAATGTGAAAGTGACTAAGGTATGAGCGATGCTAGTAACGTCATTCCTTCTGCAACCAGTCCCTGCTATGAATGGTGTGAAAATGTTGCTCGTAGGGTCGGTTTGTGCATCATTTCAGTGGGCTTGGCAGACTGATATGCAATAGCAACTTCTGGCTCGGTGAGGAAAGCAACGGGAAACTACCTCACTCCTCATTTCCCGGGTACGCCTCTTCAGTGATGTCTAGGCGCTCTATGACAGCTGATGGCAGAGATGTTGAGGATCCAACCAGCCTTAGGGCTGAAGACTGAACATACATACAGAGTTGATCAGATGGGTGTAATGCATACATACATACATACATACATACATACATACATACATACTGAACCCTTTAGGTCCTTATTGAGGGATACCTACCTTCCTTACCTATCAGCAAAGTTCATGAGATCTGTCTCTTGGGTCGTTTCGGGTTCTTCGTCACTTGCTGAGGTAAAGGTAGGGTTCATTAATTCTAATCTATCTACTGTAATGAAAGGTCTGTTTAAAAGATTCCTATTTATTCAGGAAATTCTGAAGCAATCTGTCATTGGTATCATAGAAGTCAACTGTATCCACTGGACACCACAATCATTTTTACATTATGGTCAGAACACTGGTGTGAGACTTTAACGTAATTGCCTGATGGGCATTCTTACTAGAAACCATTGTCTCAATTATTAATCATTTAAGAAAGGAAAGTCTGGAAATCCTTAAATTCGGCTTCCATGTGAGACCACATGTACCATCATAGTGATTCGTTATGGTCCAGCCCTCGTAACACGAACTCTGGACTCTGAGTATAATTAAGGCCGTCCAATCGGTGTGTGCCACACAGTGGTTCTACGGCATGGACCCTTAATTGAATCGATGTGACCTGCGTCTATGTCATGGACCGACATCTAATCTTCTAAGTTACTTTAAAGTCATTGTGGATGATGACCGCAAGGAAATGATGCTACGATGGCATATGGCCCTAATCTAAGTCACTGAGGTTGATGACCCCCTGACCATCCAAGTTTCTAGGCTGAAGGCTAAACACAATTAAGTTACATCGGTTGATGACCAAAGTTTCCACTTTACTATCCCCAGCACATTCACTGCTCAATCAATCAAAGTTCAATAATTACAACAATAGCAATGCTCACAAACTTTGTGGCAGTAAAATCCATTTCCTTCGGATATGTCCCTTTAATCTTTACTTTATTTTTAATATTCCCCAGACAACAAATTAAAATTTCCAGAATGCATCTCCAAGTTATTCGCTTGATTAAAGTTATTTCAAAATGCGGTTCACTGAATTTAATAATTTAATAAATTTAAATGATTTATCGAAATGTTAAAGAACAGTAAATTTTATCTCCGCGGACTCTGGTTTCTTCACAACTTTTTACGCAGCTGTGATGTAAAATTCAATATTGCGATGTTTATCTGGCTGGAAAAGAATTTGTTACATCGTTCATGTCCAGCTATATATCTCATCTCGTGATATCATGCTTAAAAATCTAATCTAATCCTAACCGTTTAACACTTGGATATCCTAATAATCTACGTACAAACCAAACAACTCGCCATATAATTACGATGTCATATCTCGTCATTACCATTATGAATTTTACACACCCCTCACAGACAAACCGATCAATCATGACCATCGCTCTATATTTTGGACAACCCTGAAATTGGGTTACTCTGTTCCTTATACTCAAAGTTCATGGTTTCAAATGTTCATTCCGTCCCCAATTACAGTGTTTCACAATACTTAGATCATTACCGGCTATGAATTTTCAACTAAATCCAGCATTTTAACGTTTTCCTGGCCGAGAATACAGTACAATCTCGACTCCACTCCTATTCCCGTTATTATCCCCGCTGTCCGCTTAGGTCTCTCACCCCATGCTCGCTTGGCAGTTAACATAAACCACCCGGTTCGTTCTACCTGACTGACTTCTCAAAATGTTCCCTTTAAACTCTGCCGACATAATTAAACAAATACGATATTCTAACCAACAAAATGCACAGATTATGCTTCAAGATGCCCACACTAATTATACGCGTCGCCAATTGATACCGCTATAGATTTCTATGAATTTCTTTCCATTCCCAACATTATAAATATTCCTCGGGCTATCATATCCCGGCTTCAATGACAAGACTCTAACCTGATTCACAAAACTAACCTCTGTTTCCCAGCTCCACAATTATCATCGACCAAGAACTGGAATAAAGTCCCCACTAGAAATCCCAACATCTAATATCGCACAATGCATTACTCATGAATAACTTCGCATAAATGATATCGTATTTAATAACTTGATTTTTACGAGAAATGACTGAAACATTCTACTAGATCTTTTTATTGTCAGTCAGACATAGTTTAAAATGGGCATTGAAAAAAAAAGAACGTTTCTCTCCGTGACCAAATTCATCTCCCTTGGCTCTCACCCGACAGCGCGCTTCCTCTCGATTGAAAATGAGTAACCATGGATTATTATTATTATTAACGTCAAATTGCAGTCAGAAGAATTTTACATCGAATGAACATCGTACTTCGACGTCACAAAATACAGACAGTACACTCACACGGATGACGATCTACATTGGACGTGATATCACTTCAGAACCCTTATCAATAACTTTTTACAACATTATACGGCTTTCGCAAGACTTCAAAATTTATCCAAGTGGAAAATAAAACAAATGACTCTTTCAGTCGTACTCTCACATTTACCAAAACTTAGTAGGGCGACCACTGCGTCGTATATCCCCATGCAAATACACTTTAAGAAATCACGAGATGAGATATAAGAGGCAGTAAGATGGAAAGTCACATTACCTTATGTAATCACACCATTGTTCGTCATAGGGCTCACCTGCGACCCTGGCATTTTATTTAGCCATTTTTACATTCATGGCTGTACATATCATTGTGTTTCTTCAGGTTTCCTGGAATAAAGCATTAAAAAAAAGAAAATACCCTTCACTTGTTTGCGGAGCGCACACGATGGATTATAATTATTCCCGCACACGAATTACTTAATCACATTAGAATATTTCAGTACTTTGACCGTCCTATCTGATACACTTATTTCTCTCAAGAAAACTATCTCCCCATGGAGTCAAGACTTAGCCACACTGGCTAAAATCTGCAGTCGAACTCAGTCTACTTTCGTTGGTTTGATTTCGCAGAGCAGCTCAACAATTTCGTCCGCTTTGTATCACAAATGCCGGAGAAGGAAACTTCGTCATGGCGTCCCTTCATATTTATAGCAGTTACCCCCTCTCTTCGGATCTCTCCCTTTGCCGCCAAGAAAATTTCTCTAAATTTTCTGACTTACCTAAACTGTAATTTCAAGAGTTTTGAAAGTGACTACATGCTTGCTACATTTCTGATGGTAGTGTTCATGGACATTTAAAAATTTTACGGGTTCGATTTGTGAGATGATTGACCTCCTTTGATAGGCACTATATTTTTTTGACTTGGCGTGGTCACGCCGTGTACACGCGCTTTGAAATAGTTCATAAAAATTACTTGAGATTCTTCCGCCGTCGACACGTGTGGTTGACGTCACGTACCCCAGAGCGTGGGACCGAAGGTAATCACCCCCTTGTCACGTGTCAAATCCATGCTATCAAGAATCCAACTTTTAATTATTTTGTTACACTATGCATAATGTTCTTAGGGCACAAAGGTCATGGGTTCAATACATACATACATACATACATACATACATACATACATACATACATACATACATTTACCGGGCGAGTTGGCCGTGCGGTTAGAGGCGTGTGGCTGTGAGCTTGTATCCGAGGGACAGTGGGTTCGAATCCCACTGTCGGCAGCCCTGAAGATAGTTTTCCATGGTTTCCCATTTCCACACCAGGCAAATACTGGGGTTGTACTTTAATTAAGGTCACGGCCGCTTCCTTCCAACTCCAGGCTTTTCCTATCCCATCGTTACCACAAGACCTATCTGTATCGGTGCGACGTAAAGCCACTAGCAAACAAATACATATTTGCCACCAACATCTGTCATCTGCTTCGATTGCATCGGTGGCATATAATTTAGGCTCTTGTAAATCTCAAGGGGTTGACGGGCTCTTCCTGTTACTTCGTCAGATGATCTACAGGATACAAAGGAAGGCGTAACTACTTTAAATAAAAGGCGAGAATAGAACTGACTCAGTTTCATTTACGCTGAAGAAATATATGAAATTTATGAAAACCGGACAATGAAAAATAAGAAAAAGTTTGAACAAATAGATAATAATTTAAATTAATTGAAAAATGGCATTGTTCCTCATGAGTAACAGCCATTGCCTTCTGGGGTAGCATTGGTTGAAAACCACCATGAAAGCAATGAAAACCCTGGAAATTATAAAATTTGGCTTCCATGTGAAACCGTGGGTTAATCCACTTGATTCGTAAAAAAATCATTTTTTCGTCACTGATCTGTAGACTTTCGTCAGCATTAAGGTTACCGTCTGACTGAAAACAAGGGTACATTACAATCACCGAATGGACCCTTAACTGAATCGGAGTAACCTCCAGTTCAAGGTGGACCGGCCACTAACTATCCGTATAAGTGTGAAAAATCAAATGTGCTTGTGGCAATTCATAGCGTTCCCTTGGTGTTCAATTCAAGTAATTGAGGAATATAAAATGTGATTGCGTCACTAGTGTCACTACTTTAAATCGTGAAAATATTTAATAATGAACATGCTCATACCCGCATACATACTGAAATATGTTCAAAGAAGAAATTAATTAATTGATGAATTAGGAAAATCATTTAAGTTAGTCTGACATAAATAGACTTATTCACTTTCACGTTACTTCAGAATTCTCTACATGAAATTCCTCAAAAAAACAGGCACGATTTTATGTCATGAAAATATTAACACTGAACTATGAATGCTGATGCTGAGTTCTGCTAACACAAATACAATAAATTGTTTACAGCTTGGTCTGAAGGAAAAGTGCATAATATTCATCTTGTCGCCTTAACGCTCTGTGACGTTAAATAAATCACAAATGAAAAATAAATTAAAATAATGTGTGGATTTCACTTAAGTATTCCAACTCACCTGATAATGTGTCTACTCTGCACTCAAATAACTTGAAACATAACAAGAAATCACAATATTAACCTATAATAAATCTTACACACAACATGATGAAAACCATCCAGAATGTGTGAATACAGAAATAAATTATATACGCAACTCACTCAAACATCCGTTGACTAGTTGTCAAAATTATTCAATGTCATGTGGGATTTCATGTGGTAATGATAATTACATCAGCTAGGTTACGTAACACTGAACCGTAATTAGAACCCCAGCTGGGTCGGTAAATCGCACCTACCATGACCTATCGTGTACAACACTAACGTCCTCCTCGGTATAACTCAACTACGAACCACACAAGATGAACTTTCAGCACAACAATCCTTTCCACAACAACTCTCCGTGATGACTATTATTATTTACAAACCAAGACAATATCTACTTGACTATCAATCGTCTCCAAGATGACTATCAATATTTAGAAAGCCAGAAAATATCGGCTTGAAAATAAATCATCTCTGTGTCCGTCTATTCAACAAAATAATATGACGGTTGATAACACCACTGTGTTAAAAACTGTCATTGATGATGATCCAACTAACCTTCATTAGACATGGTCACTCAAGAGGATCCACTGAGACGGAATTACACGTAGCCGCAACACAAATGGTTCCTTCAAACTAAATGTAAACTCAACTGGCAGTAGTTAACGAAAGTGTCACTAACATCTATCAAATCGTAGCACCTACGACAGGACAGGGCGCTCTGAGAAACAGCAGCACAATGACATGAATACCATTAACACAGAACAATCTTAACAAGAGGTTTTCAAACCAGCCCGTTTATTATAACTTTGAATTTCAGCTCTTTGAGACCTAGGGAGTTACTCAACACTTAACAAACTTTACTTTGTTATGTTGGACCAAATCTTCCATAAAACTCTCTGGACATACAATTTATTACGGAATCCAAATCATAGGACCATAAAAATATATCACTTCAAGCCGCACTTATACATCAGGGCATTCCAACAGCTCCTGGTACACTGCACATAGCCTTCAACGCGTCTCAGGGTTTCACGAACACATCCTTAACAACAAAATCGTTCTGCAAACAAAATATTATCACACGGGCTCTACAAGCTACCATGGACAGCGTCCTCTCTCAAACACAATGGCACAAAATCGCCTAAGTAATGAATCCTCTATATTCAAAACCCCCTAAAGACCATTTTTTAAAAATTGAGATAAGCATAGCAGTAGATTTCTAAGGATGAGTTCGGTCGATTGGTGAACCCCAGAGTCTCAAAACTCGCTAAGTTACATAGAATGAGCTACTTGAAAATCATGTTAAATTCAAAATCCTATATATCCACCACCAGTTACATTCAAAAGCCTCTATGTGTATCAACCAATGATAAATTCCAGGTATATTGAGGAATAAGAATGACGTCACTTGTTTACCAGTGCAGCCAACTCTTACGACCTTCTCTTAACTACAGATTTTCGTATATTAATGTACCCGAATGAAGACAAAACAATATGATTGTCAGAGGATAATTTGAACGTATGCAGGGGATTTTGCTTAAAGTAAAAGGCTTAATCACTGGAGAAAGGACAAGTTGTCCTTTCTTTCTACCTCGGAGAGGAGAATTCTAAAACTGCTTGTTCTTTTAAGGGGCCTAACATCGAAGGTCATCGGCCCAGGAGAATTCTAAAACAGTATGTTGGCAATATGCGTTACTCTGATAGTAGGTGGATTCCTAGTGCATTAAGGAGAAAGCGATTTGTCGTCCATTTCCTTGGCATCATTTACTGAAAAATGAGGGATGGAACTCTTCTTGCTGCTAAAGGAACTCCAGGAAGAGGGCGAAAAAGGTTGCGGCAGGTGGATACTTGGAAAAGGTCTAGGGAAAAGCGAGAAAGGTGAGAAATGTTTACCGAGCTCGATAGCTGCAGTCGCTTAAGTGCGGCCAGTATCCAGTATTCGGGAGATAGTAGGTTCGAACCCCATTGTCGGCAGCCCTGAAAATGATTTTCCGTGGTTTCCCATTTTCAAACCAGGCAAATGCTGGGGCTGTACCATAATTAAGGCCACGGCCGCTTCCTTCCAACTCCTATGCCTTTCCTAGCCCATCGTCGCCATAAGACCTATCTGTGTCGGCGCGACGTAAAACAACTAGCAAAAACAGTAATGTTTAGCGGTTAAAGTATTATTGAAGTGCTTATAGTTACATTGTTGACTGTGATTTAGAAGTTTGTATTCATGATTACTAGGCCAAGAATGCAAAACAGTTGTATAAAATGTGATTCAGTGATCTTATATTGTTTAACATCATTTTTGTGACAAGAGCTGAAGTAAAGTGAGTTAGTTTCAAAATGCTCCATATCCAATAATATTCATGATTGTGTTGTTTGAGTCATCAGTCCATAGACTGGTTTGATGCAGCTCTCCATGCCACCCTATCCTGTGCTAACCTTTTCATTTCTACGTAACTATTGCATCCTACATCTGCTCTAATCTGCTTGTCATATTCATACCTTGGTCTACCCCTATCGTTCTTACCACCTACACTTCCTTCAAAAACCAACTGAACAAGTCCTGGGTGTCTTAAGATGTGTCCTATCATTCTATCTCTTCTTCTCGTCAAATTTAGCCAAATCGATCTCCTCTCACCAATTCGAATCAGTATCTCTTCATTCGTGATTCGATCTATCCATCTCACCTTCAGCATTCTTCTGTAACACCACATTTCAAAAGCTTCTATTCTCTTTCTTTCTGAGCTAGTTATCGTCCATGTTTCACTTCCATACAATGCCACGCTCCACACAAAAGTCTTCAAAAACATCTTTCTAATTCTTATATCAATGTTTGAAGTGAGCAAATTTCTTTTCTTAAGAAAGCTCTTCCTTGCTTGTGCTAGTCTGCATTTTATGTCCTCCTTACTTCTGCCATCGTTAGTTATTTTACTACCCAAGTAACAATATTCCTCTACTTCCTTTAAGACTTCATTTCCTAATCTAATATTTCCTACATCACCTGCCTTCGTTCGACTGCACTCCATTACTTTTGTTTTGGACTTATTTATTTTCATCTTGTACTCCTTACCCAAGACTTCATCCATACCATTCAGCAACTTCTCGAGATCTTCTGCAGTCTCAGATAAAATAACAATATCATCGGCAAATCTCAAGGTTTTGATTTCCTCTCCTTGGACTGTGATTCCTTTTCCAAATTTCTCTTTGATTTCCTTTACTGCCTGTTCTATGTAAACATTGAAAAGGAGAGGGGACAAACTGCAGCCTTGCCTCACTCCTTTCTGGATTGCTGCTTCTTTTTCAAAGCGCTCGATTCTTATCACTGCAGACTGATTTTTATACGGATTGTAGATAATTCTTCGTTCTCGGTATCTGATCCCTATCATCTTCAGAATCATAAATAGCTTGGTCCAATCAACATTATCGAATGCCTTTTCTAGATCTACAAATGCCATGTACGTGGGCTTGTCCTTCTTGATTCGATCCTCTAAGATCAGACGTAAAGTCAGAATTGCTTCACGTGTTCCTACATTTCTTCTGAAGCCAAATTGATCTTCTCCCAACCCAGCTTCAACTTGTTTTTCCATTCTTCTGTAAATAATACGTGTTAAAATTTTGCAGGCATGAGATACTAAACTAATGGTGCGGTAGTTTCCACACCTGTCAGCACCGGCTTTCTTGGGAATAGGTATAACAACATTCTGCCGAAAATCGGATGGGACTTCTCCTGTCTCATACATCTTGCACACTAAATGAAATAACCTTGCCATGCTGGTTTCTCCTAAGGCAGTCAGTAATTCAGAGGGAATATCATCAATTCCAGGTGCCTTGTTCCTATTTAGGTCACTCACAGCTCTGTCAAACTCCGACCTCAAAATTGGGCCTCCCATTTCATCAGCATCAACAGACTCTTCATGTTCCAGAACCAACTTATCTAAATTTTTACCTTCATACAACTGTTGGATATGCTCCTGCCATCTTTCTGCTTTGTCTTCTTTCCCTAGAAGTGGCTTTCCATCTGAGCTCTTAATATTCATGGACCTAGATTTCCTTTCTCCAAAGGTTTCCTTGATTTTCCTGTATGCAGCATCTACCTTTCCCAGGACCATACAGCCTTCGACATCCTTGCACTTCTCCTTCAGCCATTCTTCCTTAGCTACCTTGCACTTTCTATCCACTTGATACTTTAATCGCCTGTATTCTTTTCTGCCTTCTTCATTTCTAGCATTCTTGTATTTTCGTCGTTCATCAATCAGGTCTAGTATCTCCTGAGTTATCCACTGATTCTTAGTTGATCTTTTCTTCCATCCTAACATTTCTTCAGCAGCCCTACTGACTTCATTTTTCATGACTCTCCACTCTTCCTCTATAGTGTTTCCTTCAGCCTTTTCATTTAGTCCTTGTGTAACATGTTCCTTGAAACAATCCCTCACACACTTTTCTTTCAACTTGTCTAGATCCCATCTTTTTGCATTCTTTCCTTTCTTCAATTTCTTCAACTTCAGATGGCATTTCATGACCAACAAGTTGTGGTCAGAGTCCACGTCTGCTCCTGGGAAAGTTTTGCAATCCAACACCTGGTTTCTGAATCTCTGCCTAATCATAATGAAGTCTATTTGATACCTTCCAGTGTCTCCAGGTCTCGTCCACGTATACAGCCGTCGTTTGTGGTGTTTGAACCAAGTATTGGCAAGGACTAAATTATGATCAGTGCAGAATTCAACCAGCCGACTTCCTCTTTCGTTCCTTTGTCCCAATCCAAATTCTCCTACTGTACTACCTTCTCTTCCTTGGCCTACCACTGCATTCCAGTCTCCCATCACAATTAGATTCTCATCACCTTTTACATATTGTATTAAATCTTCTATCTCCTCATATATTCTTTCAATTTCTTCATCATCCGCTGAACTAGGAGGCATATAGACCTGCACTATTGTGGTGGGCATTGGTTTGGTGTCTATCTTGACGACAATAATTCTTTCACTATGCTGGTCGTAGTAGCTTACCCGCTGCCCTATTTTCTTATTCATTATTAAACCAACTCCTGCATTTCCCCTGTTTGATTTCGTGTTGATAATTCGGTAGTCGCCTGACCAAAAATCTTGTTCTTCCTGCCAACGTACTTCACTTATACCAACTGCATCTAACTTTAGCCTATCCATCTCTCTTCTCAGATTCTCTAACCTACCACAACGATTCAAACTTCTAACATTCCACGCTCCGACTCGCAGAATGTCAGTATCCATCTTCCTGATGATCGCCCCCTCTCGTGTAGTCCCCACCCGGAGATCCGAATGGGGGACTAGTTTACCTCCGGAATATTTTACCCGGGAGGAAGCCATCATCAGTACATCATTCATACAGAGAGAGCTGCATGTACTCGGGAGGTAGTTACGGCTGTAGTTTCCCGTTGCTTTCAGCCGTGTAGCAGTATCAACACAGCTAAGCCATGTTGAGTATTATTACAAGGCCGTATCAGTCAATCATCTAGACTGCCGCCCTTGCAACTACCGAAAGGCTGCTACCCCCTTTCGATGAACCATTCGTTAGTCTGGTCTCTCAACAGATACCCATCCGATATGGTTGCACCTGCGGCTCGGCTATCTGCATCATTGGGACACGCAAGCCTCCCCACCGCGGCAGGGTCACATGGTTCGCAGAGGAGGTATTCATGATTATGAGTTTCAAAATCCCCTATGTTAGTATTTGAGATTCGAAACCCTCTACGTTCATATTTAACACTGATTTACTGCATATTAATATATCTTAATGTATTTTATATAACCTATAATTGATTCTGGATCTTCTTTGCATGTTTCTCTTCTTCTTCTTCCATGACTGAGGCGTCGTGACTATCATAATATTCAGCCATCTAGCCGATGAACCATAATCCGCCATTGTTCCCTATCTAAAGCATTCAATGTGGTTGCTCTCAGAGAACTCTGCAGGGGCCCGTTCACCATCGCGTTTGTACTCGTCCTCGTTGTCTGGTTCCCTGTCAAAGAAAAAGTCACTTCCTGAACACTTTATGGAAGTGAATATAGAGGACTTTGAATCTAGAGGATTCTAATATCCCACGTTTGGGAACGTTGCATATTAATCCGGACTGTGGTTATGTGATTTTTACAGCTGGTAGACTATTATTAATTTTCCTACTCCACTGGACGAAAAATAAAAGTGTATTTAATGCTGAAAAATAAGAGGTTGTCTACAATAATTTCTCAAATATTTCTGTCCAAACTACTCCGGGCACTTGAATTTCAATTATTGCGATGTAGGAATTTGATTATTAACTTTTACTCGATGAATAATTAAAGGTGCAAAGTGCAAAGTATTCCAGGGGCTTGGAACTAAAAATTATCGGAATACAGTTATCAGCTGATTTTTGTATTTGTTTCCTCACTACCCTCTTTGTTATCGTCGGAATACAGCAACGAATCGTCAACAATACAAGGACTGTTGAGTAATTCTCCAGTGAAATACCATATATTCTCTATAACTTATTTTTTAAATCAAAGTTATCAGGCGTATCGTGTTATTTAATTGAATACAGTGTTACTTTCATGATAGTTTGAACGGATATCTATACGAAAAACCGTGTCTATTGTCTGCACAAATGTAAAAGCCGCGTAAAGTACAACTCCTTTTGATAATTTCCCTTTGTAAGCATTACACCAACGAACATACAGATATTTAATTTTTAAAACGAATATTTCACCTAAATTATTTCCTATACCTAAATATGAAACAAAGTACACCTAGATAGCCTACTTAAGCTAGAAAACGTAATCTACTGAACACCAACTGAACTACTTGATATAAAAATTCAAATAAATATCACTAATCCCAATGTCTACCAATAAGCACTAGACACCAATATATAAATAGCACTAAATGGATCACACGCACACACAAATTAAACAATTTCAATAGGTTTTAACTACTTTATTACTACGTTAATGCAAGAGCACTGTCAACAGCCAACCATTCACAAGCGCGTCCAACAATGGAATCCCGACCTCCTCTCAAAAAGATGACGATTTTTTACCCGGCCAACACTGTATCTAATAGAGTACTATGGTGGGATAGTGCTTGCTTCTAGATAGACACTTGTTTGCAATACTGAGAGGCCCTTGTTGCACATAAGAGACTTCCTTTATTCTAGACTTTTAGCAGACGGAACTTCCTGATCATCCAACAAACTTTGAACACTTCGAACATTCTGATCATCCAATTAATACAAAATACTGCTCATCACTGACGGCTTGGAACATACCGCTTAGTCTCCTTACTCTCACGTTTTCCCAGCCCAACATTTGCAACATGTTCGTAACACTACTCGTTCGTCGGAAATCACCTAGATCAAGTTATGCTGCTTTCCTTTGGATGTTCTTCCATATTTCAAATCAAATAAACCTGGTACCGGTAAGTGCCCCATACACTGGAATTATACACTAATTGGGTCTTACCAGTGTCTTAAGCTCCCTTTCCTTCACATCATTACTGCAACTCCTAAATGCCTTCATAAACGTATGAAGACAAACACGTTTATTTGATTACCCCATTGAAGATCTTTCCTGACGTTAACCCTTAAGTACTTACAGTGATTCCCACGAGGTACTTACACTCCTTTAGCGCAATAATCAACACTGGGAGGACTTTTCCCCATGGTCAAACTTACAACCTGACTTTTCATCTCGTTTACAATCATATTCTCTGCTGTACATCTTCTATCTTTATCGAGGTCGTTCTACAGTCGCACGCATTGCTGTCACTAATTTATTATCTTATACAGTGCAACATCATCCGCAATGGGCCTTATCCGCCCAGCTCTTTACTAATACATACTGCAGAATATATCGGCATATCAAGGGCGAATTGCAATACAAATTTACAGAATGCTGTTTATATCACAGAGACATGTTCTGGAAATGTAAAATTTTACAAACTGAAATGTTTTTCTTCCAATATCTAACGCATGTAGACATCAATAATGGGAAGGTTCCATTCTACCTTAGAACTATGTCTGGCCTCCTTTGCTAATGGTCAGGTCTCTGACGCGCTGTAGCACGCTTGCGATCAGTACATTAATGTCATCTTAAGACAGTAGGTCCCATTCCATCTGGGCAATTCTAATGAGGTCTGGGAATGTATATGAAGGATGTGGACGATCACAAACTACAGTTTTCAACCTGTCAAATTCATGCTCAATGCAGTTAATGTCCGGTGAATTAGCTGGCCAATTCATCTGTTTGATACTCGCTTCTCTCAAGGAGCTCCTCACTGATGCGTCTCGATGAGGGCAAGCATTGTCGTTAATGAGAATTAATTCAGCACAATATCCATCCCCAAATGGTTGTACAAATGGTCGAATAATTTCATACTTATACCTCTGGGCAGTAACGTTTCTCGAGCGGATATCAAAGGTGCACGACGGCCATGCGTAATCCCAGCCCTAAATATTACACCACCAACTCCAAATGCATGCACCTTTTGAATACGCTGGTACTTTCCACCGCGTCCTAAACGTCTCCACGCTCTATGTCGTCGTGTATCTGTCCTAAGTGATATCCATGTTACATCTGTAAACTTGACGTTTCGCCATCCATACAACCCCAATTATTATGTTGGATAGCCCATCTTCTCCTATCAACACGATGACGATTCTCTAGTGGAACACGTCGAATCGGTCGCAATAACCTTAAATGGGCACTATACAGCCGATTGAGTACATTGTGCAGATAGACGGAACTCTGTTGCCCTCGTGAAGTCATCTCGTAATTACTGAACAGTCGACGTTGGTCTCCTCTGAGTTGTTACGCGGACCTGGCGTTGCCACCCTCGGACGACCTTCCCTCGATCTGTCAGTCACATCATTGGTCTCACCATACCTTTTTCACGTTTTTGACACTGTACTTTGGGTAGTCACTACGATGCGTAATACTGCTGCTTTGGTGCACCAAGCAGACTTGGCTTCGGCTCAATAGCGTCTAGTTTTATTAGCCTTGCAGCTCTGCACTTGGGAGGTGGAGAGACTAGTCCCCACCGCCGACTGTACTGAGAATGGTTTACCCTGGCTTTCCATTCTCCTGCACTAAGACAAATGCCTTGACAGAACATTTATAGGCCATGATCTCTACCCCTCACCTTCTCCGCACCTCAAATCACCACTTCATATCACCGTCGCCTGAGTGAGGGTGAAACCTTCTTGGAGAACACCCGTCTCCCCGCTTCGGCGTACGATATTAAGACGTTTTTAGTCGCAGTAGTGCTTGTTTGTCCACCCTCAATCAATGTCACACTTTTGGCTCAGTGAAAATGGTAAATATCCATTGCACATGAAACTTGAACAATATATGTAGCTTGTACTGCACTGTATACACTTCTATCAGCCTTCACTTGAAGTGGCATAGTTCACTCCAGGCTCCACACAGAGCGTAGGCAGTGACATCTACTGTATTGTAAACAAACAATTGAATTGCTTGTGTGTATACAGTACTCACTACCACTTACAACAGGACTGCACACGCCCTAAACATAAAGTGCCAAATCCCACAGTATTCCAAAAGTTTTGAGGTGTATAAACAGTATATACAGTATAGAAGAACACAGTTCCAATAATGCTGCCTCTGGTAACCCTACTCTAGATCATTACCGGATGAGATAATATGCAGTTATGATATCATCTTCAAAATCAATAGAGGCCGAGCTCGATAGCTGCAGTCGCTTAAGTGCGTTCAGTATCCAGTATTCGGGAGATAGTAGGTTCGAATCCCACTGTCGGCAGCCCTGAAAATGGTTTTCCGTGGTTTCCCATTTTCACACCAGGCAAATGCTGGGGCTGTACCTTAATTAAGGCCACGGCCGCTTCCTTCCCACTCCTAGCCCTTTCCTGTCCCATCGTCGCCGTAAGACCTATCTGTGTCGGTGCGACGTAAAGCAACTAGCATAATCAATAGTATCAATTATAATATCAGCTAATATAAATTATAGACTGAGTTTTAATTTTCGAACACTTTTATTATGTCAATACATCACATCATCCAATTTTGATTTTTGCATTTGAGGTGTCCATGTTGCACTAAATTCTTGTTTAATTTTTTCAGATAACGAACACCGGTTACTTTGAGGTTCTTGAACATGAGATGTCTCATCAGTTCCTAACAAGCGGTGAAGATGGATTTATCAACGTATGGGACTTGCGTGATGAGAAACAGGCTATGCATGGAGTATCCCACTTACCCTTCAGAACTTTGAGCATTGCGGGAGCGTCACCAGAGCAAGTGACAAGGACAACCTGGATCCGCTCCCACTTTCAGGTGCAATTGCTTTTTTTTTTAACTCTATGCAAGTTTCATGGCTAAATGTCGCTGAAAATGTAGGTGTTAGTTAATAGATACGGATAAACTTAACAAATATTCGTATATCAATCTGTACACTTTGAATCCCTGCACAGCTGATCATCATAATAGCAGTATTTTCAATGTTGGGAAGATACATCTTACAATTAGTACAAACAAAACTATTTTAAGCTGCAAAGCAAGTATGGATCAGGATAGCAGTCCATGGTAACCTGCTGAAGACCTCTGTAGGAATTCTTGTTTAGTTTTGCCATGCCTTTAGTCCCTTTATGTGTGATATACAGTACATGAGTGATGCTAACAATCCTGACAACTCTTCCCAACAAACAAACAAACAAACAAACAAACAAACAAACGCCAGCGTACACACCGATTTTCAAGAGTGTGTTATATGACCACTTGTACCTTACCTGGACTATTCGTTCGATGTGTGCAATATTTTACTTGTAAGCACTAATTTTATCCCTTTGTAATTTTACATACCAACAATGGTAAAATAGCAATTCTAAGGCGAAATTAATTTTAGTTTAAGAAACTTAAAGACGAAGCCCATATACGCCTTAGGTCATTTCACTGTTTCTTCAATGTTGACTCAAATTTGCCTTCATCATTTACTTGTAATTCTTAGTGCTATTTTCTATACATCGGAAATTATTTAGAAACATATTACAAGTAATATCAAAATGAAAGCTTGCATTTGCTTCTCACTGCCAGCGTCTTGGAAACGTGTGCCAATCTAACTGACGAGCCAGCTCCTACACTGTGGCGAAACTCAGGAATGTCATATTTGAAAAGGCATAAAGACCTTGAATTCGTAAATATTCGCAATTGGTAACATATACTTTTCGTCCTCTCCTGGGAAGGCAACTTTTAACTTATAAAAAAAAACAATGGTTGGTAACACACTGAAGAACCCCCAGTGAGAATTCACGTGTCACAAGGTTGGCACAGAGGAAAAAGTTGATGTTATGTAATACCAGTGCCATTGTGGAGCCCTTGGGATACCCATAACATTTACTACAGGGCAACAGAAACACATATGGATGCACCATAAAAACGAGTGTAATCACTCTGAGCGGCCAAGCAAGCACCAGATCTGACTGTTATCTGTAGTACAAATGCTGAGTGTCAGTCTGGGGTATGATATCCCACGCCCATTGTGCATCCAGGCGTAGCTAGATGATGGTCTAGCAGGGACCGAGTTGAAGGTCAGGCCCAATAATATATGCATGATGAGGATGAGGTCTGGAGACCTAACAAGACAGGCTACAAGATAATAATGTTATGTCCCACTAACTACTTTTTATGTTTTTCGAAGACGTTGGGGATTCAAATTTTGTCTCGCAGGAGTTCTTTTACGTGCCAGTAAATCTACCGGCAAGAGGCTGGCGTATTTGAACAATTTCAAGTTTCACCGAACAGAGCCGGGAACGAACCTGCCAAATCGTGCTCAGAAGGTCAGCACTCTACCCTCTGAGCTACTCAGTCCGGCAAGGTAGGAGACGTGCTCTGTATAAAGTAAGCAGTGTTGCCCTTGCTCCATAGGAACGCGTGTTATTCTGCTGGAAGGTAAGTGTCTCAGAAGTGTCCACGTGTGATCGGAGGACAGCATTGACCACAGAGTTAGTAAATAATACACTAGATGTAGCACTGGCGCTGCAGTCGCGTGCGAAGTTGAACAAGCGCGCTGTTTGGCAAAAGCTGGATTGTTTGGCACTGTCACTACTGGAGCTTCCCGATAAATTGAAGTATATACTGAACCCTCTAAGGCCCTTCGAAGGATACCTATCTTCCTTACCTCTCAGCAAATCGGCATGAGAACTTTCTCTCGGGTCGTTGACGGGTTCCTCGTCACTTGCTTAAGTAAGAGGCAGTTTTCAGTAATTTAAACTATTGTCTACAATGAGTTGATTCGAGTTAAAAGAAAGGGATGTTTTATTTACTATTGGAGACGAAATCTGACAACTTGTGACATTTCACAACCTCTACTCAACGAACCCAGTCCTGTCCGTTTAAAAAGCAACGATGATGAGAGACGCTGGCTCTGGAGACCTTATCTCAATTACCTGAGGGGCATCCTTACTAGAAATCACCGTAATATTTTAAGAAGGAAATCAAGAAAGCCTGGAGATCCTTAAGATTGGTTTCCATGTGAGACTGCATGTATCACCATAATGATTCGTGATGACCCAGCCCCCGTAACACGAGCTCTGGACTCTTGGTATAATTAAGGTAGTCCAATCGGCATGTGCTACACAGTGGTTGTACGGCATGTACCCTTAAGTGAATCGATGTGACGTGCGACTACGTCATGACCGACATCTAACTTTGTGATTTATGGTAAAGGCATTGTGGATGATGACCGCAAGGAAAATGATGCTATACTGGCAGATGGTCCTAATCTAAGCCACTGAGATTGATGACCCCATGATCATCCAAACTTCTAAGCTGAAGGCTGAACGCAATTGAGTTACAGTAGTTGATGACGAAGGTTTCCACATTAATAAATCCCCAGCACATCTCATGCTCAACAAAGCAAAATCAAAATAACAATAGCAACAACAAACACTCACAACACTTGTGGCAGTAAAGTCCCTTGCCATCGGCCATGTCCTGTTAATCGTTACGTTAGTAAGGTCAAATTTCCCAGCAAATAAAACTAAGATTTCCAGAATACATTTTCAAGTTAGTCACTTGGCTTGTAGCTAATTCTCAAAATACGGTTCCACTGAAGTGATTAAATTAATAAGTGAAGTAATCTCATAATCATAATTAACAACAAATTTATCTATCCCGGACGAAGGGGTTTCTTTAAACTCTCTAACTGTTTCAACTAAATTGACGTTATCACGTGGAAATGTTTACCAAAAACATTCCATTGAAGAAATATTTAATTTTATTTATTTGTTTATGCTCATAGTTCTCTTGTTCCGCAGCTGGAATGCGAAATACATTGTCAGAACTACCGGTACCATTTATTTATTTCATGATGCCACTCAACAAGTTTACATTATAACACTGATAATTATTAAGGAACTAGCTTGGATAGTCCTAAGCTTAAATCCTATAATCTGCATAAATTTACACACAACGCAAAATAAAACAACCTATATCAAATCGCTTATAACGCCTACGGTTATCCCTTAGACTAATTCCGGCACCTCCTTCGATAAGATTTCAGGCCGATGAGACTCAAGTGTCGTAATGCACCTCACCCAATTCTAGGGTGGATGGACTACTGCACCCCATGTGCTCCACAAGCATGACCTCACATCACATGAACCAACATTTGTGCCTTGGAAACTAACAGTAACAACACAAACATCCATCACGAACTCTATGGACTGACAAGCTATCGTAACATTTAAATAAAGTAATTGCAAAATTTTGGACAACCCTCAACAGCACGAAGCAACATCACTACAGATTCTCAAATTTTGACACCCCTGAAAATGGTTATTCACAACACAACACAATTTCGTGTCATTTCCGTCGACCCGATAATAAATGTCAAGTTCTCAACTAAACGAGTCTCTTCTTAATTTAAGAAATCTAATTCCAATCATTTATTATAAATGGCAAAATCTCAGTTACAATTTCTTTCTGACAATGCATTGGCTCGCTTGCTGAAAACACAGACGGCTTACTACCTGGAAAGAAGACCCGTCCTCGCTATCTCTTAAAAAAACACGTTATATTGAACTGTATCAAATGAAACCTCGCCTCGTTGACAACTCGCATGAAATACGATTCTTAACCAATACAGAATATAAGAAGAGATTTCATTTAAAACGTCACTTTAAATATTCTTATCCATCACGTTCCTACGGTTTCACGTGGGATCTTAACTACGGAATGACCCTATTCCATATCATTAAATTACACAAAAATCCTCGTGTTCCCTACAATGAAACTTCCGGCACAAAAATCCCTTCAACACCACAGGATTTCCAAAACCTGATCCACATTTCTTCCTATCTCTGCAAGACTTGAATCACTTGCTACCACAAATTCTCTAAACGACAATAATATGGAATATCTCACTTATGTGATCCGCTACGTTGTTACATAAAACAATCTGTGACAAACAAACCATCTGTCCTCGCGTATCTGAATTTGACAACACAATATTTCCAAAATCGAAACTCACAACTTGACTTACATACATTTTACCGTTATATCTCTCTCATCCGTTCTACACAGATTTTAACAGACCTTTGGAATAACACTTCCCTTCCAAAAATTTCACACCAGTTTCGCCCCTTGCCTTCCCTTGACAAATTTATAGCGCCGAACACATGATGGCGTACCTTCCGCAACAGCTGACATTCCATCATTACCACGCAATCGCTCTAAATGGTAAACCGCGGATTACACTTACAGGAATTTCATCTTTACACTGAACAGAATTTCGTGATAAATTAATACCTTAACTCGTGCAAACAACAAATATAGGAAATAAACGTACGGAAATGAATACACCCCTCTAGACATTATATTCGTTTTCCAGCCACCAAATCTACTACTATACAACATTTCACACGCTAGTTTCGCGGCTCTCCTGATTATCCAAGAAAGACAAAATGACCTTTTGTCGTATTCCTCTGACCTTTTCACGAAATAAAAGGGTAACCAAAATGCGTCACAGATACATAAATAAAATTGTGACATAATGAAAGAAACAAATGCACTTTACGAAAGGTAGTTTACATACCTGGAAGTCGTACGTGGCCTTGCATCATAACATGCACACCAGCCTCTCTCAGTCCCATATACAGCCATCTCGACAGATAATGGCTTTACAAAACATAATCTTCCTTTCATTTTTGTTTGATATCATTCACCAGAAAATAAGGACATAAAAAATAAATGCTCTCACACGTTCTCTTCCTCGCGAACCGAACACGTTCGTCAAATCACCAATCCGTACACGAAATAAAGTAAAATAATGATATTTTTAAATTCAACTACAGGATTTTGGCATTACAATGATCATCTGTTGCCTGGATGTGAATCTACATGACGGTTCCACTATCATGGCATCCGCATTTAAAGACAAAAGTTTACTGACACTGTTTTCACCTCACAGAAAATGCAATTATGACTGATTATGACATAATACATAGTTGCTTAGTTTAGTAGCGGTATTGATGATAAGCATTAAGGATTTCTCTTAACCAATTGAGTCATTAAATTCACTCATAAGCTAGGCACTATATTTTATAACAGAGTTTAAACAAACAGGCGCGTTTGTTCGGCAATTTTCCTTCTGGAGTTATTTAGCGACCTAAAGTCTTTACTACTAACGACCACATTGTTTCACGTACGATTTCCCGACGTTTCCCACGGCGGTTTCGTCGCCAATTCATCTTAAAATGGACTTTTAACAAAAAAATTGTTCCGCCAAATTACTTCGTTTCCTTGCACTTTCTACGCGTGTGGGTGAAGTAGCGTGAGAATGAAAATCACCCCACCTGTTCTCCACGTTCCGTCTTTGATCAGAAATAAAAATGTAAATAGGGATCCTCATGACTTGTAATTTATATGGGGCCTCATGTAATGTATTTAAGAGTCTGGCTCCTTATGACTCAAAGGTCTTGGGTTCAATACTCCTCTGAAGGAAAATGCCAACCTCCTGTGCAGCTTATGGCTGCATAGAGAGGTTCGTAAAGGGCAGTGGCGTATCATTTCACAGGTATGTTTCCTTGAAATGAATTTCCGTGCGTATAGAATAATACTTTGCGTGACATTTAATTGTCATGTGAATTGGCCTACTTGGGCTGACTTCGCGACTGATTCCCCTATCGGCGAGAATGAGATTCTTTGGCTCTTTCCTTGAAGACTGAAATTGATGTTTTAGGAAATATAAGGGATGACATTTTCCTTTCACTGTATGGCCATGGCTTTGAAAGCGAATATCCAGAAAAATCATGCGCATGCTACCGAACGAGTGGCTGCAGGCTTTAGGTCACGTAGCTGTAGGCATGCGTGCAGGAGATTGTATGTTTGAACACCACTGTCGGCAGCCCTGAGGATAGTTTCCAATTTTACACCAGGAAAATGCTGGAGCTGTACCTTAATTAAGGCCACAGTCGTTTCCTTCACACTCCTAGCACTTTCCTGTCCCATAGTCGCCTTAAGACCTATGTGCGTTGGTGCGACGTAAAGCAAATTGCTACCAAAAAATGAGAAAAGATATGCTTAAGAGCGTGGAATTGTGCTCCGTTTTCAACTTTCTGTGTGTATTTATAGTATCAAAAGCTACTGAATATATTTTCTGTATATACAGTTTGTTGCTTTCCTTTCGTACAATACATGCAGCAGTCCCCATTCATACCTCACCAGATTTTAAAATTTAGAGACGAGATGTGCAACACCGTGTGAACATCCGAGTACTTTACTTTCGTCAATATTATTCCCTTAAATGTCATATAGGACTGTACACAAGCATAATAAATTATATTGACCGAGAGAGTTGGCCGTGCAGTTAGAGCCACGCAGCTGTAAGCTTGCTTTCCGGAAACAGTGGGTTCAAACCCCACTGTCGGCAGATCCGGAGATGGTTTTCCGTGGTTTTCCATTTTCATACCACGCAAATGTTGGGGATGTACCTGAATTAAGCCCACGGGCGCTTCCTTCCCATTCCTAGTCCTTTCTTATCCCATCGTCGCCATAAGGCCTATCTGTGTCGGTGCGATGTAAAGCAAATTGTAAAAATGATTGTAATTATTTTTTCAGTTCTATTCAATCATATAATTTACCACTCTCCCTTTCCATTAATGGAAATAATTTTACAATTTATAATCTTAAATCAAATCATACACTTCAGGAAAAGCTAAATAAAAACTCCATAATTTGCTGAAACCACAACCGAGTGTCATATTTCCACATGTAATCACGTTTAGAAAACATCGATAATAACAATAGTGTCTTTACGTCCCACTAACTACTTACACGGTTTTCGGAGACGGTGAGGTGTCGGAATTTTTTCCCACGGGAGTTCTTTCATGTGCCGGTAAATCTATCTACAAGAGGCTGACATATTTGAGCACCTTCAAGTATCACCGGACTGAGCCAGGCTCGAACCTGCCAACTTGGACTCAGAAAGCTAGTGTCTAAATCGACGATGTCAATATTTTGTCTACTTTACACCAAAACCTCGCCAACGCTTTTAGGCCTAAAAACTCGCTCACCCGCTTCGTACGAGAGAGGACATTTTCGGTCGTTGGGCAGAATTATAGCACAGTCTTGGTCATTTACACAAACCTTAGAGGAATATACGTTCCCTCCTTCTAAACGTATGTTGTTAGAAGACTTAATATGAACAGTAAATTGATTTTGTGTTAATTTACTGTACCTGAACACCGTTCTCTTTTATCACGCATTTTTCCTGTATTTATGCTTTTAGGGCTTTCTTTATTACTGTAGAGCAGCATCGCAAGAATACTGTAGTGTCTGAGAATGTTTACATGTAATAATTTTAAACCTTATCTATATCCACACAGTTTTAAAAGTCCTCTGTTTACATTGATGAGTACAGCGGAGTGAGCTTTTTGCCAAACAGATGCGATTTCAACATGTTCCGCTCGCTACAGTGATTCTCTCGTAGACAGTGGCGCCAATGCTACCTCTAGTGTATCATTTACTAACTCTATGGCATTGACGAAGTCACAAATGTTGAAAGTACTCGTTATTGTCGATTGAAAAAATACCACAGACGATTGTATTGTGTAACCTATTGTCTCCCACAACATAATTGCAGTTATGGGTCCTGAATAACGGTGTAAACACACGATGCACGTCTAGGGGCAGGGACACTATTCCCATCGTTGAATACCATCTCTGTCCGATGCTTTACCACATGACTATTTCACCGGAGATGTTCTCGATAACGAGCAGGTGTGATGGATGAGTGTGCTATAGGAACGTAGTAACATAGATCTACCTCTAACAATCGACTGTTTATTGTTTGTGTGGACGCATGCGGAAGGAGGGCGGGCACGATAGCTCTCATTTCACTGAAATGAAATGTATGGCTTTTAGTGCCGGGATATCCCAGGACGGGTTCGGCTCGCCAGGTGCAGTTCATTATATTTGACACCCGTAGGCGACCTGCGCGTCGTGATGAGGATGAAATGATGATGAAGACAACAGACACACCTAGCCCCCGTGCCAAGGAAATTAACCAATGATGGTTAAAATTCCCGACCCTGCCGGGAATCGAACCCGGGACTCCTGTGACCAAAGGCCAGCACGCTAACCATTTAGCCATGGAGCCGGACTGGTCGTTGCCGATCTGTCAGTCAGGGTGGCCTCCCTGCAGGCGCGCATTGATGCTTTGAGGTGGCACTGGTGTGATACGTCTAGTGTGGAAACCCTCTGCATCTCAAAGTTTCCACCACCGATAGACCAACGATACGTCACAACACACACACACTGCGACACCCAGTCGGCTTCATCTCCACTATATATCCAAGCTTAATTGCACGCGGCGACCCACACACGGCGGAATCACACACCCAAACATATACACTTTCCATA
This sequence comes from Anabrus simplex, assembly GCF_040414725.1. NCBI lineage: Eukaryota > Metazoa > Arthropoda > Insecta > Orthoptera > Tettigoniidae > Anabrus > Anabrus simplex. The sequence goes on from NC_090266.1 coordinate 280,960,149, forward strand.
TTTTCAGACGACCTTCTAGAAGGAACTCAGCTACCGGCTACAGGGAATTGCCAGTGTGCAGTAACCTTCAGACTACGATCAACGTGCCCTCTGCGCGTGCACACACACGCATTCTGTACGTCGGATCAGACGATGTTTACTACATGTTTCTCAATGCATTTCCACCAACATTAGTAGCCATCTCCATACAGGCCTTGTCGCCCCGTAGAGGAGAATAAGGTAAAGGCTCCCGCTAACGTAACGTCGGCTCTACGCGGCATATAGTGGTTAGCTATATGACAGGTTAATTTTGCCCCCAGGATTTAGCCTAGCAGGTACTCATTCCTGGTGTAGGCTGAATGAGCCTCAGGCTCGTGTGCCTTCTTTTCTAAACTTTTCGTTTTTCTGACGGGGAATCGAACCAACGTCCTTATGGTGAATCGAGCACACCTTTACTGCCTCGGCTGGGCCGCACCGGTATATTTCTACCAGTGTGTGTAGATATTTTCTTCCTCGGAGTCATTTCTGTTATTACTGTGCAGAATGAAGCTACAGTATAGTACCATCTAAGCAATGTTACAGTACAATTCAATCGTTTGAATGTACACAAGTAGCCCTCAGTGAATTCAGAGGACTTAAAGGCAAGCAGATGATTTAAACAGGTCGAAATGTTTACCGTACATCAATTTCTACGATAGCATGTTTATAAATTATTACCATCCGCCTCCTTGACTGGATGGTTAACGTAGTTGCCTTCGGTTCAGAGGGCCTCGAGATCGATTCTCGGTCTGATCATAGATTTTAATTTTGAATTGTTAATTCCCTCGGCCCAGGGGCTGGGCGTTTGTGCTGTCTCCAACATATCTACCACTGACACATAACACTATCCTCAACCACAAAAAAAAAGATGAACATGCAGCTTCCTATACACGGCAGATGCCACCAACTGTCCTCTGGTGGTCTGCCTTACAAGAGCTGCACCAGGCTAGCAACAAATACAAGAGGTTAATTATTATCATAATTTCTTCACACGTACCACATCCGTGTATAAGTAAAGACTTCCACTCCAGCGGCTTGCTTTCGGTGGTTTAAAGAAGGTACTCAGAATTAAAATACGCACAGAAAGCTGGCTACTCTGTACGAGTACTGAAACTATAAGCTCGTATTCGGAAGAAGATGACTTATTTATTTATTTATTTATTTATTTATTTATTTATTTATTTATTTATTTATTTATTTATTTATTTATTTATTTATTTATTTATTTATTTATTTATTTATTTACCCTCCAGGGTTGGTTTTCCCTCGAATTCAACGAGGGATCCCACGTCTACCGCCTCAAGGGCAGTGTCCTGGAGAGTGAGATTTTGGGTCAGGGATACAAATAGGAATGAGGACCAGTACCTCACAAAGGCAGCCTCACCTTCTATGCTGACCAAGGGCCTTGGGGGGATGGAAAGATTCGAAGGGATAGTCAAGGAAGGGGGAAGGAAGCGGCCATGGCCTTAAGTTAGGTACCATCCCAGCATTTGCTGGAGGAGGAGAGAAATTGCATGGAAAACCACTTCGAGGATGGTTGAGGAGTGAATCGAACCCCCCTCTAATCAGTTGTCATCCCGAGACTGAGTGGACCCCGTTGCAGCCCTTCTACCACTTTTCAAATTTCGTGGCAGAGCCAGGAATTGAACCCTGGCCTCTGGTGGTGGCAGCTAATCACACTAACCACTACACCACGGAGGGGTTTATTTATTCATTTATTTATTTATTTATTTATTTATTTATTTATTTATTTATTTATTTATTTATTTATTTATTTATTTATTGCAAATTGTTCGGTGTCACGGTAACACGTACAGGTTTAAGGGGATGTTGGTAGTAGCGCCAATGGCCACGATATTTACCTGGAATGAAAATAGGAAACTGCAGAAAACCATCTTCAAGCTTGCTGCCGGTGGGGTTCAAATCCACCACATCCAGTTTCCTTTAGCAAACAAATCCTTTTCAATGCCACGAGGGATGTGTGGAGCTTCGGGGCGTAGTTCAGGACTTGGAAGGAAATATTTGAAGCCCAGATGCCCTTTCCCATTGCCAGGCAGTGGTTCCACTGAAGATCCCACCCAAAGTTGCCAGGAATCAAAACCGGAACACTTGGGTTGGAATCCAAGTAGCCAGAACACTGCGCCATTTTACAGGCAGTAATAAGTGGTTCATACAGAGAGATTAGTCTAATCAATCATCAATGACCTGCATTTCGGTCTGTTGCCCAGGTGGCAGATTCCCTACTAGCCTTTCCTTAAATGCTTTCAAAGAACGTGGAAATTTATCGAACATTCCCCTTGATTAATTATCCAATCTCTTGCTCCTCGCCCTGTAAATGAATATTTGCTCCAGTTCCTCCTCTTGAATTCCAACTATATCTATCCCAGCTTTAGAAGCTCCTATCAAGCTTTTCCGTCTACTCATGTCATTCCACGCCATCTCTCCACTGAAAACTCGGAACATAACAGCTCGTTTGCTTACTCCCGATTCTTCGCAGACCAAAGTTTGCAACATTTTCGTATCACTATTCGTCTGTCGGAAATCGCCAAGAAAAGCAGTCATGGTGTGAGTCCCATACGCTGGAATCATAATATAATTGCGGTCATACCAGAGACCTCTCCTTTACATCGTTACAACAACTCCTGTGTACCCTCACCCCACAACGTGAAGTGATCTGTAATCTTTCTTTACAATCTCGGCAATGTGATTACCCCAATGAAGCTCATATATATACATAAAATAAATTGTCCCAACTGACTGACTGACTGACTGATTCATCATCGCCGAGCCAAAACTACTGGACATAAAGAAATGAAATTTTGTGGATACTTTCATATTAAGATGTAGGTGCTCACTAAGAGAGGATTTTTGGATATTCCGTCGCTAAGGGGGTGAAAAGAGGGGTGAATTTTTTTTTTGCTAGGGGCTTTACGTCGCACCGACACAGATAGGTCTTACGGCGACGATGGGATAGGAAAGGCCTAGGAGTTGGAAGGAAGCGGCCGTGGCCTTAATTAAGGTACAGCCCCAGCATTTGCCTGGTGTGAACATGGGAAACCACGGAAAACCATCTTCAGGGCTGCCGATAGTGGGATTCGAACCTACTATCTCCCGGATGCAAGCTCACAGCCGCGCGCCTCTACGCGCACGGCCAACTCGCCCGGTGGGGGAAATTTTAAAATGAGTGTATCTATATCTCAAAACTTTAAAAGTTCACACATGTAAAAATTGGTATTTAGAATCTTCTTTAAAAATAAGGAAATACGTATTTCTTTTCAGAAAATCCCAATAGGAGGGGTGAAAAAGGGTGAAATAGGGGGTGAATGCCTTTAATCAGGATACCGGTACTTGTATCTCAGAACTGAAGATATTACAGACCTGAAAATTGGTACTTTTGATCTCTTTTAAAAATAAAGAATCACGTATTTTTTTGTTTTTGGAAAATCCAATTAATGGGAGGGTGAAAAGGGGGGTGAATTTTTAAAGTGAGTGTATCTCTATCTCAATACTTTGAAAGTTTACAAATGTAAAAATTAGTATTTAGAATCTTCATTAAAAATAAAGAAACACGTATTTTTTTGTTTTCGGAAAATCCCAATACGAGGGGTGAAAAGGGGTGAAAAAGGGGTGATGCCTTTAATGAGGATTATTTATATCTCAGAAACTGAAGATATTACAGACTTGAAAATTGGTGTTTTGGAATCTCCTTTAAAAATAAAGAAACATATATTTTTTATTTTTGGAAAATCAAATTAATGGGGGGCGAAAAGGGGGTGAATTTTTAAAATTAGTGTATCTATATCTGAAAACTTTTAGAGTTTATAGATGTAAAAATTGGTATTTAGAATCCCTTTAAAAATAAAGAAACACGTATTTTTTGTTTTCGGAAAATCCCAATAGGAAGCGTGAAAAAGGGTGAAAATATGTTGAATGCCTTTAATGAGGCTACTTATATTTCAGAACCTGAAGATATTACAGACCTGAAATTTGGTATTTGAGATCTACTTTAAAAATAAAGAAAAAGGTATTTTTTCGTTTTTGGATAATCCAAATAATGGGGGTGAAAAGGGGGTGAATTTTTAAAATGAGTGTTTCTACATCTTAAAACTTTAAAAGTTTGCAATGTAAAAATTGATATTTAGAATCCCCTTTAAAAATAAAGGAACACGTATTCTTTGTTTTCTGTAAATCCCAAGGGGAGGGGTGTAAAGGGGTGAATAATGGGTTGAATGCCTTTAATGAGGATACATATATCTCAGAAACTGAAGATATTACAGAAGTAAAAATTTGTATATAGGATCTCCTTTAAAAATAAAGTAACACGCATTTTTTTGTTTTTGCAGAATCCAATTAATGGCGGTTAAACAGGAGTGACAAATTGGGATGAATTTTTTGAAAGACTATGTCCAGAGAATATCTGAGAAACGTAGAATGTTACAGGCGTAAAAAGTGGTATTTGGAATCTCCTGTAAATGTAAAGGAACATAGGTGATTTGTGTTTGGAAATTCCCCTTAAGGGGAACTAAAAAGGGATTGAAATTTTAAAATGAAAATTTATACAGTATATCTCAAAAAACTTAACATATTACAGAAGTGAAAAATGATAATTTTTATCTCTATTAAAAGTAAAGAAACGTGTATTTTATTTTTCGGAAATAGCACTTGGGTGGAGGGGGTTAAAAGTGACTGAAAATGGTGTTGAATTATTTTAATTAGGGTACTGTTATCTCAAAAATGAAGATATTACAGACGTGAAATTTGATATTTGGAATCTGCTTTAAAACTAAAGAAATATGTATTTTCTCGGAAAATCCAATGAATGGGGGGGGGGGAGGTGAAGAGACTGAAAAATTAATTGACTTAATTGTATGAGAATACTTACATCCAATAAAAACTAAAGTTGTTAGGACCTACAGACTTGAAAATTTGTATTTGGATCTCCTTTAAAAACAAAGAAAAACCCGTTTTGGCGGGGGAATCATCTTGGGGGGCGGGAGTGAAAAGGAGTTGAATTCCTTTCATGAGTACACATATATCAAAAACTGAATAACTTAGAGTCGTGATAATTGGTATTTAGAAGATCCTTTACTATTAAAGAAACAAGTATTTTTTGCCGGAAAATTCACTTGGGGGGGAGAGTGTGAAAGTGAAAAAAGTGAATTATTTTAATCTCAAAACTGAAGGTAATAGACGTGAACATTGATGTTTGGCATCTCCTTTAAACATAAAGAAACACGCCTTCTTTTAGTTTGTTTGGGGGGGGGGTGTTAAATAAAATTAACGGCAGTGGGGTGTAATCGAGGTGAGACCAATTGATTTTACTGTTCATAATATATTTACAAGGGGCCTCCGTTGCACAGGCGGCAGCGCGCCGGCCTCTCACAGCTGGGTTCCGTGGTTCAAATCCCGTTCTCTCCATGTGACATTCCTGCTGGACAAAACGGAGGCGGGACAAGTTTTTCTCCGGATACTCCGGTTTTCCCTGTCATCATTCATTCCAGCAACACTGTCCATTATTTCATTTCATTTGTCATTCATTAATCATTGCCCCAGAGGAGTGCGACAGGTTTCGGCAGCCGGCACAATTCCTATTGTCGCCGCTAGATGGGGGATTTATTCATACCATTATTGACCCTGTCGAATGACTGGAAACAGGCTGTAGATTTTCGATGTACTTATTCTGATCATAAACCGATCATTTTTAATCTTTGCTGGGTTCGTTTTCAAGAGCCATCTTTTCCTTCGGAGAACGTTCTTAGAATACAGTAGATTATCCTGGCATATAAATAAAAATTTAAACACATTTGAAATAAACGATAGGAATGAGAATGACCGTCCAATTGTTCACCTCTATAATGAGGTCAATAATGCACGGAAGTATGTCATTCGTATCCCCAGAAATCCCGCACACTTGCCTACGCGCGACAATGGTGCTGGTCACATTCTCAACAATGACAATGGCAGCAGATGTAATTTACCGCCAAGTAGCGGTCTTGCATCCTGCTGTAGGGTCCAGAACATCTATAATAATAATAATGATAATAATAATAATAATAATAATAATAATAATAATAATAATAATAATAATAATAATAATAATGTGAGGACCGCACTGGAAACTGGTCCTGGACGGATAATGACTAACAATGCAGTCCGGCCGCGGGTTCAGTATCACCAAGGCACCCAAGACGACACCACGCTGGATCTCCTGAAGGATTTGATCTGTATATTAAAAATGCTTGTAGGAAAAGATGGCAATGATTTGGGGACCCAACTGACCGGGTGGAATACCTGGACCTAGCCCTGGAAGTACGAAATCGATTGCTGGAAAGAAAGATTGAAAAATGGGAGGAAGCTTGCCGTAATCTATTAGAAAACGAGTCAGATCGCGAATTTTGGCGGATTCTCTCAGAAAACGAGTCAGATTGCGAATTTTGGCGGATTATATATAAAACAATAACCGTTCAATTCTAAATTTCAGTATGATACCGTAGCGAAACAGGGGTATCTTGCTAGTTCGTTATACTAATACCGAGGTACTTGCAGTGATCCCCGTGAGTCACTCTCACCCCATCAACAAAGTAATTAAAACCGAGAGGGCGTTTCCTCTTGTTGAAACTTGTCTGCCTTTACATTCCGTTTACCATCACACCATATTTTACTGTCCATCTCACAACATTGTGTAGGTCTTTTTGTAATCGCTCACAAACCTGTAACTTATTTACTACTCTGTACAGTATAACATCAGCCGCAAATATCCTTATCTGTAATTCCAGCCATTTATTTGCGTATACGAGTATATAACAAAATATAATGGTCCAATAATACTGCCCTGTGGGACTCCCCTCTTAATCGTTAGAGGAACAGGAAACACTTAGCATGATATGAGTTATATTTCCTAGATATTTTGCCACCCATTCAATGACTATTTCGTCCAGTCCAAAAGCCCTAATTTTTTCAGTAGTCTCTAATGATCTACCCTATCGAATGCCTTGGATAGGTCAATAACGGTACCGTCCATTTGATCTCCTGAATCTAAAATATCTGCTATATCTTGCTGGAATCCTACAAGTTGAACCTAACTCGAATAACCTTTCCTAAACACGAACTGCCTTGTACGAACCAGTTAGTAATTTTGCAAACTTGTCTAAAATAATCAGAGAGAATGTTTTCCCAGAGCTTACAAACAACACATGTCAAGGTGACTGTCCTGTAATTATTCGCTTTATGTTTATCACCCTTTCCCTTGTACACTGGAGCTATTATTACAACTCTTCATTCATTTGGTATCGCTCCTTCATGCAAATAGCAATAAAATAGGTATTTCAGACATGGCACTATTCCCCAACCCATTTCCTTTAATATTTCCCCAGGAATACCATCAGTCCCAGCTGCTTTTCCAGCTTTTAACTTTCGTAACATTTTGTAAATGTTTTCATTTTAATATGAAAATGTCAGTGATTCGCCAGCGTTAGTCGCCTCCTCTATCATTACATCTAACAACTTTTACATGTTGTTGACTGAATACTTCTGTCTGCTGTAAATCCTCACACACACACACCCACACACCTTATTCATTAATGATCCCCGGGATGTTCTTCCTGGAACCTGTTTCTACCTTAAAGTATCTATCCATTTCCTTCCATTGCTCACTAAAATTCATATGGCTGCCAATCATGCTTGCCATCATGTTATCCCTAGCGGTCTTTTTTTTTTTTTTTTTGCTAAATGCAATTTCCTAGTACGTTCCATCAATCTCTCCTTACTCCCGCAACCATTTCTAACGTTGTTTCTTTCTAATCTGCACCTCCTTCTTCATATATTTATTTCCGTGTTATAATATAATGATCCGTTACCACATTTAAATGTACATACCTGTTTTTCACACTCCTTAACAATTGATTTAAACCCGTCCCATAGGCTGTTTACATTTCTTTTACCACTTTTCGTTGAATATAATTATTGTCTTGTAGAAATTCTCCCCATCCCTCTCTTACCAACAATATGGCATTGCCTAATATTATGATATCGACATTATCATGGCCGTGGACAATGTGTTCATAATTTTCGAAAAGAAAGTATCATTCCATTTTTACATCTTTGTGTCGTGGCTTAGGATTTCAGTATTAATGATCATAAGGAACTCTAAGCTTGATTGCTGTTTCAACACAATTTTCGAATCACGAATATATCTATCGCAAACATCGCAGGTTGTGTCATTAAAAGGAAATGAAAATTCATTATCGATAACCCCAGAAGATGACAACGTTTGAGCGTGAATCGGTGACCCTTCAGATTTGTGAGCCCTGAGAAGTAGGCTAGTCCATTTTCCTGCCTTTCAGAGCACTTGCCTTTTCTAACCGATCCTTCTTCGTCTTCGGACCTCTTGCTTTCTCACCTATAATAACAACAACATCAATAATAATAATAATAATAATAATAATAATAATAATAATAATAATAATAATAATAATAATAATAATAATATCGGGCTGAGTTGCTCAGACGTTAAATTGCTGTTCTTCTGAGCTCAAGTTTAGTGGGTTCGATCCCCGCTCAGTCTGGTGGTATCTGAAGGCGCTCAACTACGTCAGCCTCATGTCAGTAGATTTACCATCATGTAAAGGAAGTCCTGTGGGACAAAATTCAGAATACCGGTAATAATAATCATAATTAAAATATTAATAATATCCCCCACCTACCGTGTGCAGTAAGTTTAATTTGACGTCATTCAGGCTACCTGCTTGTCAATTTTTGTTGTCTGGTAATTATCAAATGTGTCACCAAAGACCTTTTACTTGCCGACATCGTACTATACTAGGAGATTCACTAGCCTCTTACCTTTTTTTTTTACGCATCCCTCCACGTTTACTACAATTCTGAAACATATCGGTCCCTCTCCTAAACCGTGATAACGAGATGTGTGGTTATGGGCTAAAAACCAGTAAGAATCGTGAGTGCCACTATTAATTCATTGTAAGTACCGCGAATGAACCCATGAAACGAATAATATGTACTTTGCAACAGCAGGTGCACACACAGACCAGGAACAGGTATTGTATAGGCTGAAAACTGGGCAAGCGTCGCAATAGCTTACTTAATAGGGGCGCGGTGAGAGTTATGATAGTGGACGGTGCTCGAAGTTTCGAATACCACACAAGTTTTTTTTGTTTTGTTTCTACAGCCTGTTGACCGGGATGTGGCAAGGTTGCATACTTAACAGCTTCCACGGACTGGTTTATTTATTTGGACCTGAAAAGGGCCATTGGTATGGTGACATACGGTACGGAGTTGGGTAGGAAGAGGTTAGGAAACATGTGACAGAATTTCAGTTACCTACGTCTTTTAACGCAGCACCTGCTCGAAAGGACGAGCTCCGTGGTCGATACAGAGCTGCGCGCGATGTTGTAAGGACAGTCTGTCACGTTGCAACATCACCGGCGGTAACGGATCGGCGTGCCTCGGTGATGAGCTCTTTATGGTGATCAGGATTGCTCGGCTCCTGTGCTTACACCAGTTGTTTTACATGGTCCCACAGAAAAATCGAGGAGCGTAAGATCAGGCTATCTGGCGGGCCAAGGGACAGGTTCTCCACTTCCTATCCATTTATCAGGATACGTCGCATGGAGATGGTTCCGGACAACCACCGCCGTGTGCGGTGGAACTGCGTTATGTTCAAATCACATCTTGCAGCGGACAGGGAGTGGCACATTTTCCAAGAACGGTGGTAGGTTATCTTCGAGAAACCGCAGATAGCATTCTACCGTCAAAGGACCCTTAAAGGAATGGGGACCAGTGAGGTAATCGCGCTCGATACCACACCATACATTCACGTCCCACTGTACCTGAAAAGCGGCCTTTCGTACCAAATGGGGATTACCCACACTCCATTAATGCATATTATGTCGATTAACGGTTCCATTGTTGTGGAACCTCACTTCGCCCGTAAATAGGCAGGATTAGTATCCACATGCTGTAGGGTCCATTGTTAGAACACCACCCGTGCTTCGAAATCATGACCATGTAGCTCCTAGTGTAAGTGCAGATTGTACGGGTGAGACAGCTGGGTATGCAATATCCGCAGAACAGACGTACGGCTGATGTTCGTCTCCTGTGTACTGGCCCGTGTGCTAGTGCGAGGGTTATGCCGGGCAGCGTCGAACACAACCTCTTCATTGTGAACAGACGTCACGGGATGATCTCGAAGAGGCCGTGTCCTTCCAAGGGGCGCAGTAGCCCGTATACATCAGTAGTATAATTGGATGGTTCGGCGGCCACCTCCACCTCAGGCTCCCAGTGGCCACCTCCACCTCCACCTCAGCCAGAGGCCTCCCAGATGCCTCCTCCACCTCCACCTCAGCCAGAGGCCTCCCAGATGCCTCCTCCACCTCCCGCGGGAAATTTGAATTTGTAAACAAAGCCACGTGCTTTTTGACAGCTGTCATCGACAACAACGCATCGCTAACCTCAGTACTGCCATCTTGACGGGCCTAAACCTCAGTAGTGCCAACTTAACCTAACTAGCTCGAGATAAACAAAGCCACGTGTTTTTTGACAGCCACGTGCTTTTTGACAGATTTGTAAACAAAGCCACGTGCTTTTTGACAGCTGTCATCGACAACAACGAATCGCTAACCTCAGTACTGCCATCTTGACGGGCCTAAACCTCAGTAGTGCCAACTTAACCTAACTAGCATGAGGTAAACAAAGCCACGTGTTTTTGACAGCCACGTGCTTTTTGACAGATTTGTAAACAAAGCCACGTGCTTTTTGACAGACAACAACGCATCGCTAACCTCAGTACTGCCATCTTGACGGACCTAAACCTTAGTGGTACCAACTTAACCTCACTAGCGCGAGGTAAACAAAGCCACGTGCTTTTTGACAGCCACGTGCTTTTTTGACAGCTGTCATCCGCCATCTTTAAACTACAGAGCACCGTGCTGCCCTCTTTCATCACCTGTCATCGGCTGTGCTACCATCTTGACGGGTCTAAACCTTAGTGCTACCAACTTAACCTCACTAGCGCGAGATAAACAAAGCCACGTGTTTTTTGACAGCTGTCATCCGCCATCTTTAATCCAGAGAGCACAGTGCTGCCCTCTTTAGCTACTTACCTTTGAAATGTGGTGGCGGATAATTTGAAAAATGCTTTTTGACAGCAGCCATCTTGCATCGCAAACCTCAGTGCTGCCCTCTTTAGCTAGATACCTGTGGTGGCAGACAATTCCACGTGACAGCAGCCATCTTTAATCAAGAGAGCACCGTGCTGCCCTCTATGTGGTGGCGGCAAATTGAAAAATTCCACGTGCTCTTGTTTGGAAACAAACTCACGTGCTGTTTTTTGACAGCTACCATCCACCATCTTTAATCAACAGAGCACAGTGCTGTACTCTTTAGCTAGATACCTTTGAAATGTGGTGGCGGCAATTTGAAAAATTCTATGTGCTCTTGTTGGAAAACAAAGCCACGTGCTTTTTTGACAGCTGTCATCCGCCATCTTTAATCAATAGAGCACTGTGCTGCTATCATGCGGGCAATTTCGTTAGCTGTCATCCGCCATCTTTAATCCAGAGAGAACAGTGCTGCACTCTATGTGGTGGCGGTAAATTCTATGTGCTCTTGTTTGGAAACAAATTCACGTGCTATTTTCTGACAGCTGTCATCCGCCATCTTTAATCCAGAGAGAACAGTGCTGCCCTCTATGTGGTGACGGCAAATTCCACGTAGAAACAAAGCCATGTGCTTTTTTGACAGCTGTCATCCGCTATCTTTAATCACCGTGCTGCCCGGTGGCGGCAAATTCCACGTGCTCTTGTTTGGAAACAAAGCCATGTGCTTTTTTTGACAGCTGTCATCCACCATCTTTAATCACCGTGCTACACTCTATGTGGTGGTGGTGGTAAATTCTATGTGCTTTACAAACCTATATGCTTTTCTGACAGCTGTCATCTGCCATCTTTAAGCTGTAAATCCCTCGATTCTCGACAGATTCTTAATCCGAGTTCTTTGACGTCAGGAAGGGCAACCAGTCGAAAACCATAGTGTATGAGGCTAGATACTGCTAGTTTTGCATCAGGGAGGGTGACTAGTCTTAAAAACAAATTCTTGCGATTTAAAATCTTAGTTTTGCGTCAGGAAGGGCATCCGGCCGTAAAACAATAGTTCGTGATTTAAAATCTAAGAAGTGCATCTAGCTGTAAATCCCCGATTCTCCGTGTTAGACGTTGTAAAACAGATTCTTAATCCGAGTTGTCAGGAAGGGCAACCGGTCGTAAAAATATGGTGTATGAGGTTAGATACTGCTAGTTTTGCATCAGGAAGGACAACTCAACACATTCATGTGATTTAAACACATTTTTACCCCCAAGAGAATCGAACCCGAGACTACCGGGTGAGAGGCATGCATACTGTAGGCTATAGATTTGTTCTACAGTCCTCGAAGTATCGGCACAGTCATTCTGAGCGAGTTGTGTGGAATGCGTGTGTTAGCTGAAATTGTACACGTATCTTCCGGCTCGACCTTGAACGAGGACACTACATGCTGATAAGCGGCTTGTAACTCGCGAAGGTCTTCTTAGCTGAGTACCATTCAAGCTCTTAAAACACAGTACCAATTAAGGTTGTAAAATATTCTGAAATAGTCCTCCTCTGTGGTGTAGTAGTTAGCTGCTACCCTCGGAGGTCCGAGTTCGATTCCTGGCTCTGCTACGGAATGTGTAGCATTTAGCCTATGTAAGTTCCTAACGTAAACTATCATGATTGTACGGAGAGGTTAAAACACACACAGTGCCTACTCCTATCGAAAGAGCCTGCACGGTACCGGCATGTAGGCTTCTCCTGGTGAAGGAGCTTGCACATGGTTTAACGCCTCCTGTCAACAGCCCTTACTTAATGCTGGCTTTCTTGCACACCCCGCCTCACACCATAGTTTTACGACCGGCTGCCCTTCCTGACTAGGATTTTAAATCGCAGTATACGTGATAAATTTGTTGTAGCGGGTTTTATAACTAGATATCCCGGTACCGACACATAGCCTACTCCCGCTGAAGAAGCCTGCACAAGGCTTATTGCCTCCATCCGACAAATGAATCACCGTCAAGTCTTGTACTCAAAAAATCATTTTCGAAGGAGTCTGCACAAGGTTTAACGCCCCCATCAACAGCCCTTACTTAATGCTGGCTTTCTTGCACACCCCGCCTCACACCATAGTTTTACGACCGGCTGCCCTTCCTGACTAGGATTTTAAATCGCAGTATACGTGATAAATTTGTTGTAGCGGGTTTTATAACTAGATATCCCGGTACCGACACATAGCCTACTCCCGCTGAAGAAGCCTGCACAAGGCTTATTGCCTCCATCCGACAAATGAATCACCGTCAAGTCTTGTACTCAAAAAATCATTTTCGAAGGAGTCTGCACAAGGTTTAACGCCCCCATCAACAGCCCTTACTTAATGCTGGCTTTCTTGCACACCCCGCCTCACACCATAGTTTTACGACCGGCTGCCCTTCCTGACTAGGATTTTAAATCGCAGTATACGTGATGAATTTGTTGTAGCGGGTTTTTATAACTAGATATCCCGGTACCGACACATAGCCTACTCCCGCTGAAGAAGCCTGCACAAGGCTTATTGCCTCTATCCGACAAATGAATCACCGTCAAGTCTTGTACTCAAAAAATCATTTTCGAAGGAGTCTGCACAAGGTTTAACGTCCCCATCAACAGCCCTTACTTATAGCTAGCTTTTTTTTGCACACCCCGCCTCACACCATAGCTTTATACGGCCGGTTGCCCTTCCTGACTAGGATTTTAAATCGATATCCCGACATAGCCTACTCCTACCGAAGAAGCCAGCTTAACACCTCCATCCAACAAATGAATCACCCTCAAACACTCTTCAATCATTCTCGCTACTTCGGAAGATAGCGGGTTCGAACTGGAAGCCGTAAATGTTAGGCGAGGGACCTGCGCGATCGTCATTGCATGATCTAGCCGGATGCCCTTCCCGACGGTATAAGTTGCTAGGATTTGAATCGCGTACCCCCGACTAGAAGAAGCCTGCACATAGCTTAACGCCTCCATCCGACGAATGAATCACCCTCAAACACTCTTCAATCATTCTCGCTACTTCGGGGATAGCGGGTTCGAACTAGAAGCCGTAAATGCTAGGCGAGGGGCCTGCGCGATCGTCATTACATGATCTAGCTTTAGCTCAATACCTACAGGTAAGGAATACCGCGGATGTACCCTCGAGAAGTCGAGGATCACACGCTAACTTTCCAAGGCTCGAACTCTTAAATTCTGACACCTCGGCGTCAACAGGAGGTTCGATTCCGGCTTAAATACGTCAGCCTGCGGGAATACAGGAGTGCTCTTGTTGCATAAACACTTCGTTCCGACTGTACTGCAGTTGTCAGCGATTTTCACATCCGCTTGGTAACAAGCAGCATATTTACTCACCGCAGTCTGCGTGAAGTGCTCACAGTTCTCTGTATGCGTTTATCACGTACACATCTCCCGTCTAAGTACTGTCTGCTGTGAATATTATTCTTCAGCCTTTATCTTAAGGTAAGCTAGAACTGTTAGTTACTGTCTGCAAAGCAACTTCTACGCTAGGTAATAGACATCTACATTCATATATGTTTGTTCTTTTCTTTTTAGGTACCGTTCGAGTTACAGGCTTGAAAGTACGCATTTTATTCATCCGAGTAACAGTCTGCAGCACATGCATTTTTAAGGTATGTTTTCGAACTTTGAGTTGTAAAGATAACTAGGCTAGCTGATACACCCTACACTACATTCATATATGTTTGTTCTTTTCTTTTTTAGGTACCGTTCGAGTTACAGGCTTGAAAGTACGCATTTTATTCATCCGAGTAACAGTCTGCAGCACATTCATTTTTTTAAGGTATGTTTTCGAACTTTGAGTTGTAAAGATAACTAGGCTAGCTGATACACCCTACACTGCATTCATATATGTTTGTTCTTTTCTTTTTAGATTCGACCAGAATATTATCATTCGAGTTTCAGGCTTGAACGCACGCATTTTATACATCCGAGTAATAGTTTGCAGCGCGAAGATTTTAAGGTATGTCTGACCTCTATTCGTTGAAACTTGGTTTCTTCTAAAACATCGTAACTTTAGTCTATTGATAAATAGTTGTTCTCTTTAATCCTCACGCGAGGTGCGTACATAGCTATGACTGCCCTCAACAGGCTGAAACTTGGTTTCTTCCGTAACTTTAAGCTATTCATAAATAATTGTTCTCTTCAACCTACATACTATAGACGTGGTATAATTTCAAACACGCACACATAGCTATCTCCGTCCTCAACAGGCTTAAACTTGGTTTCTTCCGAACATCGTAACTTTAGTCTATTGATAAATAGTTGTTCTCTTTAATCAACATACTATAGACGTGGTATGATTTCAAACACGTACACATAGCTATGTCTGCCCTCAACGGGCTGAAACTTGGTTTCTTCTGTAACTTTAAGCTAATCATAAATAGTTGTTCTCTTTAATCTACATACTATAGACGTGGTATAATTTCAAATACGTACACATAGCTATGTCCGTCCTCAACAGGCTTAAACTTGGTTTCTTCTGTAACTTTAAGCTAATCATAAATAGTTGTTCTCTTTAATCTACATACTATAGACGTAGTATAATTTCAAACACGCACACATAGCTATGTCCGTCCTCAACAGGCTTAAACTTGGTTTCTTCCGTAACTTTAAGCTATTCATAAATAATTGTTCTCTTCAACCTACATACTATAGACGAGGTGCGTACATAGCTATGTCCGTCCTCAACAGGCTTAAACTTGGTTTCTTCCGAACATCGTAACTTTAGTCTATTGATAAATAGTTGTTCTCTTTAATCTACATACTATAGACGTAGTATAATTTCAAACACGCACACATAGCTATGTCTGCCCTCAACAGGTTGAAAGTTGGTTTCTTCCGAACATCGTAACTTTAAGCTAATCATAAACAGTTGTTCTCTTTAATCAACATACTATAGACGTGGTATGATTTCAAACACGTACACATAGCTATGTCTGCCCTCAACGGGCTGAAACTTGGTTTCTTCTGTAACTTTAAGCTAATCATAAATAGTTGTTCTCTTTAATCTACATACTATAGACGTGGTATGATTTCAAACACGTACACATAGCTATGTCTGCCCTCAACGGGCTGAAAGTTGGTTTCTTCTGTAACTTTAAGCTAATCATAAATAGTTGTTCTCTTTAATCTACATACTATAGACGTGGTATAATTTCAAACACGTACACATAGCTATGTCCGTCCTCAACAGGCTTAAACTTGGTTTCTTCTGTAACTTTAAGCTAATCATAAATAGTTGTTCTCTTTAATCTACATACTATAGACGTAGTATAATTTCAAACACGCACACATAGCTATGTCCGTCCTCAACAGGCTTAAACTTGGTTTCTTCCGTAACTTTAAGCTATTCATAAATAATTGTTCTCTTCAACCTACATACTATAGACGAGGTGCGTACATAGCTATGTCCGTCCTCAACAGGCTTAAACTTGGTTTCTTCCGAACATCGTAACTTTAGTCTATTGATAAATAGTTGTTCTCTTTAATCTACATACTATAGACGTAGTATAATTTCAAACACGCACACATAGCTATGTCTGCCCTCAACAGGTTGAAAGTTGGTTTCTTCCGAACATCGTAACTTTAAGCTAATCATAAATAGTTGTTCTCTTTAATCAACATACTATAGACGTGGTATGATTTCAAACACGTACACATAGCTATGTCTGCCCTCAACGGGCTGAAACTTGGTTTCTTCTGTTTTTTTTTGTTTTTTTTTGCTAGGGGCTTTACGTCGCACCGACACAGATAGGTCTTATGGCGACGATGGTTTCTTCTGTAACTTTAAGCTAATCATAAATAGTTGTTCTCTTTAATCTACATACTATAGACGTGGTATAATTTCAAACACGTACACATAGCTATGTCCGCCCTCAACAGGCTGAAACTTGGTTTCTTCTGTAACTTTAAGCTAATCATAAATAGTTGTTCTCTTTAATCTACATACTATAGACGTGGTATAATTTCAAACACGCACACATAGCTATGTCCGTCCTCAACAGGCTTAAACTTGGTTTCTTCTGTAACTTTAGAGTATTGATAAATAGTTGTTCTCGCATACTATAGACGTAGTATAATTTCAAACACGCACACGTAGCTATGTCTGTCCTCAACAGGTTGAAACTTGGTTTCTTCCGAACATCGTAACTTTAGTCGTTCTCTTCAATCCTCATGCTATAGGCCTAACTCACAGCCATGTCCAACCTCTATAGGTTGAACATCGCAACTTTAGGCTAATCTCTATTGGTTGCTCTCTTTTCAGATGTTTCCCTGCTCGCAGTGTGATATAACTTTCACAAGAAGAGATGCCCTTACACGGCATTTACAAATCAAACATGGAGAAGCGTCTACGTTCACCTGCGAGCAGTGTGAGGTATCGTTTACAAGGCGAGATAACTTCATGCGCCATATGAAATCAAAACACCCTAGCATAACATCTGCTTTATGTGATGTTTGCGGGCTGTACTTCGCTAATGTAGAGCAATACCAGGCTCACTTAGCAGAGGTACATCAAATATCTACTTGCCCTCAGGTAGTAGTAGGGAAAAAGCGTGCAGCTACTGATGTAGCTGTAGAAAGTACTAGTAGTAAAAAACCTAGGAAAAATGAACTTCAAACTATTCACTGCGAGCACTGTAACACTGATGTACCATCTTCACATTTTCAGGGACACTTACGGAGTAATGCGCATAAAAATAATGCGTGTAGAAGTGGTAGTAACGCAAACATCGAGGAAATTAATACAGCATTTAAAAGTAGGATTGCTAGTTACCGAATTCGCACCAGTCAAAAGTTTCAGAGCACTTCAAACTTTTTAAATTGCGTTCAACCGGATGTACAACAGCTTCTTGCTAAATCTTTGTCCAATCATAGTTTATTTAAAGTTAATTTTGAACTTTTCGCCTTGTACATTAAAAGCACGGATGAATCCGAAATAACGGACATTAAATCATTTAATACGAAGAATTTTGTCATAAGTGGGTCGACTAATTTTGGTGATGTACTTAGGGATGTCTCTAACATTATTTCAACTAAGAGCGAGGAATTTCAGGAAAAGGAATCAGGGTGGGCTTTAGTTGAGATAATGTATCTAGAAGTTAACATCAATAAGTACAATCCTATGCGTGGATCTTCGCACATTGAGCTGCCGACATGGATTCAGCGAAAAGAAGCTGTTGTAAACATCCAAAACAATGACGAAGCATGTTTTGCATGGGCGGTGATGTCAGCTTTAAATCCTGCGAAATCAGACGTAGCTAAGAGAACATCATCCTATCCACACTATTCAACGCAGCTAAATTTCGATAGTATAGAATTTCCTGTACAGTTAAAAGATATTAAGCGCTTTGAGGAACTAAATAACATTAGTATTAATGTATATGGTGTAGAGAAAAAGTCTGTAGTAGGTCCTCTGTATTATACATGTCATAAGAAGAGTACTCACGTTAATTTACTCTATATTGAAAACAGTGAGAATAGCCACTTTTGCTGGATTAAAAATCTGAGTAGACTTGTTGGCAGTCAGTTGTCAAACAGGTGTAACAAAAAGTGGCTATGTGATGGATGCTTGCAGTATTTTAGAACTGAAGACCAGTTAACGAAGCATTCCAAGAATGACTGCAATCATGTACGTACAGAGATACCTACTACAGGCAATAATGTTTTAAAATTTACAAATTTTCACAAGCAGATGTGGGTACCGTTCGTGATTTATGCAGACTTTGAAGCCATCCTCACGCCATGCAACACATGCTCACCTAATCCTGACAACTCTTTCACTAATACTACGCACATGCATGTCCCGTATAGCTTCGCGTATTACATCAAGTGTAGTTACGATAGTACGCTTAACAAGTTAGAGCTGTATCGAGGACATGATGCTGCTAAAGTATTTTTAGAAAGACTTGAAAGTGATGCAGTTCGTCTCGGTCGTATTCTGAATAGTAATATTCCTATGAAGCCACTCACCGAAATTCAGTTAAATGATCATGAACGTGCTACAAAGTGTAGCATTTGTGATGGGGAATTTTCCGAAAATGACCCTAAAGTTT
Organism: Anabrus simplex; assembly: GCF_040414725.1. Taxonomy (NCBI): domain Eukaryota; kingdom Metazoa; phylum Arthropoda; class Insecta; order Orthoptera; family Tettigoniidae; genus Anabrus; species Anabrus simplex. The sequence goes on from NC_090266.1 coordinate 280,979,351, forward strand.
TTGATCATGATCATTTAACTGGTTTCTACAGATGTGCCGCTCATTATAGCTGTAATCTTAAGTATAGAGTTCCTAAATTCATCCCTGTAATTTTTCATAACTTATCTGGTTACGACTCTCATTTCATCATTTCACAATTTGGAGCTTCAGATGAAAAAGTAGATATAATCCCTCAGAATAAAGAGCGGTACATTGCGTTTGCAAAGTCTGTAAAAGTAGATGCTGAGCATTCTATAAAACTGAGATTCCTTGACTCGTTTCGCTTTATGGCGAGTAGCCTCGATAAACTTTCTAGTCATTTACAGCCTGAACAATTTACAGAAATTCGACGCGTTTTCCCTGAAGAAACGCAGTTTAATTTACTTCGGCGTAAGGGTGTTTTTTGTTACGAATATCTCGACTGCTTAGACCGCCTCGAAGAACGTACCTTACCATCGAAACAATCCTTTTACAGCTCGCTGAATTCAGCAGATATTAGTGATGATGACTATTTACATGCACAACATATCTGGGAGCAGTTCCACATTCAAACGCTGGGTGAATACTCCGATTTATATTTAAAGACAGATGTACTTTTGTTAGCCGATGTTTTTGAAAATTTTCGCTGTGTTTGCATGAACACCTACAGCCTTGACCCATGTCAGTATTTTACTGCACCTGGGTTAAGTTGGGACGCGATGTTAAAATACACGCGTGTGAATTTGGAGCTGTTAACTGATATTGATATGGTGCACTTTATAAAAGCATCCATTCGAGGCGGTCTGAGTCAGTGCAGCGGCCGGTATTCGAGTGCTAATAATAAGTACATGCCGAGTTTCGATTCCAGTCAGGAATCTCGGTATATCGTTTACCTCGATGCTAATAATCAGTATGGGTGGGCGATGAGTCAGCATCTACCGGTGAGTGGTTTCCGCTGGCTGACGCAGTGCGAAATTGATGCTTTACAGCTACACGCCCTAGGTGATGAAGCTGATAAAGGTTATTTCCTCGAAGTTGACTTACAGTATCCTAAAGAGTTACACACTTCTCATAATGACCTACCGTTCTGCCCTGAAAATATGAAGTCCCCGTACATTGCATCAACGACGAAAATGCTCATTGCTAATTTATGCGATAAATCTAAGTATATCATTCATTACCGAAATTTAAAACAGTGTTTGCAGCATGATTTGAAGTTATCCAAAATTCATCGTGTACTAGAATTTAATCAGTCACCGTGGCTAAAGCCATATATCGATCTGAACAATAATTTAAGAACGAATGCGGTTAACGAGTTTGAAAAAGATTTCTACAAGCTCATGAATAACAGTGTGTTTGGTAAGACTATGGAGAATGTTGACAAACGCGTTGATGTAAAATTGATTACAAACTGGGATAATATTAAGAAAAGGTATGGTGCTAACTATTTAATAAGTAAACCAAATTTCCACAGCTGCACCATCATACATGAGAATTTAGTTATTATACAGATGAATCGTGTCAAGGTTAAGTATGACAAACCTACCTACGTCGGCTTCACAGTACTTGAATTGGCTAAAACACTCATGTATGAATTCCATTACGATTATATGATGAAGAAGTACGCGCATAATGCGCAATTGCTTATCAAATTATTTATCAAATCAAAACTGATGACTATTACAATGATTTAAGCCTGACTTGGGTAAGTTTGATACGAGTAACTATCCTGCAGATAATCAATATCATCTACCGCTAGTGAACAAAAAGGTTCTAGGTAAAATGAAAGATGAATGTGCTGGGAATATTATCGATACATTTGTAGGTACTAAATCCAAGTCATATTGCATAAAACTCTTAAATGAATTACAAATAAAGAGATTGAAGGGGGTTAAAAAGAATGTCGTTCAGAATCAGCTAAGTTTTGAAAACTATAACAATTGCATTAAAAGTAATCCACCTGTTTTGCATAAGCAAATGTCTGTCATTAGAAGCAAGAAGCACCAGTTGTACACACATTTAATTAGTAAGGTAGCCCTTAATAGCGATGATTGTAAGCGGTTTGTCATTCCAAATTCTACCAACACGCTAGCCTGGGGGCATAGTAGTATTGATAAGTACTACTTTACATAAACATTATGCTAGAGGTGTGTGTACTTACGTTACGCTGTCTTACATCACAAAGAGGTACGCTGAGAGTGTAGTACGGCAAGTCTAAACTTGTACATTCAAGAATTGCATCGAGAAGTACGCTAGGGTAAAATGATTCGAGATAAAACTTGTACATATAAGATGTAAATAAATAATGTAGAATTAGCATATTATTTTATTTTAGGTTAGGTATCACCTTCCTCCCGCTCCTTATTTGCAAGATAGAGTTTTTGTTTATTACTCATAGAAGAAGAAAGAAGGTGATGAGCAGATTCGTAAGTATGTTATTGTCTAGCTCATGTTGAGAAGAGATTTTTTTTCTAAACAGTGTTTGATTGCAATGCAGTGCCAAACAAGAGCACGTGGAATTTGCCGCCACCGGGCAGCACGGTGATTAAAGATGGCGGATGACAGCTGTCAAAAAAGCACATGGCTTTGTTTCCAAACAAGAGCACGTGGAATTTGCCGCCACCGGGCAGCACGGTGATTAAAGATGGCGGATGACAGCTGTCAAAGGTAAGTAGCTAAAGAGGGGACAGCACGGTGATTAAAGATGGCGGATGACAGCTGCACATGGCTTTGTTTCCAAACAAGAGCACGTGGAATTTGCCGCCACCGGGCAGCACGGTGATTAAAGATAGCGGATGACAGCTGTCAAAAAAGCACATGGCTTTGTTTCTACGTGGAATTTGCCGTCACCACATAGAGGGCAGCACTGTTCTCTCTGGATTAAAGATGGCGGATGACAGCTGTCAGAAAATAGCACGTGAATTTGTTTCCAAACAAGAGCACATAGAATTTACCGCCACCACATAGAGTGCAGCACTGTTCTCTCTGGATTAAAGATGGCGGATGACAGCTAACGAAATTGCCCGCATGATAGCAGCACAGTGCTCTATTGATTAAAGATGGCGGATGACAGCTGTCAAAAAAGCACGTGGCTTTGTTTCCCAACAAGAGCACATAGAATTTTTCAAATTGCCGCCACCACATTTCAAAGGTATCTAGCTAAAGAGTACAGCACTGTGCTCTGTTGATTAAAGATGGTGGATGGTAGCTGTCAAAAAAAAGCACGTGAGTTTGTTTCCAAACAAGAGCACGTGGAATTTTTCAATTTGCCGCCACCACATAGAGGGCAGCACGGTGCTCTCTTGATTAAAGATGGCTGCTGTCACGTGGAATTGTCTGCCACCACAGGTATCTAGCTAAAGAGGGCAGCACTGAGGTTTGCGATGCAAGATGGCTGCTGTCAAAAAGCATTTTTCAAATTATCCGCCACCACATTTCAAAGGTAAGTAGCTAAAGAGGGCAGCACTGTGCTCTCTGGATTAAAGATGGCGGATGACAGCTGTCAAAAAACACGTGGCTTTGTTTATCTCGCGCTAGTGAGGTTAAGTTGGTAGCACTAAGGTTTAGACCCGTCAAGATGGTAGCACAGCCGATGACAGGTGATGAAAGAGGGCAGCACGGTGCTCTGTAGTTTAAAGATGGCGGATGACAGCTGTCAAAGAAGCACGTGGCTGTCAAAAAGCACGTGGCTTTGTTTACCTCGCGCTAGTGAGGTTAAGTTGGTACCACTAAGGTTTAGGTCCGTCAAGATGGCAGTACTGAGGTTAGCGATGCGTTGTTGTCTGTCAAAAAGCACGTGGCTTTGTTTACAAATCTGTCAAAAAGCACGTGGCTGTCAAAAAACACGTGGCTTTGTTTACCTCATGCTAGTTAGGTTAAGTTGGCACTACTGAGGTTTAGGCCCGTCAAGATGGCAGTACTGAGGTTAGCGATTCGTTGTTGTCGATGACAGCTGTCAAAAAGCACGTGGCTTTGTTTACAAATCTGTCAAAAAGCACGTGGCTGTCAAAAAACACGTGGCTTTGTTTATCTCGAGCTAGTTAGGTTAAGTTGGCACTACTGAGGTTTAGGCCCGTCAAGATGGCAGTACTGAGGTTAGCGATGCGTTGTTGTCGATGACAGCTGTCAAAAAGCACGTGGCTTTGTTTACAAATTCAAATTTCCCGCGGGAGGTGGAGGAGGCATCTGGGAGGCCTCTGGCTGAGGTGGAGGTGGAGGAGGCATCTGGGAGGCCTCTGGCTGAGGTGGAGGTGGAGGTGGCCACTGGGAGCCTGAGGTGGAGGTGGCCGCCGAACCATCCAATTATACTACTGACATCTTTCCACACTCCGAAATGCCATGCCTGTCGGTTGTCGTCTATCCGGATAGCGTTCTTGGCACAGGCGTTGTGCCTGGTATGCATTCTGCCTAGTTTCTCCATAGATGAGTAACATATCCACATACTCGTCACTGGAATACATCACGAGGCAGTGAATAAGTTTTGTGTTGTATTATGTTGTGTTGCCTCAAAGGAGAGGAGTTCGCGCAACTACGCGTACATGCCCATCTGCAATCGCACGTTGTTATCGTTTCAATAGGGCACAGTTTGACCTACGTGTGGTCTACGAAGCGTGGAACACGTACAACATAGATAACTGGTTGCCTGTGTCCTAGTCACAGACCACCACTTCCCCTTTCTCATCCTCATCCTCGTCCAACCCACCTCAATACCCTACATACGGCCCATTACAGGGCCAAATAAACAAATCAGTCCGTGGAAGCTACCAAGTATGTAGCCTTACCGCATCGTAGGCAACTGGAGGCAAAATAATAATAATAAATAAATACTCGAGCACCGCGCCCCAGCTAAGTGAGCTACTGCGAGGCTTGACGCGTAGCATGCAATTTCCAGCCTATACAATACCTGCTCCTGGTCTGTGTGTGCACCTGCTGTTGTAAATAAGTTTCCTGCGTATCTGTGCTCGTTTTAAAGGTTTATTTGTGGTACCCATATTTAATTTATTGTGGCGTTCAATTTCCTGCTTCTTGTGGCCCGTAAACACACAATTCGTTTTATTACCGCTGATTATTTATTTTTTGCTAGTTGCTTTACGTCGCACCGACACAGATAGTTCTTATAGCGACGATGGGATAGGAAAGAGCTAGGAGTGGGAAGGAACCGGCCGTAGCCTTAATTAAGGTACAGCCCCAGCATTTGCCTGGTATGAAAATTGGAAACTACGGAAAACCATCTTCAGGGCTGCTGACAGTGGGGTTTGAACCCATTATCTCCCGGATGCAAGTTTACAGCTGCGCGCCCCTAACCGCACGGCCAAATCGCCCGGTACCGCGGATTAGGGAGAGGGACCGATGTTTTTCAGAATTGTAGTAAAAGCGGTGGGATCCATAGAAAAAAATCGTAAGGGCTAATAAACCACCTGGTATAGAGTGCGGAATGGACTTTTTACCGTCCTTCAAAATACCAATTACGTCTGCCGGGTGTGGACCCACGGTCTTGGAACTCGTAGGCTGACACTCTACCATCCATCAACAGAGGGAGCTTTCCTACAGTATGATAGTGTTAAGAGGGTTTGTTGATACGTTTAAAACAACAATCCTCATCACCTCAGTATCAATACACAGACAACAAAGGACGAAATAATACCACGGCACAATCTATTAGTCTTTGCACTTCTGTTCTCAAGATAGTGGGTTCGATCTCGACTGAAGTCGGGTTTTTTTTTTAATAGAACAACTGCCGGACTGACTGGCTCAAACGGTTGAGGCGCTGGCCTTCTGACCCCAACTTAACAGGTTCGATCCTGGCTCAGTCCGGTGTTATTTGAAGATGTTCAAATAAGTCAGCCTCGTGTCCGTACATATACTGGTACGTAAAAGAACTCCTGCGGGACAAAATTATGCTCCTCGCTACTCCGAAAACCATTAAAAAGTAGTTCGTGGGACGTAAAGACATTAACATTAATTAATAGAACACGTCCATGAAATTCGCTTCCAGTATGTTATAGAACTCCAGTGGGATAAAATCACGACACTTGCAGCGGACAGGGAGTGGCACATTTTCCAAGAACGGTGGTAGGTTATCTTCGAGAAACCTCAGATAGAATTGAAGAGACCTTTGGATAACATACGTATACTTATTATTATTATTATTATTATTATTATTATTATTATTATTATTATTATTATTATTATTATTATTCCACTTATTTTTCTTCTGCCTCAATCCTGGTAGTATCTACGCTTTTGGATTAGGCTCTCCTAATTACGCGAAGTCGGCACTACATGTTGATTTAAAGCCAAGTTTGCGGCCGGATGGCTTTCCTTACGCCAATTTTGTCTGGAGGGTTGTATTCTGCTATATTGTGTGTAAATGAAAATGTGTGTTTAGACAATCACAAACTCCTCGTCACCAATCCAGAGGAATTAATCTGACGCGGCTAGAATCACCGACCTCTCCGGGAATCGAACACAAGCTGAAGCAAGGAGCCAGACATAGGTTGTTCGAATGCCATTTATATTAAATAAACAGTATATTTGTTGCAAGTACAAATGAGAGAATTAGGAGATAACAAATGAAAAGGAAGCAATTAGTTTATTTACTACCAGTACTGACTGTTCAACATGTTTTTCAGCCCAGGGCTCAAATGTGATTCCTTCTTTAAGAGTTTAACTTATGAATGCATTATTTATACGAAATGGTAAACCGATGCATGCTCAACAGGTCGTCTCGTAAACGTTTCGGTATATTGAACGGCTCCAACACAGGATTTAATTTAACCCTATCCCCAGCCTTGGATTTGAGTTGCCCTTCATCTTCTCCATCTTCGACTGTTCGTTCAACAACACCATACATTTGTTACCTTAGTAGGCGTAACAGTCACTTGTCCTAAGCTCTCTGTGAATATCACATCTTCATGTTAATTGAATATTGAAAATGAAAACCTACAACCTGTTTTTCCAGTCAGTGACCGGCTCAGGCATGGAATGAATGAAGCCCTAATCTTCCGGCGAGGATAGGTATAGTGCCGGCTGCCGAGGCCTGTCGGACTCCTCTGGGGCAATGATTATTGACTGACAGATGAAATGAAATGATATTGGAGAGTGTTGCTGGAACGAAAGATGATAGGGAAAACCGGAGTACCCGGAGAAAAACGTGTCCCGCCTCCGCTTTATCCAGCACAAATCTCACATGGAGTGACCGAAATTTGAACGACAGAACCCATTGGTGAGAGGCCGACGCACTGCCGCCTGAGCCACGAATGCTACTAATTGATTATTGTAAGTACCTAAATACAGCCTGAAATTCGTTTTTTATTTTAAAAATCGTGTTAAAATATAGGGAAACATTGCTTTCAGTGTACTAAAGATAGATTTATTTCTTGAATAATGCATGAAGTAGTGCGTAATTAACTTATAATAATAATAATAATAATAATAATAATAATAATAATAATAATAATAATAATAATGTTAGACAGGGGGCTGTAGCTTCATCCTAAAAAAGGTTCCTTAAAGTAGTGGAAAGTAAGGACTCTCGAATTTAAGAACACTTAAGCAGATATCCGTATCATATCCTGTTGAACTTTAAATTGCTGTACTATTCACAAGCTAACAATTAACTGCTAATAAGTCATTATGTGATTGTTTTGATTTTGTTGGTTGTGTTTCTTTTTTGCTCCGGATCCTTGAACACCCAGTCAGCTCACAGACCGTCGAATTAGAGGATCCTAAGCTCCATTCCCCGTTGGGTCAAGGATTTTAGGCTTTACTCGGAGTCTGGGTGTTTGTGTTTCTCCCTTTTCATCTTCAAACAACACATCGCCAAGGAAACACGCAATAGTAAGTACTTCTCTGCACAACGAGTGAGTGTCAGGAAAGGTATCTGGTAGTAAAACATATTCAGGTTCACATATGCAACACAGGTCGCATCTGTGTCGTCACCAGGGTCTGGAAAAGTGGCGATGAAAGAATTATGCTCGGGGCATTTGTCATAGAATATGAGCAGTAATGGACTTTCTACGTTTTAGCGGTAATGGTAGGGTACAGGATTTCCTAATGTTCGCTATCCAACTATTTATTTTTGATATATGATTTCTATCTAGCTCCTCAGCTACTCACACTCACATAAAAACATGACATATCAGTGTCGGTGCGACTTAAAGCAACTTGTAAAAGGAAAAAAAGATCCAGAGGTAAAGTGCATACATGCATACATACATACATACATACATACATACATACTGCACCCATCGTCTCTGGGCTGCAAGCGATTACTCCACGTCGCAAATGTCCATGAATTGCAAGAGAGAGATAGAAAATTCTTGCACTTATTAATCCAAAATTCTGCTCTCCTTGCTTGGCCAATAACCAATAGCAGCTGGCAAGAATATCTTAGCAACGCAACCCTGGTCATCAGCCGTTTGGCGGGGAGAGTCCGTATCTCTTGTAGAACACTTACACCGGCTGGTCGCAGCTATGTTTTTTCTGGCGATAAGCGCATTACAGAAGACTTATCCGATAAGAACATGGGAACCAGAGTACTCAAGACCCAAATTTGTTATTTCATGTTAATTATAAGACGAGCACATTGTTTTCAAAATGTGCACTGTTAAATATTTCTACGTGTGCAGTGAAGCGTGTGAGAAGATTCAAGGTGTTAAAAGTGCTACCCAACCAGAGAAGAATGGATCAACTTACAGTAATTATATCTAGCACTGTGGCTGGTTAAACAAAGAGGTTGGTGGCTAAGAAGGGCGCTGTTTTGGCTGGAATGTAAGGTTTGTCGAAATTATTTGTAGTTACATGTATATATAATATGTATTTTGTTAGTGTTACGATAAGATGAGTTATCAGTGTATTTATAAGAGGTAGTCAAAACGAGTCACCCACCCGAAAGTTAAGACATTTATCTCATTGGGTGATGAGATAGACGATCCCGTTCTTGAAAAAGCTGACAGGCTGTCAACGGACTGCATCTGTACCCAGTCATAAACGTCGTCGTCCGATGCAAATTCATGTCCACGAATCTCTTCCTTCAGCTCGAGCATGGGAGCCACACTCAGTGCACAGCGCTATGAAGACCCGTCGCAGAAGCTGAGATGTGCCTAGGGTGAGCAACCGCTGCTCATTTTGCGGGACGTCTCACATTTTAAGGTATTTTGTAAATGTCCCGCAATCGTCTGGTTTCCTATCTGAACGAATTTTCGTGTTATTGTCATCGAAACGAATGTTCACAATACTACAGTGACTGTAAACGCAGAGTCACCACGGTAAACAATATGAACTGTTCTGCCACCTAGCTTAAACAAAACGTAGCGTAACCTTTACCAACAGTATGATCTTTGACAATGCAAGGAACCAGATTATAGCATATTTGGAGAAGCTTCCGAATGTACTGAATGACAAATATATATTGGCTTGTGCAAGAAGTGCCGAAAAATACAGTTTCAAGGAAGATCAATTATGCAATAGTTTTATTTATATTGAGATTATCAGCATTCCTGTGCTTAGTAGTTATAACTAGATGTTGAAATTTATGATAAGTGCTGTTATAAAGTATATCATAAACTCTTGAAAATAAGAAGTGCCACAAATTCTTTTATTTCCAATTTTTTTAACTTGTGATAACTCATATGCTATAAAATGTTCAATATTTTTTATTGTTTCAGAATGTGTTGACGTTGAATGCTTTTGTTTAGATGAAGAGTCTTGAACCCACAGACTAGAAAATAAATTGTACAATTGTAGTTCAATAAAAGTAATCTTGGTCCAAACCAATAGGGAAAAAAGAAAAGAAATGGTGTATGGCCTTTAGTGCCGGAAGTGTTCGAGGACAAGTTCGACTCGCCAGATGCAGGTCTTTTGATTTAACTCCCGTAGGCGACCTGCACGTCGTGATGAGGATGAAATGAAGATGAAGATGACACATACACCCAGCCCCCGTGCCAGCGAAATTAACCAATTAAGATTAAAATTCCCAACCCTGCCGGGAATCGAACCCGGGACCCCTGTAACCAAAGGCCAGCACGCTAACCATTTAGCCATGGAGCCGGACAACAATAGGGAAGCTGTCAACACAATGCTTTTTTGTCGTATTATAATTACAGCTAAAAATGCACCTGTCCCCCAAAATTGTGTAACGTCCCCCTTTTTGACTGTCTTGTCCCTCAATCCTTCCTTCAACAGTTCGTCAGCCGAGGTGCGCAGTAAATCCAACACGCCTGAACATACTATCGAACGGTATTACCGTTCATCATGACAATACCCGCTCCCGCAATGCCAACTCTGTGAGGAATACGCTTCAGAGATTTGGTGGGAAACCTTCAAACAATCTCCCCACAGCCGAGATCACTCCCACGTGCGACCTGACCAGAGAGAGGGCGATACCCTTTAGGTGGCCCGCCACTCCCCGTCAGTAATGGAAATGAAAACTTGGATTCCGATGCCCCATGCGATTTTCACATCTCTGGATATATGAAGAAAGACATTCCTGGACATCGATTTCCATCGGACGACGACGTTTGTGACTGGTACAGATGGCATTCCATCGACAACCCACCATCCTTTCCAAGATTGATTGACCGTGTTATGACCCAATTGGACAAATGTAACAGTTCTGACGATTGGTATTGAGGTACAGAATATTATATTATACTCTTTGCCAGGCGCCCAGTTTTCATTTGACTACCCCGTATAGTATGAACTCAAGCCCGTATCAGTTATTTAAATTAATACTGAACCTATCATTTAACGGTCCAATTGAATTGATGTAACACTGTGAACTATTTTGAATTTAGCACTAAGGAACTAGTTTAGGAACGCTGGGTGGCCGTGAGTATAAACGTGTTGAACCCGTTGCAGGCAGGGTGAGGCATTTTCCCTCAGATGAACCAAGGAAGGATGCCGTAATTTCACTGGGGTAGACCCCGGAATGGCCATGGGCACACTGGCAACCGACAAAGAGAGCAAGGGATTTGAAATCGGGGAGCCACCGAATAAAGTGAGATTGGCCTCAAACATGAGAAACCCAGGCGTGGAGTCAACCGCATATGATCCTTTATTTAAGCCGTGGAGTCATTTCCTGAAATTATACAACCATGACATTTCCTGTTGATATTTTTGGAGTAGAACGAGCCATTAAAATTGTGTAACTGTGCCTGTTTTATTTCTTCCCAACTTACTTGACATATCCGTTGAGAGTTAGCTGACCTCTTACAAAGGGGAGCTTGGTGTATCCAGGGGATATGCTATTGGGCGGTCACACCCTCAGGTTATAAAAAGAGAAAGTGTGAGTGTAACGGGCCTCAATAGCTAAGTGACATTCGTTGATGATGATCGTTAAGGCGTTAAAGTCTGAACGGTCTGACAAAAAATGTTCATCATAAGAATGTTGGCCGGCAGGGAAGGGGAGGTGGCGTTATACAATTTCTAATCACTTGATTGCGTGCCAAAAGCCTGGATTAAATTTCAAACCTCTATGCAGAGCTTATATTGAGTGAGAGCATATGCCGCTGTTGATGGTGATTCGTCCGTCGAACGGGGACATTAAGCCTTGAGCAGACCCCTTGGTGCTATTCGACAGGAGTAGGCTATGTGCCGACACCAGGTTTCACCCTCTCCCTTCCTACCATCATATAACAAATCATTAATTTCATCTCATTAACTCATTTGATAAGGTTGACGACAGGAAGGGCAACCGGTCATAAAAAACCGCCACGACAGATTCATCTCACCTCAGACCCGACCCCGTAGAGAAACGGGACAAGAGTTGGACAAAAAATATTATTTGAAAGAGAATAATCCCATAGATTAAATGAAGATCTACCCTACTGTAAAAAAAAAAAATATGTTTCAAAAATTGTATTGCAGAATGTCACATGTTCCTAATTCAGTGATTCACTCTTAAATTCTCTTTTTTGAATTTTTGTGTACCTGTTCCTTCCTAAAAAATGCAAGTACGAGTACAAGGAAATAAAGGGCCAGTAATCGCCAAAGAAAGATTGTTCTTTTTTTTTTTTTTGCTAGGGGCTTTACGTCGCACCGACACAGATAGGTCTTATGGCGACGATGGGATAGGGAAGGCCTAGGAGTTGGAAGGAAGCGGCCGTGGCCTTAATTAAGGTACAGCCCCAGCATTTGCCTGGTGTGAAAATGGGAAACCACGGAAAACCATTTTCAGGGCTGCCGATAGTGGGATTCGAACCTACTATCTCCCGGATGCAAGCTCACAGCCGCGCGCCTCTACACGCACGGCCAACTCGCCCGGTAAAGATTGTTCTAAAGTTTCAAACTCAATGATTCACTCTTAAATTCCCTTTATTGAATTTCAGTGTATCTGCTCCTTCCTAAAAGATGTAAGTTCGTATGTTGAGTGCTCGGCCCGGAGGCTGGTTTGGACCTCAACAGCTCAGCTATCAGCCGTTAGGTGGCCCAGGCGTCACTGAAGAGGCGTACTAGGGAAATGAAGATTAAGGTAGTTTGCCGTTGCTTTCCTCACTGAGCCAGAAGTTGCTATTATATCAAACGACACTATGAGCAAAATTTTCATACCGTTCATAACAGGGACTGGCTGCATAAGAAATGGCATTACTAGCATCACTCATACCTCGGTCACTTTCATGTTGTCAAAGCCAAGGATGAGACTGAGACAGGTCAATGAAAGTAACAAACTTGTTCTAGCCTACACCAGAAGACACAGTGCACTGTAAACACTAGGTCTTTCCAGCAAAGGCATAAACAATGTAACCAATATGAATTTATATCAAACATTACATAACTCCTCAGTAAACAGAGTCCTACAGTTACTACGAAGTACTACGGAACAACGGTTTTCTTCGATGCATGGCATTCTACTCTTTCTTTTCATTCTTTGAGATTTCAGAAAAGATATGAATTAAAAGAAAGGGATGTAATTCATGTTTCTTATATTATTTTCTCGATATTCAGTAATATGAATGTTTCTTTTGTCTCTTGTGTGTTGATAGCTAGCTGCTGAAAACCAAGACGTGGGTGGCATTGAAGATGAAGCTGATCATATTGTCACTCACATACCACTTTCTGCAATAAATATGGGTGAGATTCCTCTGCAATTGAAAGAGAACCGTCACAGCAAGAAGTATGGCACACCTGATAAAGAAAATACTGATGAATTAAATGAGAGTGCTAAAAAAATAATGCCCAAGTGGATGAAATTCAGAATTAAGAGGAGGCAGTGGTTTACTCGAGGTACGAATAACTACAGTTAATTTAGCACGTACTCACTTGGTAAGAATATTTGCACCAGTCTTCTGTGTACAGTTTGATATTTTGCTGCATAGTCTAATACAGTAATGTTCTATCGTGAACGGTCTCTCGTGAACTATTTCCATATTCTGTTTCTGTTCTTCATTAAGGATACCCTCTGTAACTTTTTGAAGGCTGTGTACTCGAAAGCGAGCATCCTTGTAGTTTTACGAGACTGTTGATATTGGAATCATCGCTACGGGACATTCAGTTTTTTGGGGAATCCGAATCGTAGGACGTGACTTTTCATTTCAAAAATCCCGCATACATTGGCTGACAATCGAGCCGCGTCCACGATAGTAAGAAACCAATTACTAATCCATTGGGCTATTGCGCCCGTTTTTCCACTCGAGTGAGGATGGTTGCCAATTGGTATTTCCTTTAAAACAAATACCACGACGGCTGCAATTGGAAACTTAAATCTGACATGAATAATGATTAGCATTTCCAAAGGAAATTGATGAACAGGGAGTTATTTTTGGCCTTCGTCCACAACTGAATGCAGCCTGCCCTGTGCCAAAGCTACCCCAGTCAGCTCCGTTGATATACAATTTCCTTCACATTTCTACCAGAATAATAATAGCATGCACATAGTATTTTATGTAGCTCTTCCTTTGTAATACGGTGTGCGACATTCCATATGAAATTGGACACCAAAACAACAAGATTTATTTTTACAATTTGAAGTAATATCAGAAAAATTAAGTCGTTTGAGATATTCGTTTCTTCACAATATTAGCTCCCTCTGTTCAACCGTCTTCCTTACCATTTATTAAATGCTGAACATAGTATAAATTTCCGACACTCAACGATTTAAAGACATAGTTTGAACAAACCATAACAGATAAGACCTTCAGTTCTCTACACGCATAAAGATAATACTGCATAGAATAAAACAATAACTGTCTTAGGAATTTTGTTGAGTATTAACATGTTCTGAAAATATATTTATTTAATTTTAATGACATCTCCACAGCAGACAAAATGTTGAAAGTCACTACGGTTTCTTCTTGAAAGCAGGAGACAGACTGCGTTCACAAATCTTTGGAGGTCTTACTGAAATTGCTTAGATGTAAATTTATCGGCTCAATTTTCAGAACTTGAGCCTGAACTTATGCAACACTACATGAACTGCGATCTCCGAGTACTTCAATTGAACACACGCTGAGTAGCTGTGTGCTTCTCGTAGGAGCTCAATTTCTCGATAATAACCTTTGTTTTTTAGTTCTTTACTCGTATATAATTCAAGGCCCCATAAATTTGACAACATAGATTTCTAAAACTGCCGATGCTGAAAGATATATTTTTGCATTGCGGGATAAAAGTAACATTTGTACTGTTACATTAATATATATACCACATGTATATATAATTAAGCCCGCCTATACTAAATGTTTTAAAATTAAACCTCATTTAATTTTCTGTCTCCAAGGATAACTGAAATATGTGAGTCGGAAATCACGAACAATTATATTATACAGTTACAAATAAAACAATGTTTTATGAATGTAATTTAATTCATAATGATCCACTTAGTTCACACACAATTATATTCAACCATGAATGACTACACTCCACTAATTGCTGTCTATTTACAAGCCTCTCTCAGCAGGACTCCATCTGGCCAGTCTTTACCCGGAACGGACTATAATCCTTCTTGGCATGCATCACTTTCACTTCGGCTCCGCACGCTCAGTCACGTCATACACAACAGCTGCTCAACGACAGGCTCGAACACAGGGCTGCAGGCCACCTTGGCTTGACTCCACAGGAAGTCCGACACTCACACAGTCAACACAGTCAATTCATATGGTCGCTACACACAGTGAACTACTCAACCCTGGCTATTAAACAGCGGTCACGTAACAGCAACAACACAACAGAGCCAACGACTACTATGATACTCCTCACAACAATAACAATTAACACGGCTCCCTCCCTACTCCACACCAATTGTTCCACACACAGTACTGCATGAAAGTACACAAAAAGTACCCCACACATTACACGGCGATATTCTGGCACTGACGTGGGACACTGACGACAGCTGCCACTACTGCCATCCCACTCGCACTATTCAACTACTCCAACTGCTGTTCGCGGCTAGCCTCCATTTTATGTCCTAATGATGGAGTTCTAGGACCTTCGGGGCTCGGCCAGAGATGGAACATTCTCATTTCAAGTTCGAGAAGATGCATGGGGAATCCAGACGAAAGCACGATAGAAAGACAGGCCGCAGCATATTATCGGGCCGCCTGGAAGATGTCCGGCCTGGCTTCGACAGGGCTGGCACGTAATAATACGATAAATTTAACGACTTTTTTCTGTGAGCGCTATTACAGGTAGGAAAATATTATTTACATAAACTTACCGAGCGAGTTGGTCGTGAGGTTAGGCTGCGTAGCTGTGAGATTTCATTCGGAAGATAGTGAGTTAGAATCACACCGTCGGCAGTTCTGAAGATGGTTTTCCATGGTTTCCCATTACCACACCAGGCAAATGCTGGGCTGTACCTCATTTAAGGCCACGATCACTTCCTTCCCAATCCTAGCCGTTTCCCTTCCTCGCATCGCCGAAAAACTTTGATGTGTCAGTGCGACGTTAAACCTTAAATAAAATGATTGCATAAATTTAATTTTGAAGCTTTTCAGCATCTAGTTTGAAATGTTCTTAATTTTAAATGACAAGGTTTTTTCTTCGACTTCATATGAAATGTCCCGTAGATAGGTTGTTTCTGTACAGTTTAGCTGTAAGGCTCCGAGGAACGTCTGTGCCATATCCTTGTATTAATGAAGCTGTCATTAAAAACCTTCCTTATTGATTTTAACGAGCGTTAAGCAGTGTTTGTTAGTGCAGAATCTTGTTGGAAATGTATACTTTCATCATCGGACAACAATTTAAATAATATGTGGAGTACCTTCTTTGAATTTTCAGTTACTTAAACAATACGAGTTCTGCTATTCTACCTGCAATTATATCTCATAATTTGCCACATTTACACCATGTAATGGATCTTCGTGAATTAATCTGGGATTTTATGTGCTCCAGTGAATTAACTGAACCATTTCAATGAAACCATGTCTCAGTTGAGAAAATTATTAATAGTGGATCGACAATACCATTAGTAAGATTCTGTGAACTCCAAGTAAAATAATCCACTTGATGTGTATTGCTATATGGTTGTAATTCTTGAAGTATTGGCACACTAGAGGGTTCGGTTTCAAAACTTGAATTACATCGTATGTTGCGAATTTTGTGACTCCTGTCTCCTGTGAAACAGAATACAGGGAACGTTCTAATAGCCTTCCTATTTGATCGAGTTATTTTCTATTAAATCACGTTAACACTTAGGAAGTATGTCACTTAGAATTACCATCTTCCTAAACGTAAAAAACGAGTCCTCGTACGATTACCTTCTGTGGAAGAATTAAGTAAAACCAGTGTGTTTTATGAAATTAAGACATGGAAATGGTACACCTACTAAAAGACTATGGAGATACAGATAGTTAAATTATATTTAGAAATTGGGACAAACGAGGGAGAACAGCGAAACTACATAACATTTTCAGAGGAAAAGTGAGAAAGGAATCGAAGGAATTTGGAGAGCAAGACTATACATGTGGCAAATAGTTACGATTTACGCGAATATGTCTGATATATTCCATGGCTTGGTTAATCACTTACAGGCGTCACACTAAGTTTGGATAGTGTGGAAGAGGAACGTTCTAGCTGACGTAAACGTTGTACGTAGGACCATGGTGAACATGAAAGTATCATTAACCCATTTCTTTCACTTCAATAACAGAAAATATCCAAAACTCTCTCTTAAAAACGGAAGCAACATTTTTAAACTTAATTGAAGGCTTTAAATTAAAAGGGGGGCACGTGCAAAAATTTAAAGTCTCTGATTTTCAGTAGAAAGGGTCTATGTAATAACCCCAATGCGTGTGTAGATTGATTGTAGCCAAAGCGTTGGAGGAAGTCGGTTTTAGAACAACCTAATAGTAGATCTGGTTGTGTCAACAGTAATACCTGTAATGAAACGTGTCTAAATTCCACTTCCCTTCACTAGATACAACTGCCTTCATTGTGATGAGATGACTTCCAAAAGATTTCAGTTGATAACACTAGAATGCAAAAGGATATTTGTGTCAAAAGACTCGGAACCCTCAATCATTTAGCTGACAAATACATCCTTATGTTGTTGTAAATACGATGTAAACTGCGCTCAAGGATTACTGTTAAACTGCAGATACCTTTGTAAATAGGGGAACATACTCCTGGATTAAAGTCATAAAGGAAAATCGTTTCAAGTCGCCTGTAGGGAAGTCATTTAACAATATTTCTATTTGGATCACAATGCTCATCATGATATTCTTACTCAATTTGTGCGCGGCTTAACTTGTACCAGAGGCTTAATAAATAAACTGTATCACATGTAGGATTCCAAAAGCTGAAAAATGACGGCAAGAACCAGCAACTACGAAGAAGCAACAACTTGAGTGCATAAATCGCATTACAAGTGACAGGGAAAGGACTTGAGGAAAATGATCCATTATTTGCCGAAAAAACTTAAAAAATGTAATTACATAATATCACTGTGAAAGTTTACAGTTTTGTGTGTTCTAAAATTGTCGCTGATTTAAAATTACAAATATAATAAGTTTGATAACGAAAGTTGAGACATTGATTAGTTAAAAAACGGGATATATGGATTCATATTTAGTTTTCAGTTTTTATTCATGCGTTTTTTGTACTGAAGTATTTTTTTTTCAAATATATTTGCTTAACATGTTTCAGTCTGCCTGTCCTTTTGTAAAATTTGTGTGCTAATTTGTTTTAAAACATTATCGTATAATAAAACGTGTTTTTCTGATTTGATTTTATTTTACATTTGAGCACTTACACCCTTTTTAAGTTATAGTATTCAATTACTCTGGCTCCGATAATATTTCATCACCTTCAACTGAGACCATAAATTCGCATATAACATTGTACTTCTTTCACCTTCAGACAATTGTAATCAACCCCAATCCTCCTCCATTATCTCCTATATTAATTTTTTAACCCTCTCAAACGTTAGTATGACCACCATAATCTCCGCTCCCTCATCAGTTCCGCTAACCTGGAACTTAGAAGTTCAATTAGCAGTTTCCTCCCATGTCTAATATTCTTACAGCTTGCATTTTTAAAAGACAGTATTTCAATTAAAACATAATACACCGAGCTCGATAGCTGCAGTCGCTTAAGTGCGGCCAGTATCCAGTATTCGGGAGACAGTAGGTTCGAACCCCACTGTCGGCAGCCCTGAAAATGGTTTTCCGTGGTTTCCCATTTTCACACCAGGCAAATGCTGGGGCTGTACCTTCATTAAGGCCACGGCCGCTTCCTTCCCACTCCTAGCCTTTCCCTGTCCCATCGTCGCCATAAGACCTATCTGAGTCGGTGCGACGTAAAGCAACTAGCAAAAAAAAAAAAAAATCATACTGCCGATTTACCAGTCCCTCCTCTTCCTTAATCATCAATTGATCTTACTCCCCGTCACCAACATTGTAAATTTCCTGAAGATGTGATGGCGAATGACTTGGCAGCCATCTTCTCATCAAACTGTAATTATCATGATTGTCATAATGAAATATTCGATGTGGTTATATTTCTCTCCCGCCCTCAAAATTCCCCCATTTCTAACATGAATCTAAAACAGAATGCTCCGTGAGTACTTAACTACCAAATAAAACAGGTAGCTCTGAAGAATGAAGGACCACTGTCACTTATACTAAGTTCATTTTAGTTCCAGTGAAACCAGAAAAAGACCCTGTGCCTGAAGTTCTGTTAGGATCGGTGACTGCCTCTATCCTGAAGATAACCTGGGCTGATGAAGACTCTGATACGGACAAGAATCTTCCTACAGAAGGTAAGGATGAATAATTTTCTCTGTTTTTTAAACAATTTGCTTTACGTCGCAGATAGTTAAATTATTAATAGTTTGCCCATTGCACTTTCTGGTGTCTTATAAAATGGCGTCAGAGTAGATGTATAGCCCATACAAATCAGAATTATATAAAGTGAACTATACTTTAAAAGTTCACAGGAAGCCAAGATCGAGAAAAGAGCGCACAATTTCAAAGGCTGTGAGTAGGGAACATTAAAATATCAAGTGGATTGTTTGAAAAGAAACAAGAAAATATTAATATATTATTACACACTAACTAATTTGCCGAGGTACTGGACGGACACGGAAGATTTAAGCTGCGTGAGAAATGAGAGATATTAGCCGATTTAAAGTAAAATACTCAAAAATTACTTGTCTTAAGAAGAAGATACGGCATAATACAAAGTATTCAGCGCTGAGGAAAAGAATTGCGGCGTGAAATAAGGAGATTTAAATTAAATACGCTAATCAACTAGTCAGACAAGGACCGCAACGTCACATTGAAGCCTATTTGAGGATAGAGATCGAAGGACGGAAAATAGCCAAGATTTATTAAGAAAGCAGAATTAAGAGACTCTTAAAACATAAGAACGGAATTATTATATGAAATTCTATTCAAAAATTTAGGCAAAGATAAGACTGGAAATACACTGAACCCAATATTAAGTATTTTGGGAGTCATCAGCTCAATAAGCAAATATAAGAGGCGTATTGATGAGATATTTAATCTACAGGGAGCATTAAAGTGAACTCTTACTTGTTGGGATTATTTTATGTTGACACTAGCTCAAGAAAGAAGATGATCATGAGTTGCTAAATTCGTACTGGACCGACCTGGGGATGAATATGTAACCAGCCAGCCAACCGACCTGATGAAGGAGTGGACTCCAGCTGATCTATGGTTTCCAGCCGGCCAAGGACAGCAGCTGTAGCGCAGAGAGCTACAAAGTCGTCATAGCCAGGGAATGACAAGCTACGTTTACTAAATTATAGTTCTTAATTAAGTTAGAATGTAGTAACCTCATGAAATTTATAGTAATTGTGAAGTAATTAAGATATCAAGTGACTCATTGAAGTGCAATGATTGAACTAGGTATTACAAGGTTAAGTTGTGATAAAATCGATACATCTCGAAGAAGTGATTATACATAGATTGAATGTACTATGATAGCTAAGGAATTTATGATTATTTGCGAGAATTAGGGTAGATTTCACACAGCAAAATGAGAGCATATGCACGTAATGGATTTCTTAAATGGGTTAGTAAGCCGAACATGCTTATTAATCGTCATAATGAAATGATATAGAAAGGATGTGTAGATTGTATGAATTATTCCTTGTCGATGGTACGTCATGAAGAGGTATTATGGTATACTAGACGTTAAATATTATTCTATGAGATGAATGATGATCCAATGAAGCGAGTATAGATTCAATGGAGTTTAATACGTTGTGGGAATTATGTTATATGTGAAGAGGTTATGATATGAAGGAAAATGATTATGTTGAGATATATAATTGAATGAATTGAGCGATATGTAGAATTTAATGGAGTAATGAGAAGGTATTGAAATGAAGTGTTATGAGAAAATGCAGCAGAGACGTAATGATGGATGCTGAATATAAATATTCATCTTCTGGATCAATTATAGGAAGCAAGTACATGGAATGATTAATACGTCGTGGGAATATCGTAAGATAAGGTAGGCATGGCTAACCTAAACGCATATGTCAAAGCAAATGGGTCTTGCTACATTTAAAATAAGGTCGTGTTGTTAGGAAATATCCATAGTAAATGTCATATAGACGTAATGCACGGATTGAAAGATGAGATGTATGTGTGGCTGTGTTGAATAATATTGACGTCAGATATAATATTGAGCTATCATATTAAAATTGAGAGGAGTCACTTAACTTAACTTTTCAACGCAAATAGGACTTCATGCCAAGTCAAATATGAAACAAGAGTTCGAAATTATGATTAATTAAGGACTAGTAGAGTTAGTAATGAGATTTAGATTTCTATTTTGGAAAGATATGTGATGATTTTCAAATGTTTAAATATAGTAAGACTATGATGATAGGTGCCAAGATTATAAGTGGCAGTAGGTGTTAGTAACCTCAGCATGTCATTCAACGGAGATAAACAGAGATGAAGCAATGATAACTGAGCAATTTAGGTTTCATAACTTGAAGAGAAACATTTAAATATGAATTATGTGTCATTTTAAACAGTGATATGATTGATTTTTAATTTAATTATTATTTTAAAATTGTGATGAACTAATTAAATATTTAAATATCAAATGATGATGTGAAAACAAGGTGTTAGCTCATATCAAGATTGAGACTGAATCATTAATCAGCGCTGATAAAAACGAAATCCTTGGATAATGTTAATTAATTTTCTGATTTATCGAACAGATATTTTAATGAGTTACTTTCTCTTTTCTTATGCATTAAATTAGGTTAATAAATATGTTATTTTAGATTTTTACATGTGTGAGTAATTGATTTCTAGGCTATTAGTGTAGGATAGTCTTAAGTGGATTTTTGCGATCGTTCAT
This sequence comes from Anabrus simplex, assembly GCF_040414725.1. NCBI lineage: Eukaryota > Metazoa > Arthropoda > Insecta > Orthoptera > Tettigoniidae > Anabrus > Anabrus simplex. The sequence continues at coordinate 281,001,089 of NC_090266.1, forward strand.
GTTACGTGCATTTAAAGAATATGCGATAGGATGAGGGCGTTCATCCAGTATTGAATTATGTCTCATTGAGGTTCAATTTCTCTTCTGAATTCATGTAAAGCCGAATTATTCGCATGAAAAATTACTATAAGAGTTTATTGAGCGGTCGGAGTATTTTTATTTGCTTTGCACCTGGACGCGGGATGGGCGCAATAGAAATTGGGACAAACGAGGGAGAACAACGAAATTACATAACATTTTTCGGAGGAAAGAGGTGAAAGGAATTGAGGGAAGTGAATTAACTGAACCATTTCAATGAAACCATGTTTCAGTGGAGAAAATTATTAATAGTGGATCGACAATACCATTAGTAAGATTCTGTAAACTCCAAGTAAAAATCCACTTGCTGTGTATTGCTATATGGTTGTAATTCTTGAAGTATTGGCACACTAGAGGGTTCGGTTTCAAAACCTGAATCGCATCGTAGTAGCGAATTTTGTGATTCTGTCTCCTGTGAATGAGAGTACAGAGGTTTATTTGGTGAACGTTCTAATAGCCTTCCTATTTGATCGAGTTATTTTCTATTAAATCACAACGTTATCACTTAGGAATTATGTCACTTAGAATTACCGTCTCCCTAAACGTAAGAACGAGTCATCGTACGATCACCTTCTGTGGAAGAATTAAGTAAAAACAGTGTATTTTATGAAATTAAGACATGGAAATGGTACACCTACTAAAAGACTTTAGCGACAATGGGATTGTAAAGGGCTAGGAGTGGGAAGAAAGTGACCTTGGCCTTCAGATATGGCCCCGGATTTTTTCTGGTGTGAAAATAGGAAACCACACAAAACCATCTTCAGGGCTGGCTACAGTGGGGTTCGAACCCACTATCTTCCGAATGCGACTTGCTCGGTTTTTTCTGTAACGATTGAGGTTCTTTTGTTACTGTAAATCCTGCAGCACCAACAAAATCCGTTGAGTTTTTGAAAACAAGTGCAAGTTTTCTGTCTTTTGTGGTTCTTGAATGTTTACTTGATTTTACAAGTAAACAAATACACTGACTGACAGTGACAATGCAACACCAAGGAGGAGTGGTTCGAAAGGGATGAAAGTTGAGGAAAAAACAGAGACGGCACGGATGAATAATTGATGTTTATTTCAAACCGATATGCAGGTTAAACAATGCGCACGGCATCGACTCAGTAGGATATAGGACAGGGATGGCGAACCTATGCCACGCGTGTCACTAGGTGACACACGGACACGATTTCGGTGGCACGCCACATGAACATAATATTTTATATACAGTATACGTCTCGTACTACAGACAGTGCATATCTTACAGTGTTTCACGTGTAAGAAATAAATATCGAAAATCTAAATACTAGTTCGATTCGGACGTGCAATATGGCAACACTGCTACACTGATAGGTCCGAAAGTCAAGTGAGATAGTGTCGTTTTCTGGTGGTTTTGTATACGGACATCGCAAATATGTTTTCGGTGCCGAATAAACAGAAACTTAACAAAGGTGGTGACCGTATTTTTCAAGAACTCTGGCCAAGGGAATTCGGACTGTTAAAAAGATGTGTTGCCTGTGTTCGAAAACAGTTGTATCTCCCATATTTAATGTAAAGCGCAATTTTGAGACTGGTCATTCAAATGTTTATTCCATTTCAAATGAAGAAAGAAGAGAGTTCGTTTCACAAAATATCCAACATTACACAAACAAACTAGTTCTTTTGTATCATCTTTCCGGCCAAGGAATAATATCAGTGCGGCTGTTTCTATCTGTTTCACTGCATAGTACAGCATGCATGGGAAACAGATTTCTGACGGTGAGTTGTTGAAAGAAAGTTTCTTATTGACGTCCGACACATCATTTGAAAACTTCCCTAACAAACAACTAATAATTAACAAGATTAAAGGAATCCCAGCCGGCTGAACTGCTGTCAAGGATAGAATAATAAAAATGAGTGAAGAAGTTTCGGAGCAGTTGAAAGCTAATTTGGATAACTCCCACATGTATGTCTTGATGAAAGCATGAATGTGACCTTATAAACAAGGATAGCTGTTTTTTTTTAGATTTCCTTATGGAAATGTGATGAGGGAGAAATTAGTTTAATTGTTGAGCATACAAACTACAACATGGGAAGATAATGAAGCTAATGGAGGAAGTATTTACAAGATATATTGCACCCGTTATGCAAATATTTATAATAAATAAATAAATGGCTCAATAAATGAATAAATAAATAACGTATTATGAAACATAATCGGGAAATTGAAAGGAAGTTGCGAGGGGGGGGGGGGGGTGTAGGTTGTAGACATCCCGTAATGGAAATGGAAAACAACAAGTGGCACAGTCAACAGATGAGAATAATAAACCAGAGTTAAAATGGCACACTAGTTGGAAAAGGTTCGCCATCCCTGATGTAGGACCACCGCGAGCGGCGATGCACGCAGAAACACGTCGAGGTACAGAGTCAATAAGAGTGCGGATGGTGTTCTGAGGGATGGTTCTCCATTCTCTGTCAACCATTTGCCACAGTTGGTCGTCCGTACGAGGCTGGGGCAGAGTTTGCAAACGGCGTCCAATGAGATCCCACACGTGTTCGATTGGTGAGAGATGCGGAGAGTACGCTGGCCACGGAAGCATCTGTACACCTCGTAGAGCCTGTTGGGAGATGCGAGCAGTGTGTGGGCGGGCATTATCCTGCTGAAACAGAGCATTGGGCAGCCCCTGAAGGTACGGGAGTGCCACCGGCCGCAGCACATGCTGCACGTAGCGGTGGGCATTTAACGTGCCTTGAATACGCACTAGAGGTGACGTGGAATCATACGCAATAGCGCCCCAAACCATGATGCCGCGTTGTCTAGCGGTAGGGCGCTCCACAGTTACTGCCGGATTTGACCTTTCTCCACGCCGACGCCACACTCGTCTGCGGTGACTATCATGACTATCACTGACAGAACAGAAGCGTGACTCATCGGAGAACACGACGTTCCGCCATTCCCTCATCCAAGTCGCTCTAGCCCGGCACCATGCCAGGCGTGCACGTCTATGCTGTGGAGTCAATGGTAGTCTTCTGAGCGGACGCCGGGAGTGCAGGCCTCCTTCAACCAATCGACGGGAAATTGTTCTGGTCGATATTGGAACAGCCAGGGTGTCTTGCACATGCTGAAGAATGGCGGTTGACGTGGCGTGGGGGGCTGCCACCGCTTGGCGGCGGATGCGCCGATCCTCGCGTGCTGACGTCACTCGGGCTGCGCCTGGACCCCTCGCACGTTTCACATGTCCCTGCGCCAACCATCTTCGCCACAGGCGCTGCACCGTGGACACATCCCTATGGGTATCGGCTGCGATTTGACGAAGCGACCAACCTGCCCTTCTCAGCCCGATCACCATACCCCTCGTAAAGTCGTCTGTCTGCTGGAAATGCCTCCGTTGACGGCGGCCTGGCATTCTTAGCTATACACGTGTCCTGCGGCACACGACAACACGTTCTACAATGACTGTCGGCTGAGAAATCACGGTACGAATTGGGCCATTCGCCAACGCCGTGTCCCATTTATCGTTCGCTACGTGCGCAGCACAGCGGCGCATTTCACATCATGAGCATACCTCAGTGACGTCAGTCTACCCTGCAATTGGCATAAAGTTCTGACCACTCCTTCTTGGTGTTGCATTTGCTCTGTCAGTCAGTGTATTAGGAACAGTATAACTGTAAATTTTACTGCCCACTTCCATCTACGCCACGCCTTGTTATAAATTTCAAGACCACTTCTGAGAACAATGGTTTAATTCCCTTAATTCTATATTCTAACTTCGCCCACTTTTCCATCGCGTTCACCTTAATGTTCAATTACATTGTAAGAAACGTCATCTTCCCTAGTTAAGATCCTGGCTGTAAGTATTCTTGTTAAAATAATGCAACTTGTAGGATAATGGAAAGGCGACTCTAGTAAATCAAAGAAGAATTATTTTAATTTAGCTGTCAGACTTGAACAGTCCCGAGTTTATGACTGGTCAAAATTTGCCTGTAACATTTTAAAGAATTATTTTGAGTTCAGTATGCATTACTTTGTTATATTGTGCTGTGATATCAAGGCAGCATAAATAGAAACTACGAATCTCAATTTTAGAATAATATTTATTTTAAACTGTACCGAGCCAAGTAGCCGCGCATGAAACGCGCTACAGGTATGGAACCAAGGTCTGCATTCGGGAGTCGCGTGGGTTCGAACCCCACGGTCGGTCTGTGGTTTTCACTTCCAGGCAAATGCCGGGACAGTTCCTTTCCATAGACCACAGCTGATTCCCTCCACCTCCTTAACAATTCCATTCACCAACATTCATCTTGATGAATTTTGATTAGCTCCTAACTGAGGTTCGCACCAAAAAGGGCATCCGGCCATAAAAAGGAAGCCATATATTCATCTCATCACTTCCCGACCCCGTATCAAGAAACGTTACTAAGGGGTGGTCAAACAACAACATGTATTTTAAAATGTATTGTAACGGCTCAAATCCCGTTACAAATATTTCTCTGTATTATTATTATTATTATTATTATTATTATTATTATTATTATTATTATTGTTGTTGTTGTTGTTGTTGTTGTTGTTGTTGTTGTTGTTGTTGTTGTTGTTGGATTCAATTCTGTAATCTGATTTCGCTATGTATTAATTAATTATCGCTTGCTTCATTGTATTTAATTATGTATGTATACATTTGTGTGTATATTAGCATTAAAATAATGTAGAGTGATACTTTTTTTGCAAGTTTGCTTTACGTCGCACCGACGCAGATAGGTCTTATGGCGACGATGGAACACGAAAGGCCTAAGAATGGGAAGGAAGCGGCCGTGGCCTTCATTAAAGTACAGTCCCAGGATTTGCCTGGTGTGAAAATGGGAAACCACCGAAAACCATCTTCAGGGCTGCCGACAGTGGGGTTCGAACCCACTATCTCCCAGATGCGAGCTCACAGCTGCGTGCCCCTAACCACATGGCCAACTCGCCCGGTTAGAATGATATTTGCTGCCTAATATCAGATATGGATATATTTTGTAAAATAACTTTAAAACATTGCAACATATGGTGTAATACTGTTACAGTAACTGTCGAGTCATCGCTCTGTCATTGTACGCATTTGGAACCATGAGATAATTCAGGGAGTTCCTACTTTGCCTGAGGCTATTTCAACACAACCTGTAATACTTTGGAGCTGGGTATGAGTGACATCATGTACTCTTTTAACTCTGACGTGGGTGTTATACCATGTGACAGCTTGTGTCTATATATAGAGGAGAATCCTATAGCGGGGAGTCAGTTTGAAGGAGAGGTTTGCCATGGAGTATTGTAGAGAGATGGAAGTAGACTCTCAGTGAGTCGGTCAGTGAGACGGTTGGTGAACAGTCAATTGGATAGAACCTTGGTCGATGGATAGCCATTTGGAGAGTGAGGCCACAGATGGTCAGTCAGTTAGTTGAAGATAGAGCAGTGACATGGATACTTAGTCGTCAGTGATCAAATGGATTAAATGTTCGGAGTGTTCTTCGTGTATCTGTTCGGTCGAGTTCTTGTGTCAGTTCGGTGACAGCCGAATATTTAGTCGTCGAAATGCAGACCAACAGTTATCGGTGAATTGCTTGTAAAGTTGATTGTGAAGTGTGAATATAATTCCAAGCCATGCTATATCTCGATTGTGAAACTAAAAGGATACATCACCAAATTAGGTTTGCGATACCTACAGCTGATACCAATTCAAAGGAATGCGTCGTAATAACACTCAAAGTGTTCAAGGTACAGACAAGTGGAACATTGAAGGATAAATTTCTTGTACAACTTGTAAATGTTCGGTCAAGAGATTTCAAATTTAATGCCTAGAGTTTCCTCCAGTTGTAATGTCAGAATTTTATAATATCATCTGAAATATCGCAGCAAACCTCGCCATTTGTTTAGTATCACATACAATTAATTGTTTTATTTCAATGGTAGATCAGATAACCTCAAATTTTAATTGGGGAACCAAACAACAATCTCCTTTTCCCAGAACCTATATGTTATGCTGTCAAAGTAAGCTTATTACCTCACACCCTAGAGATATTCAAGATTCGCATTCTATTATCGTTACATTTATTTGTAGCTGGCGCCCATCAACAATTGTATGTGTAAGTAATCAGGTAAATACTAAGTGAGAGTGCTTAGTCCGACGATTGAGTATTTTATTTCATGAATATTTTAATTCGGTTTATTTTCAAATTAGTGATCAACCACAGTATATGTACGTTGAGTCCTCTGTCAGGAGACTGGATGGATCACCGACAGATCCACCGTTAGCTGTCATAGGTAGCCTACACGTCGGTGAGGAGGTGTACTAGGGGAAGTAAGGAGTGCATTGGGTTCCCGTTGCCTTTCTCATCGGGTCAGAAGGCACTATTACGTGTCAATCTACCAAGTACACTGAAATGCACACACTAACTGGCCCCATAAGCGACACTTTCACAACATTCATAGCAACGATTGGATGCATAAGGAATGATGTTACAAGCATGGCTCATACCTCGCATGTCGTCAAAGCCAAGGATGGGACAGAGACAAATCTATCTGTCTTGACCATAGCAGAAGACATAGTGCACTGTAAACACTGTGTTTCACCAGTATTTGTGATAATGAACACACAACTACTCGTAGGAAACTTGTCATTCTTTAATATTTCAAAACAGTTAACAGTAGATAGTTAATCTTAGTTAGAAAAATATGTTACATCAATTGATATCTAAGCTGTCCAGAGTGAATAACTTTGGTGATTTAAATTTTAAAATTTCAAGAGTTTATCATAAAAACTACCATTCCACACATGATACTGTACTAGAAGCACCGGAACAGTAATTACTGTAAGATAAGATCGCGAAGTATTCGCAGCGCGTTCGAGTACAACAGCTATGAAGCTTCCAGAGTGGAGTGTATGACGCATGCCGTGTCCCTTCCGGCTTGCACCGAGCTACAAGTTACCTTCAATCAGTTTGTATTACATTTAACTTAATATCTCCATAACGGAAACAGACGTATCATTACAGTACCCAAGAGGACTGATTATATTCAAAGACAATCAACGAGAATCCTATGACTTTTAAATGAAGAATTATGAAGGCTGATGCAATGTGGACGGGCTATCTGGCTATGTAAGTACGGTGAAGGTAGAGCATCCATTCAAGTTCTATGACGCGATCATCGTGAGTCATTGGTCAGTAATATAGGTAACTATGACACAATAGGTCTAAGATATCGCGGGCCATATCCTGTTCAGTGCAATTCTAAATCACTAGTTCATAAACTACGAACAGCAATGCAGTCCCTAGTTCAAAATCTAACTCAGCACTAGCACTCAGGTCCTTCATGGGTCTACAGACTACTGTAGAAACGCTCATTCGTCCGGGCTCACCCGGTACCGTTGAGAATTGTGCCTTACATTCAGTCATTACATGTAACAAGCCTTAACAGCTTCATTTCTAATACCGGTAATACTAACCCCGTATTGACTATAATCAAATAGTAGATATTTAAGATAAATATTATAACCAAGTGGTCCTCCTATTCAGTACAATATATAATTTATTACATTTAGTACATGTTTCGTCACCTAAGGGACATCATCTGCTATAATAAATTAACATTAATATATCAGAATACAAAATAGGTATTATTAAAATTGGAAAGACACATTAAAATAGTTGATGTATGGTCATCATCATCATCATCATCATCTGTTTACCCTCCAGGTTCGGTTTTTCCCTCGGACTTAGCGAGGGATCCCACCTCTACCGCCTCAAGGGCAGTGTCCTGGAGCTTCAGACTCTTGGTCGGGGAATACAACTGGGAGTATGACCAGTACCTCGCCCAGGCGGCCTCACCTGCTATGCTGAACAGGGGCCTTGTGGAGGGATGGGAAGATTGGAAGGGATAGGCAAGGAAGAGGGAAGGAAGCGGCCGTGGCCTTAAGTTAGGTACCATCCCGGCATTCGCCTGGAGGAGAAGTGGGAAACCACGGAAAACCACTTCCAGGATGGCTGAGGTGGGAATCGAACCCACCTCTACTCAGTTGACCTCCCGAGGCTGAGTGGACCCCGTTCCAGCCCTCGTACCACTTTTCAAATTTTCGTGGCAGAGCCGGGAATCGAACCCGGGCCTCCGGGGGTGGCAGTTAATCACGCTAACCACTACACCACAGAGGCGGACTGATGTATGGTACGACTTTTAAATAAATTCTTAGTAAATTTTGTTAAAATTGTAAGTCATATGATCGACAAAAACAGTTAAATTGTTCATTAAACTCTTGATAATAATCTTGAGAATAACAGTTTTGCTTTTATAAAATCTTCAGTGATCGTTGCTGTGAATAAAACACTTGATATAAAGTATTTCTTGGTGAAGGATTTGTTAGATCTTTGATATGCATTCCTTAGATATTATATGCATTGAATTCTTCAGAATGTAAAGTCAACTCGGGGCCGTAGTGGCAAAGTTCTTTGTAGCAATGAATAATATTTTATCTGAAATCAAAATAAAAACTAAGTGTAAGTAACGAGGAATGGAAGATGAAATGAATATAATGCAATGTAATCGTGTCATTTACTCCTTATTATTGGCCCCGATGTGCGGAGAAGGACTCACTCCTACTGAGGTATGTATCTGATTCAAAACAAGTAATGGTAGTTTCTACGCTGAGTGGTGAATGTGGAGGGGAAGTAGGAGGGCGTGTCCTAGGGTGAACGACCTGACATTCAGTACTTCGCTTGTCAGTCAGGCCGCTGAAAGCAAAGCTATACAGAGCTCACTGTTCGCGTAACTTAATGCGAAATACAAAATGAACGGTCGGCAGTGTCAGATCTTGAAATTTAACTCTTCACGCAATGTGTTCGAGTACTTTTCACGTCAATGCCTGAGGACTTAAACTAATCCTTGTGGGGGGGGGTCTTGTGGGCCTAATAATCTTCCTGTGAAGGACCTGTAATGATTTTGTTTTGGGAACTTACAAATATACGAGCGCTAATTTTTTCAACCTCCGATTGGTCGCGAAATTAAAACCACAGTAAGAATCCGACGAAGCTTTGTGCAGATGTGTTGCGCAGTGTCTCTAGTATGCCCGTCGACCGCATCACGACACCCGTCAATTCTGAGCGCGTAGTGAGCACGTAAACATGCCTAGGATAATAGTCTCCCGCCAAGCGTGAAGTGCGTGCAAGTCATTCGATTTCTTCATGCTGAGAGGTGCAATGCAGCCGAAATTCAGCGACGAATGAGTAATGTGTACGTAAAAATTTAATGAGTGACAGCAAAGTGCGGCAATGGTGCAATAACGTTTTTTGCCATTTTTCTTAACGTCGCACCGACACAGATATGTCTTACGGTGACGATGGGATAGGAAAGGTCTAGGAAGCGGAAGGAAGCGGCCGTGGCCTTAATTAATGTACAGCCCCGGCATTTGTCTGATGTGAAAATGGGAAACCACGGAAAACCATCTTCAGGGCTGCCGACAGTGGGGCTCGAACCCACTATCTCCCGATTACTGGATACTGGCCGCACTTAAGCGACTGCAGCTATCGAGCTCGGTGCAAGAACTTTGAAGCAGGGTATACAGACGTTCATGATGCAGGCGGTCAGGGAAGGAAGAGAATGTCGGACGATGATATTGTTCAGCGAGTGGATCAAGCGATTCGAGAAAATTGCTTTGCACCCCTCAGCATAAGAAACCGAATGACAGAACGCACTTCACACTTTGCAGGAGAGACTATTGTCCTAGGCATGTTTACGTGCTCACTACGCGCTCAGAACTGACAAGTGCAATGTGACGCGATCGAGAGGCATACTAGAGACACTGCGCAACACATCTGCACAACGCTTCATCGGATTATCACTGTGGTTTTAATTTCGCGACCAATTGGAGGTTGAAAAAAATAGCCCTCGTATTTCGTGTTGGGGACTTATAATTACCTTGCAATAATCTTCGTGTGAAGGACTTGTAAATATGTCCGTGGTGAGGTCTTAAAACTATTTCCGCGTTAGGGGCCTTGTAATACTTTCCGTGCCGAGAACTTGCAATTATGTCTACGTGTACGACTTTAACTTTCGTTATTTCTACTTCGAGTGTTTGAAGAATGTCAAGTTGATACTCAAGAACTTGCATTATTTCTCCAGTGTAAGATATTTCAGTTGCTTTCTGCTACATATGTTCAAATAATTATCGAGAGTACTAGAGACTTGCATTTGAGAACGTGTGTATTTTCTACAGTGTAAATATTTAGCGTTGATATTTTCTACTATGAGTGTTGATTTCCGGCCCAGTGGTGTAGAGGCAGCGTGCCTGCCTCTAACCCCGAGGCCCCGGGTTCGATTCCCGGCCATGTCAGGGATATTTACCTGCATCTGAGGGCTGGTCCGAGGTCCACTCAGCCTACGTCATTACAATTGAGGAGCTATCTGACGGTGAGATGGCGGCCCAGTTCTAGAAATCCATGAATAACGGCCGAGAGGCTCCGTTGAGCTGACCACTCGACACCTCGTAATCTGCAGGCCTTCGGGTGAGTAGCGGTGGCTTAGTAGGCCATGGCCATTCGGGGCTGTAGCACCATGGGGTTTGGGGGTTTGTGAGTGTTAGTTAATTATCAAATCCATACCTGGAACTTGTGAATATTTCTGCGTTGTGACTTAGATTTATTTTGGGGTGTGAACATCGAATTTAGATTCCTCCCTACATCGGGTCCCCATTAATTGGTCACGACGACATTTAGGAACTTACACATTTACTTATTCATTCATTTATTTATTTATTTTGTACAATTTACTTAACGTCACACCGACACAGACAGGTCTTACGGCGACGATAGGATAGGCCTAGGAGTGGGAAGGAAGCGGCCTTAGCCTTAATTAAGGTACAGCACTAGCATATGCCTGGTATCAAAATGAGAAACCACAGAAAACCATCTTCAGGGCTGCCGACAGTAGGGTTCGAATCCTCCCGGATGTAAGCTCACAGCTGCGCGCTCCAGCCACATGGCCAACTCGCCCGGTACATTTATTTTTGTTGTGGCACATGGTTTACGGGACCAATGTTTATTTCTGTAGCATTGACGGAGTAGTGTTCATTTCTACGGCTAGTCATCTACTAACTTGACATTTAGACTACGCCGAGTGTTGTAAATTAAATTCTCTTCGTTCAAACATTACTTGTGGACTCTACTGCAGAGAAAAGTGTTCAAAAGTGAATTTCATCATTACTTGTGGGCTCTATTTAAAAGAGACAAGTGTTACGGCGCTAGAGGGGAGTGCAAACTAACCAGCGATTCCTCGCATAACTTTATGGTATCAATGGTGGATGCTGCTAGGATTCGTGGTGCCCATGGTAACTGGTAACGCTGGATGGACTGTGTGGTGCCTGTATTTGATGGTGGCGCTGATTGTACTATGTGGTGTCCATGGTTTTTGGTAACACTCACTGGACTATGTGGTGTCCATGGTTTTTGGTAACACTCACTGGACTATGTGGTGCCCATGGTTATTGGTAACGCTGATTAACAACGCGGTGCCTGTGGTTGTTGGTAACGCTGACTGGACTACATGGTGCCCATGGTTGTTGGTAACGCTTACTGGACTACGTGGTGCCCATGGTTGTTGGTAACGCCGAGTGGACTACGTGGTGCCCATGGTTGTTGGTAACGCTTACTGGACTACGTGGTGCCCATGGTTGTTGGTAACGCCGAGTGGACTACGTGGTGCCCATGGTTATTGGTAACGCTCACTGGACTACGTGGTGCCCATGGTTATTGGTAACGCTCACTGGACTACGAGGTGCCCATGGTTATTGGTAACGCTCACTGGACTACGTGGTGCCCATGGTTACTGGTAACGCTGACTGGACTACGTGGTGCCCATGGTTATCGGTAACGCTTACTGGACTACGTGGTGCCCATGGTTACTGGTAACGCTGACTGGACTACGTGGTGCCCATGGTTATCGGTAACGCTCACTGGACTACGTGGTGTCCACGGTTATTGGTAACGCTCACTGGACTACGTGGTGCCCATGGTTATTGGTAACGCTCACTGGACGACGTGGTGCACATGGTTATTGGTAACGCTCACTGGACTACGTGGTGTCCATGGCTATTGGTAACGCTCACTGGACTACGTGGTGTCCACGGTTACTGGTAACGCTCACTGGACTACGTGGTGCCTTTGGTGGAATGTGGTGAACGTGCTCAGGAGTGTTCATATTCTCATTGCCGCAGAAGCCAACGAGAAGATTAACTGTAGATGTGATAAATATTCAAAATACTTATTGAGAATAAATCATCAATGAAAGTAGAACTCACGTTTATTAAAAACCTCTCTCCCTACCCGCTCCCATTAGTGTGCACACACGACCCTACACTCGAGACTCATCATGCCCTTCAAGCTAGCGATTGTGTGGGCATTTCCTGGTACAATACAAAATTCAACGGATACCAGCTAAGGGTTGTATAGGATTTATTGTATTTATTATGAGCCCTATTTTATTGTTAAACATTGTTTATATACACTCATGTTCGTAAAAAAAGAACATCTTGAAATACCAGAGAGAGGAAGTTCATACTCACGGTGTCCCCATATCGCCACCAAAATGTGGTGATGTCCCCTATTAGCCAGCCTCTCAGGAGTGGCCGGTCTTAACTCCCTTAGCAAAGACTAAATGTTACCGCTAATACAGATTTTGTGGAACATAATTCGACAGACGAACATTGTAGAACGAGTGAAACTACCTACTAAAATAATGGGCAACGGTTGGTGAAAACAAATTCTTAATTTATTCAAAATATATAAAAATAATAGTAAGGCAAAGAAATCAATAACAAATGCAGGTTAAAAATCCTGAATCCAATATCTCTCAATTGCACTGCGTCTGTAAACGTTCAGATTTCTCTATTGCAATCAACATGAAAGTTACGTCTAAATTTTTGGCTTTAACCTACGTAGTGATGAGTTTTAATCGAACTGGACTTGTATTTTATTTCTCGTCGAACACATGATTAGCTAATTTCATATCCACAAAACTTAGTGGTGAAATCCTAACCGACCTCTACGTGAATACTTAGGGGACTACTAATACCTAAACTCTAACATTTGGTTAAATGAATCGCATAAAGTTACTTATTATGCACAACACGTTATCTTAAAATCGCATATAGAAACCCTCACGTGGATTTCAATTCACCATGGACACAAGTTATTTACAACACATTCAATACCTGAAAACATGGACACAAGTTATTTACAACACATTCAATACCTGAAAACATGGACACAAGTTATTTACAACACATTCAGTACCTGAAAACATAATGTCGGTCTCACATACAGACCAAACTACACAACATTTACACTTGTGTCATGATGCCAACGATGATTAACACTGATATGAACCTGGAATATACACTTCCGGGTCTCGAATACCGAAACATTTACCCTATGGATGCCTATCTTTCGACGGGATCAAGATCGCTACACTCTTCAACTTATTAAATGACGATGCGGACAGTTACTACGCATAGGCCTACATTTATAACAATCCTTGGAATTTTAATTATTACTTCGCCAGGCAATAAGCTACACTAGTCCTGACGGCATTACTCACTAGATCACACAATGCTTCCTTCTCTTATGAATACATTCGACGATGCTATCTCACGCACAACAATTACCATGGTCATTTAAGGCATGTCTACAACTTGAAGAACTCAATTTTCAATATCACTACCATTTTCCCCAGACCTGTCAATACATTAATTTATTCAGATCGAAGATTTCTATGCACTCCGCTACATTCACTATTTCAATCTTATTCCACGCGATTATTGTAGCATAAAATGAAGACTCTATATATCAATCTGTAACACTCTACTTAGTTCGGTGACCTCTTACCGTGTTAATTACTCCTTCGACGATGTCACCTATTTACTGAATTTATATCTCACTGCTAGGTTCATATCGTGATGACATAAGTTTAATAATTATCAGCACACCTGACAACGGGACACTTATCTGAGTTAAATTAACACTTTGAATTTAACTTGACGATTCCCCTAACGATTAATATCTAAAACTCACAATATGTTCATAACAGGGAATTTCATTCTCTAACATACGGAGAAATTTCACACATTTCCACGCTTATGATCATTCATTTCAAAAGCTTGCACATTAAAAGATTACAATAGATCTGACATTACATTTGAGGCTTGTCTGTGGGGTTTATTAATTACAAACCTTCCCACCGAGCTCGATAGCTGCAGTCGCTTAAGTGCGGCCAGTATCCAGTATTCGGGAGATAGTGGGTTCGAACCCCACTGTCAGCAGCCCTGAAGATGGTTTTCCGTGGTTTCCCATTTTCATACCAGACAAATGCTGGGGCTGTACCTTAATTACGGCCACGGCCGCTTCCTTCCCAATCCTAGCCCTTTCCTGTCCCATCGTCGCCATAAGACCTATCTATATCGGTGCGACGTAAAGCAACTAGCAATCAAACCTTCTCTGAATGATAGACAACTGTGAACAATAATCTTGCCTTATTTACATTTATTTCAAAATGACATGAATCTTACGTTATTCTTCCCTTGCAAAGCAAGATGAAATGGCATGAAATGGATCCGATTCATTAACCAATTTTTATATTTTTGATCCTTATGTTACTGGCGGTTGTCTCTCAGAAATAAAAATTCAAACAAATTTAATAAGACTAATATTTACAAAATCGCTCTAAATATCTACGTAGAGTACTATATATTAAAATGATATTTGCTACTCAGCCTTCATGTTACGCCTCGTCTTAGGTCGGAAGGTCCCATCCTTCTTACAGACCGTGGTCACTGACGTAGGATATCCAGCAATCAGGTCCATCTTCAATCTGGTCCAGTTGCTGGTGTCCATCTCTGTGTCCTCGTACCGGATCTGATGGTTCTGCGGCTGGGTCAGCTGGTCCACTCATACACCAGCAGTACCTTGACGGTAGCCTGGTAACACATGTAGACTGTTGTTACCTACTGAGCTATCTATGGTTTCCCTACTAAGTTTATGGCTGCTATAGAATCGTAAAATATTTATTGGCATTAATTTAGGTGCTATCATAGTCTGTCTCCGCCTGCTCAGTTTATCAGTTGATTCGCGCCGCAGTTGCCAGACAGAACATTTCCTACACTACTTATAGACACTGTTCTCAACCCTCGGAATACGATCTCCGAACCTCAACGTTGGCCAAATACACGCGTACTGTCACGCCGCAAGACGAATTGTACTTTCCACTGACTAACTTGTTCCGCATGACTCGGACGCGAAATGAGACCTTTAGTTGTGACTGACTGTCTATCCGAATAGTACTCGTATTATATTTCAAATCTAACTCGTCATGACGCTCAGAGTGAATACGTGCAGCGACACGGTCAGACCTAAAGTCTTTGAAGAGTTCACATGTAAAAGTGCCCACTCCAAGCACAAATGCCCAAGATAGAACTGCGTCATGAGTACAAGTTCAAACAAGTGCGTTCATACGCAAATAAAGTTAAGAATGCCTAATGCCTACGCAGCTCAATAACACGAAGTAAAAGAGTAAAGAATATCTAAGTGCAAGTAAAATGTAAAAATCTCAGAATCCCAAGCTAATGTCAGAATGTCTCAGAATAATGTCGGGATGTCCCAGACTAATGTCGCAATGTATCAGACTACTGTCAGACTGACCCTACGTGCTCTGGGCGGCTAAATATATCCTCTCGGTTACCTCCTTCCTGAGAATTCTTCACTTCGGTTTCTCTCAGCCTCCTCCAATCACCAAGTAATATTTAATATGGTGCTTCCTCTGATTGGTAGGCCGGTTGTGCGTCCTCTCTTGGGAATTTGGATTCGATTCATCTCCTGTTCACGTAGCCAGGCTTGGAGACTTTCTACCCTTTGGTTCGAGCTTTGCATTTTCCTTGACCAAAGTATGTTCCTCCACGTTGGTTCATGTTTGTTGTGATTTTATAACTGGGCTCAATTTCGTTTCTTTACAAATGTTATATCACGTTTTCGTCACACTTTTTGACCATCGTGGGTCTGGATATCTAATGTATTGGTTCCCCTAGTCTTGTCATCTTGCCGTGTGCCAAACTTTTTTGTTGATCACGCCTGTTTCTTAAGAAAAGTTATGATTGGGATGTCATATTTACCACCCGCTCGTTCTCACTCAAGCCGCTGGTAGGCCAACCCTCGGCTTATCAAATTTTATTCCATCGTACAACTTCACGGAATAAATATAGTTGATACCGAGATAATGTTACGTGTGAGCCCCGTGGTAGCTCCTTCATGTATTTCCAGGAAGGGGCTGGTGACTCAGCCGACCTGTGGGGTGGGGCCGGCCTTCCCGTGTATTTTTTCTCGGCGGCCCGCTTACCTGTGAGTTTCTTTGAGATTCAACGGGAATGTTCTGCCTCCAGGGACATCGTGAAATTTCTCGATCAAATTACGCTAGCTATAAAAAGGGAGACGAGCCCCGGAGAGTCAGTCAGTGTTGGACTCGTAGTCAAGAGTTGGACTCCGTGTGGGAGTCAGTGTTAGAGTGAGCGACAGTTGGGCTCCGAGGTAGAGCCAGTGTGTCACTCAGTGAGTTGAGATTCGGTGACTGGGCTGAGGGCGACAGAGGTGTTGGCTGTCGCTAGTGTCCCACCGAGGTCTGAACCAGGAGCTGTATTGTAGTGACGGAGAGACCAGTGAGTGTGTAACTGGAGGCGACAGAACGAATGACTGTGTACTGCCTTAGGAGTAATGTGTGTGCGTACTTCTGTGGATTGAGGACCGCCGTGAATCAGCGATTGAAGCAGTTATCGTGAGTGTGAGGATAATTGGACGTGTGTTAATATTCGCTGTTGTGAGTATCGTCCTGCTGTTGGATACTGTTGAGCTGCTGCTGATTGTTGTTCACTTCATATGAATGTGTGAAGTACCGGACTACCATTGGAGTCGAACCGACAAACAGACGTCGTGTGTGGTATAGCCGGGGGCTCTGTGTACAAATCCAGCTGTCTACGCACAGCGGCTGTACGAGGTGACTGGACTTGGGGGAAAGTGAAAATAAGGATTATAGACGTTCCCAGGCAGCAACCGGCCGGGACTCCCGGGTGTGTGTACAGAAGAGAGATTTGTAAATATACTGGTAATTAGTGTGTGGTCATTCATAACTGGTTAGAATTGTTTGTGTTTAATTATGTGTGTGTATTTATTAGGCCATCCTGAAATAAATTATAGTAATCAAACAGATGGAGTTGTATTCGTAACAATACTCTTTCATTGAGCCCGTATTGATACGGGGTCAACAGTACACGTTCATTAGTATGTTTTGCAGAAACGATCAGCATTTCAGTCACCTAGGTTCAGCATGTATCCTGTTGCCTAGTAGGCAGTGAGTCCTCCATGAGCACTGATAACGTGTTCCATGCGTGATGGCATCGATGCAAATAAGGCGCAAATGGCATCCTGGGGTATAGCCATCCATGCTGCATTCATCCGGTTCCACAGTTCATCTTTGGTGGTTGGCAATGGGTCACAGCGCCGCACCCGTCGTTTAACGATATCCCACACATTTTCGATTGGCGACAAGTCCGGTGATCGGGCGAGCCAGGGTAACAGTCTGACATCCTGTGACAACAAGAATTCACGTGCTCGTGCAGCAACATGTGGTCGCGCATTGTCCTGGCGTCTGGGTTGTCGTGCAGAAAGAGTATGGCTACGGGTCGCAGGATGTCATTCACGTAGGTCAAACTGGTCACAGTGCCCTGAACACGCACTAGCTATGATTTGTGGTTGTACCCAATAGCACTATATACCATAAGGCCTTGAGTTGGCGCAGTTTGTTTTTATGTTTTCTGCGAATGCAGTCAATTTGATGCCTCTCCCCATGTCTGCAGCGAACCAATGTGCGGCTATAATTTTCAAACAAACAGAACGTGGATTAGTCCAAAAACACTACCTGCTGCCATTCCTGTCCCCAGTGACATCGTTCCATACATCATGCAGTCTAGCATGTTTATGCACATCATTAGTCAAAGTTAGGCGGAGAAGTGGACGACGCGCCGGTAACCCAGATCGTAGTAAACGGTGACGGACTGTCACTCCTGATAGTGTACAATGTGTTACACTGTTCCACTGTTGCGCCAGAGCCGAGGAGGACGCAGATCTGTTCTGCAATGCCATTCGGATGAAGTGTCGATCTTCTCGGGGCGTGGTCTGTGTGGTGCGACCATACCCATCTCGTCGTGTTCTACGGTCTTCTGTGAATCATTCTGTACACACCTGTTGCACTGTGATACACTTCGTCCGTCACGAGCAGCAATTTCCTGGATGGATGCATCACGTTCTCTCATGCCAATAATTCGCCCTCTTTCAAACTCACTCATTTGACGGTACGGTTCTCGCATTCGTCTGCGAGATATCCTGCACACTGATCCATTACTTTCGGTTTGTAGCGACAACGGCACATTTTACCAGTGGGCGGTGGTGCGCCGAAATATCGATCTGGACCTCGAACCTGAGGGCCGACACGGTTCAAATCCTAATCATTACTTCAGAACATACTAATGCACATGACCTGTGAATATCGACTTTCAAGGATGTTCTGTTTTTTTTTAAATGTACATGAGTGCTTTTATTCATTTTCATGCATTTATTATATTAATTCTTCACTTTTATCGTTTTACAGTATCTTCATGCATCTTTTGGCCAAATGTTCATGATGGACCCATCATATACATGACGCGATCGCCCTTCATGCACGATTTGCTTCTCACAGTGGGCGGGACAGTGTTCGCCATCTGGAAAGAGTCTTACAAGGTACAGTCACAGTGCACCCTATGTAGCAGAAAGTAAATCAAACAATGTAACTTCGAGAGCAGTACTCTACTCTTTTAGTCTTGAAATAGGATGTTAAATCATAAATCTCAATATAGCGATAGTTCTTTGAAGAGTGCTCCGCTCTTACGCATGTACCATCAGCACACTCGTGCGAAAGCGAGCCTGCAAATGTACGTATGTTGGGTATTCATCCCGAAGGCTGGTTTGATCCTCTGCAGCTCCGCCAACAGCTGTCAGAAATAGCCTAGACGTCACTGAAGAGGCGTACTAGGGAAATGAGGAGTGAGGTAGTTTCCGGTTGCTTTCCTCACTGAGCCAGCTGTTGCTATTACATATCAGTCTACCAAGCCCACTGAAATGCATGCACCAACCGACCCTATGAGCGATATTTTCACACCATTCATAACAGGGACTGGCTGCATAAGGAATGGAGCCTGCAAATGGAGGAATAATAATAATAATAATAATAATAATAATAATAATAATAATAATAATAATAATAATAATAATAAGGTTATTGGTACTACTGTACTTTTGCTATTTTCGGAGACGCAAGGGGCCAGTAAATCTACCGATACGAGATTAGCTTGTTCGAACATCTTCAAATACAACCGAATTGAGACAGGATTTGAAAGGCCAGCGTTCTGCCTTATAAGCCACTCAGTCAATTGCGGAGAAATCGTGTGACGCGTAGCCAGTGAATGTACTACGATAAATTGTAGTTATAAAACAGCAACAATAAACGGTATTTCATTTTCTACACTCATCATCACATAAAATATTTCCCTTGGACTTTCAGGCACTGAAAGAGAAGATACAGAATAAAATGTTACGGGTTTCTCGTCCCACTTACTACTTTTACGGCTTTCGGAGACGCTGATGTGCCAGAATCTCGTACCAATGAATTTCAACATTCCCATATCCTTCAGAACAATGCATGATGTAATATGAAAAATATCACAACCTAACATCTACATTTTTAAAAAATATTTAAGCCACACACGCTTCGCAGCGACGTGGTATGCTCTCTATCAGATGGTGCAAGAGCTCTTGTGGCAGTCGATCCCATTCGTCCGAAAAGGCAATGGGAAGCTCTTCGAGGATCCTTGGAGGAGGCTGACGGGATGCAATTCACCTTCCCAACGCATCCCAGGCATGTTCTATGGGATTCAGATCCGCAGACCTCGCTGGCCAGTCCATACGATGAATGTCTTTCCCAGCCAGAAATCAATCCACCAGAGTAGCGCGGTGCGGTCGGGCATTATCGTCCATGAGGAGGAAGTCTGGACTAACCGCACCTCTGAAGAGTCGAACATGTGGTCTCAGTACCTCATCCCTGTATCTCCGAGCGTTAACAGTGCTCCTCGGACCAGCCATGTAGATTTGCAAGTCCGTACAGCCATTCAACATGATGCCGCCCCAGAGCATGACGCCACCAACACCATACTGGTCCCGTTCCACGATGTTCCTGTGGTTGTATTGGCTACCCGGTTCTCTCCAGATTAATGTGCGACGGGAATCGTTCTGCAAACTGAAGCGGGATTCATCTGTGATGAGCACATGCCTCCAATCATTCATGGTCCAGTTTCGATGTTGACGGCTCCAAAGTAAACAGGCCCGTCTCTGTGCTGGAGTGAGCGCAACGCACACCGCTGGACATCGGGCAAACAGGCCTGCTGTTCTGAGCCTCCGATACACAGTTTGCCGGGAAACGGCAACCCCTGAGACGGCTGCAAGCTCCGCCAACAATTGTCTTGCAGGTGCACTCCGATTTCGTCGGGCCGTTAAGGCCAGATATCGGTCCTGCTGTGGGGTGCTTACCCTTGGTTGACCTGGTACTGGCCTACGACTAAGATCTCCTGTACCTCGACATCGTCTCCAAACCCTGGAAATGACACTTTGTGGCACGTTCAAGGATACGGCGACTTCAGTCTGTGTCTGGCCTGTTTCCAGGAGGTCGAGTATTCTACCCTGCAAAACGGGGTCCAAATGGCGTCGCTGTGCCATTATGTTGTCACGTTCACCACGAGACTACACTCCGCACACTATAACAGGGCAAACACGACTGAGGAAATATGGCGCGCAGGCACTGGCTGTGTTTTACCTTGCGGTTACGCCGCTAGTCAAAGCAGGGAACACTCCTTTCCTATACAGAGCGTACACGTAAGGTTGGTAGGTGCATAGGTCATGCGATTTGCGATCTATGTCTTGTTGCCCTGCTTACTCGTAACTTATGCTTAACTTTCGGACACTAGTGTATAATGATATAATACACTGACTGCTTCACAACCAAGAAATTCAGAAGAATCATGATCGAATACGTTGTTAAAATTATGAGAAGAAATCCACAATATGAAATATCATATCTTAAATTCACGTTCAGCGCCTTTTAATAACTTTACACTGGGCCCACAAGGAATTCGAGGAATAAGCATGAACTCTATTCGAAGTCATCCACATAATATCTGACCCTCAGGTCAGTTCGACTACTCACAAACATTATAATAATCTGAGGCTCACAAGTATACTTACAGAAATCGTTATTCACCACACAGTAACTCAAAATATCCAATAGCACGATATAAATCCAACACATGGCACTAAATACACAATTGTCGTGATTATTATTATTCTCCTGTCAATGCGTTTTAATTAAATTTGTTATTACTAAACCTTAATCCTTCCCACAATGATCACAAGAAAAAACAAATTCAAGATGAATTTTTAACATTGTATAACATTACGAGGGTGAATTATCATCAGATGGCGCAATTAATTACCATAAATAAGACAAATCAAATTAATAGTCGTGAATAATCTTACAATCGCGAAAACTTTAACCACTAATGTAATTCAAATTTACTTCAAATAATTCTATCATAGTGATTATTAATTCCTAGCATATCCACACTCGATTATATTTAGAAGATTTTTATCACCAGTCTACTAAAAAATCTACAGAAGATTGCCACATATAGACCTCAAAAAGCAATATAGATTAAAGGATAAATGGAATTTATTCTACAAGAATTTCTAGAAGACCAAAGATGAAGGCTAGAAATTATGCAAAAATCTACCATGAGGTTAAATTATTATTCATTTGCGTCTAGAGGAAACGAGATCAAGTACACAAGAATAAGTTAATTTTTTTATTTACGTTTTAATTCTTCCTTCTTCTTCATCTGAATCAGCATTGGAAACGATGACTGGGTTGTTGCGGTAACTCAATAAGTACCTTCCTACATTAAGGTCCATCGGTGTCAGCTCTCACTTTTTAGGCCGTCATGATGATTAGGGTTAGTCCTCTACAAGAATCTATCTTCTATCTTGGACAGCCCACATTGAAACACGACGAAACGTATTAAATCCCCTTCCAATGTGATGTGGGCTCTTGTTGATGACCATTAATCATGTACCCCAAAATCTAATAACAAGAATCAGGGATATTTCCACTGCTTCTGGGCATAAGTACCAATTCTGTCCTACTCAGCTTGATTCGATGACGACTCTGCATGTTATACAATGCAGTGTCCTTCAAGCTGACCTTATAATAAGTGAGAGAGGGCAACACACAGTTCTTATTCTTATTCTTCTACCGCTTTCCCCACACTTGTGGGGTAGCAGGTTTGAACTCTGCCGCGCATGTGAATTTGGTTCTGTTTTACGGTTGGATACCCTTCCTGACGCCAACCTTATATGGAGGGATGTAATCACTATTGCGTGTTTCTCTGGTGGTTGGTAGTGTGGTGTTTTATATAAATATGAAGAGTAAATTGTTGGGACAAACATGAACATCCAGTCCCTGAGCCTGAAGGTTTAATCAGACGCGATTAAAATCCCCGAGCCAGTTGGGAATGGAATCCGGGTCCCTCTGAAACGAAAGCCTCAACGCTGACCATCTATCCAGGCAAACTGAGTAATACACACTATGCACACTTATTCCGTCATTGATGTCACAGACGGGATATTATTCACATGACCTTCAAAACTGTTATGTTCTCGCTGTAAATGTAAAATATAGCTCAGAAGGGCTTTCAAAATTTAGTTCATTAAATGTGAGAATAAATATCGCTAATTAGACTCATTACACCAAATAATAATTTTGTTAATGAACCACTCGCTCAATAGTAATTATCTTCACCGAGCAAGTGACCGCGCGGTTAAGGTCACGTAGCTAGCAGCTTGTATTCGGGAGATAGTGTGTTCGAACACCATTGTCGGTAGCCCTGAATATGGTTTTCCGTGGTTTCCCATTTTCACACCCATTTTCACTGTGCTTTAATTAAGGTCACGGCCTCTTCCTTCACACTCCTAACCCTTTGTTGTCCCGTCGTCACCATAAGTACTCTATGTGTTTGTACGGCGTAAAGAAACTTGTAAAAAATAAAAGTATTTGGATGGGTATACCACGTAGCCTGCTGTTGGTCGAGAAAAGAAACTGTTAAATTCCAGTTTAGACTGCCTTATTTGCTGCTCCCTGAGTAGTTGGGTGGAAGGCTGAGGATGAGGGTTCTACAATGACGAATTGGCCGATGCCCGGATTTCAAAAACCACTTACGTTCTGTTCACTTACGTTCATGTCACATTTAAAGTACTGATCTTATCTTTTGACTTGATCATGAAAACATTTACATTGTTGCAAGTGTTCCTCATCAAGACAGCTGCGGTTCAGTTTCTGGTCAATGAATGTGTGATTTTGCAACGGAGGGTCGTGTTCATATGGCACGTACTCCACCTGAAACTCTAGGATCCGTGGCTATGATCACAGACATGTAAAACTGCGAGTCTGCTTTGTTTTAATCATATTTCATTTCAACGAGACATACTTCCCTTTTGTCTGATAATAAATATTTTAACTAACCAGAGTTCTGTTATTCCTAAAATAGATGGGGCGTTTATTTTAATGAGACTTATTGAGCTCCCGTCCCTTTGATCCCTCCATCTATTTCTCATAACAGAAAATATTCTCTCTGAGAAAACATCTAATGAGGAAATACTTGGTTTAAAAGATAAGTACAGATATATATCATTAGGACGCTAGTTTACTTTTTCCTCCGTGGACTGCACAAAACAGAAAAATACATTTGTTTCTCTAGTGATCAATTAAGAGACGCAGAAGCTTAAACCATTGATCTTCGACGACAAAGACTAAATACCTTAGCCCAGGTCGTTGGAGTTAAGAAGCGCTGGATTGTGAGAGCCTCGTATCAGATGGTTTACCGAATATAAGGGAATTGTGACACAAAATTACCACACTTGGTTCGTCTCCCATGACCATTAGAAAATGTTGGGACCTTGATTGTGGTAATATATCTGTCTTGTACTACTGCACGGTTTATCTTTTATTTGGATCTTATACTTACCATCACAAAAGTAAAAGTAACCATTCCAGTCAGCCCTGACGTTAATCCCACAAATTCAAACGGCGTATTTGTATTCTTTACAGAGCCGGGCGTTTGAAAATGATTTCGATGCCAGGAATAAAATGAATGAAAAATATTTATAATGCGTAGGCCTATACCCATCCGCCTCTGTGGTGTAGTGGTTAGTGTGATTAGCTGCCACTCCCGGAGTCCCGGGTTCGATTCCCGGCTCTGCCACAAAAATTTGAAAAGTGGTTCGAGGGCTGGAACGGGGTCAACTCAGCCTCGGGAGGTTAACTGAGTAGAGGGGGGTTCAATTCCCACCTCAGCCATTCTGAGAGTGGTTTTCCGCGGTTTCCCACTTCTCCTCCAGGCAAATGCCGGGATGGTACCTACCTTAAGGCCATGGCCGCTTCCTTCCCACTTCCTTTTTTTTCTGCAATATGCTTTACGTCGCACCGACACAGATAGGTCTTATGGCAACGACGGAACAAAAAGTGGCTAGGAATGGGAAGGAAGCGGCTGTGGTCTTAATTAAGGTACAGCCCCAGAATTTGCCTGGTGTGAAAATGGGAAACCGCGGAAAACCATCTTCAGGGCTGCCGACAGTGGAGTTCGAACCCACTATCTCCCGAATACTGGATACTGGCCGCACTTAAGCGACTGCAGCTATCGAGCTCGGTCCCTCTCCCTTGTCTCTCCCTTCCAATCTTCCCTTCTCCCCGCAAGGCCCCTGTTCAGCATAGCAGATAAGGCCGCCTGAGCGTGGTACTGGTCATCTTCCCCGTGTTGTATCCCCCGACCCAGAGTCTGAAGCTCCAGAACAAAAACTTCTTCTCCCGGTCCCTATCCGTTCCGGATGTTGGCAACTATCGCCCTGCAGCTGTGAGTTTTCTATCGTTCGGAAGAGCTCTATGGTTGTTTTCGATGTCCACGTCCTCAGATATTTTAACCAAGAGATCGCTCTAGATTCTAGTACATTTCTTTATTGTTACGTTGATTGACATTTTACGCACTCTTCTCTAGTTGTAGAGTTATTAATACGTGTTTAATGTTATGTTTAAGATTATTTCTTTTTTCGCATAAAACTTTATCCTCGTAGAAGCACAAATTGTCTGGAAAATAGTTGATCCCTTCAACAAAATGTGATAACTGTATGCACTGTAGATATGATGTGTACGTTTCCAACTGTCTTCAAGACTGACACCAATCAGCCTAGAGACCGCAAAAAAACTGTGGATTCAACGGTAATCCCGGTCATTTTAGACATTTTTCACACCCCTTGTCACCCCCTATCTCGCCAGTGGAGGCTGAACTTCGACTTAAACGGCTTCCAGAGTATCACAGTTCATCTCAGCGACCCCATAAGCAATGGATTTGGCAATAATATCGGTCGCTTTCAATTTTTTTTTACACGTTATTCCCTCCCATCCCCACTCTAGAAGTGTCTCACACACACGCATAATTGTTTTCTTTTTAGATAGTAAATCATATGTGTACCAAGTATGGTGGAGATCTATGCTGGGACATACACACAGGAAATTAATAATATTATATCATGATGTGATAGTAATAATTGAGGAATGGAAATGGAAAACGACCTAAGTGCCAGAAGGTACCTAGTGGAGAAATACGCACAAAACGATTGCTGTCAAGAATATGGCACTTACGCCGTTCTCCATTTCCCTCTGCTGGCACATGTGATGTTTTCCAGGTCGTTACGCAACACAATAATGAATGACCTATCGTTCTGTTTTGGAACGTGCTCAGTGAATTTAGGAACATTTTATTGAGTGGTATATGTATGTATTCATCACATTTTATCTCTCATACATTGTGATGTAAGCCTACATACGATCTAACGTGAAAAGGTTAAACAAATGACACATTTCTAGTTAAGTTTTACGATTACGCACGTTTCGTAACAGAACGACACACACCGAGTATCTTTCCTATACAGCACAGAACATGTTAAAGAACACTGTAATCATCATTATGAAGCATACAATACGCGCAGGATGTGTTATGAAGTGGATAATATCCGCATATGAATGTTACACTGTACTTCGTTATGAACACACGGATTCTTCTCGACACAGCTGATGATAATAATATCTATACTTTACATCTAAGTAGTCACAGAGCGCCAGCAGATCCTTCTTCTTTTCTGCACTGATATGATTATGCTTCTGCACACGGGGAAGTTGTGATGCTGGAGGAAGCCGCCACATTTTCTTTGTTTCCTTACTCGCTCTAATGTGTGAGGCTTTACTGAGCTGCAACTTGGTAGTATTGATGTTCTCGTTGGCGAAAGCTCAAAGTCAAACCAATCATCTTTACCCATTTTAACTATCTTGAATGTTGGTATACTTTTTTTGCCTTGCAGACTTAATAACGGCCTCTAGCTCATCTGGGATCATTACTCATTTCCTGTTCTCAGTGAGACCGAAGTCCCTGTC
The DNA here is from genome assembly GCF_040414725.1 of Anabrus simplex. NCBI lineage: Eukaryota > Metazoa > Arthropoda > Insecta > Orthoptera > Tettigoniidae > Anabrus > Anabrus simplex. Next base: position 281,027,805 of record NC_090266.1, read on the forward strand.
ACTATGCCCGGACACTAAGAATTTTAAATCAATAGTATCAAAATGGTCTTTAGCAACTAAATAAATGGGTGCCATTTTCATCATCCTGTTTTTGTTTTGTGATGCGCAGTTGTCACACCATATTACAACGTTTCGTTTGTTTGTATATCCGGACGTCATCACTTTGAATAAACAAGATGATTCTTCAATACTTCTCCACCTCCGCTCCCTTCATCCCACAAGCACATGGAAACTGTCATTGGTGCCTGAATCATGTACACATTGATACAGCAAGCTAGTTGTGAGTAAAACATACTGGAATGCTTGAGGGTCGGAACAAACAGAACCTGTTGCAAATCCATACTCACCGTGCAGGTACTACTGGTGGGTAATTGAGAAGCACAGATATCACTTTTCATAAGTGTTTGTGTCTTTTTCCGCTCGTTCTACAAGTAGCTGTAGTGCACTGTTGGCCTTATGTCCTTCCGGCTTTGAATACGTGGTTATCACAGCAGCCTGCAGCTTGTTACAACGCTGACAAGTGTCTATTCTGGGTTTAGCAATGGAGAGTGTCTTAAAATCGGTCTTGAAGACGCCGCAATAGTATTTGTATGTCACCTTATTGCCTGGATACTTTTCTTTGAACGCAGTAAACATCCGGTGGTAACTTAAATCCGGACTGAGATATTCTTTCTGCGATTTCTTCCTACCGTAATGACTACATTATCGGGGAAAGGAATTTATATGGTTTTTTTTCACCAGATCCCTGTCACTTGTGGTGAACTTACCCTTATACCTGTTTGTGCCTTCATTTTTCCCCCTACCGAGCTCGATAGCTGAAGTCGATTAAGTGCGGCCAGTATCCAGTATTCGGGAGATAGTAGGTTTGAACCCCACTGTCGGCAGCCCTGAAAATGGTTTTCCGTGGTTTCCCATTTTCACACCAGGCAAATGCTGGGGCTGTACCTTAATTAAGGCCACGGCCACTTCCTTCCAACTCCTAGCCATTTCCCGTCCCATCGTCGCCATAAGACCTATCTGTGTCGGTGCGACGTAAAGCAACTAACAAAAAAAAAGCATTTTTCCCCCTTCTGTCTTCATAAACCATAACAGCTTTCTTTTTCTTCTTTTGAAGTGTCCGAAGCCGCCGATTTGTCACAGCAAAAATGTCCTTTAACGTCGTACTGCAGTCTGCACACTTGCACATCTCACCTCTCACACTGTAGCACACTGTTACTTGTCTCTTACTTTCTGGCGGATGGTTGTATGTTCCGTGTCGTCTTCTGTTTATGTTCACAAGTTCCAGTCTATTTAAAAGGTATGTATCTTGGTCATTTTCACCCAAAGTGTAGAAATGGGTGAAAAGACTCTCCATGTACTCGCGTAGTAACGTCTTACAAGCATATTTACACTTACAGTAGATGTAAGTTGTTCTGATGGCGCCTTCTTGGCAGGAATCTCACGACCTGTAGATGTTGTGTAAGGTTTACCAACGGTACGTTTCTCCTTGCGCTCTTTGTTTATCGTTGATTTGTAAACCTTCCGAGACGTATAAGGTTCCATGTCAGTTTCTCACACAATGTAATAACGTATCACACAACCATAACAGCACTGGCTAGTACGATATAATGGAGTACTACACACATTGACGACCGGAACGCCCTAGGCACTTGCGTCATTCTCCAGGCCACGGTCACTGGCACTAGTATCTCGAAATGCCAACCCTATCTGTGTACAGTGCTTGGAACGAATATAAATGGTTCTGGTACATGAACCCTTTCCAGAGGAATCACCACAACACACAGACTCATGTCGTAACAAAAACCTCAAAGTGGCATTTGCGGCCCTTACGTCGTTTTCCATTTCCACTCCTCAGTTTATCCCTTAATGTAAAGTTACCAGTATAAAGGAATATATAAATCCGACATATTGTATTGGTGAAATAACAGTTGAAGTTGTGCCCTCTATTAACGATTTATGGATTATCACAGCATTTTTTTACTTAACATGTTCTTTGCAGAATGGAGTGTAGTAGCCTGGTATCTACTTCTGTTCCTCATAATGTGATCTAGATATTGGAACTTCCTTATTACCACAGTTGTCAGAACTTCCTCGTCTTTCTTCGTTCTCCATATACCGAGCTCGATAGCCGCAGTCGCTTAAGTGCGGCCAGTATCCAGTAATCGGGAGATAGTGGTTTCGAGCCCCACTGTCAGCGGCCCTGCAGATGGTTTTCCGTGGTTTCCCATTTTCACACCTGGCAAATGCCGGGGCTATACCTTAATCAAGGCCACGGCCGCTTCTTTCCAATTCCTAGGCTTTTCCTCTCCCATCGTCGCCGTAAGACATATCTGTGTCGGTGAGACGTAAAGCAAAATAGCAACAACAACAACGTTCTCCATATAGTCTGTCCGCAATACCCACAACATTCTCCTGCACAGCCACGTCTTGCTAACTGCCTCTGTCACTGCCCACGTTTCAGCGCCATACAAACAGAGAACTCATAATAGCGAAGAAGTCTCACCTTTGCGTTCATTGATATCTCATGGCTTGTGAATACGTTACTGATCTTATTGAAGGTAGCCCTGGCTTTCACAATGAGAGAGCTTACACTTTCAGAGCTACCTCATCTGGCGATTATAGAAGTACCGATGACCGAAGAGCTAATGAGAAAAACTCTGAACGGTTCCAAAGTAATACATTGGGGATTTTGAAACCAAGAGTTTCCTCCCTGTGGTTCGGTTTCCACGTGAAACTGAAGATCCCGTGACTCTGATCACGATATAATCATACATACATACATACATACATACATACATACATACATACATGCATACATACACTGACTGACAGAGCAAATGCAACACCAAGAAGGAGTGGTCAGAACTTTATGCCAATTGCAGGGTAGACTGACGTCACTGAGGTATGCTCATGATGGGAAATGCGCCGCTGTGCTGCGCACGTAGCGAACGATAAATGGGACACGGCGTTGGCGAATGGCCCACTTCGTACCGTGATTTCTCAGCCGACAGTCATTGTAGAACGTGTTGTCGTGTGCCATAGGACACGTGTATAGCTAAGAATGCCAGGCCGCCGTCAACGGAGGCATTTCCAGCAGACAGACGACTTTACGAGGGGTATGGTGATCGGGCTGAGAAGGGCAGGTTGGTCGCTTCGTCAAATCGCAGCCGATACCCATAGGGATGTGTCCACGGTGCAGCGCCTGTGGCGAAGATGGTTGGCGCAGGGACATGTGGCACGTGCGAGGGGTCCAGGCGCAGCCCGAGTGACGTCAGCACGCGAGGATCGGCGCATCCGCCGCCAAGCGGTGGCAGCCCCGCACGCCACGTCAACCGCCATTCTTCAGCATGTGCAAGACACCCTGGCTGTTCCAATATCAACCAGAACAATTTCCCGTCGATTGGTTGAAGGAGGCCTGCACTCCCGGCGTCCGCTCAGAAGACTACCATTGACTCCACAGCATAGACGTGCACGCCTGGCATGGTGCCGGGCTAGAGCGACTTGGATGAGGGAATGGCGAAACGTCGTGTTCTCCGATGAGTCACGCTTCTGTTCTGTCAGTGATAGTCACCGCAGACGAGTGTGGCGTCGGCGTGGAGAAAGGTCAAATCCGGCAGTAACTGTGGAGCGCCCTACCGCTAGACAACGCGGCATCATGGTTTGGGGCGCTATTGCGTATGATTCTACGTCACCTCTAGTGCGTATTCAAGGCACGTTAAATGCCCACCGCTACGTGCAGCATGTGCTGCGGCCGGTGGCACTCCCGTACCTTCAGGGGCTGCCCAATGCTCTGTTTCAGCAGGATAATGCCCGCCCACACACTGCTCGCATCTCCCAACAGGCTCTACGAGGTGTACAGATGCTTCCGTGGCCAGCGTACTCTCCGGATCTCTCACCAATCGAACACGTGTGGGATCTCATTGGACGCCGTTTGCAAACTCTGCCCCAGCCTCGTACGGACGACCAACTGTGGCAAATGGTTGACAGAGAATGGAGAACCATCCCTCAGGACACCATCCGCACTCTTATTGACTCTGTACCTCGACGTGTTTCTGCGTGCATCGCCGCTCGCGGTGGTCCTACATCCTACTGAGTCGATGCTGTGCGCATTGTGTAACCTGCATATCGGTTTGAAATAAACATCAATTATTCGTCCGTGCTGTCTCTGTTTTTTCCCCAACTTTCATCCCTTTCGAACCACTCCTTCTTGGTGTTGCATTTGCTCTGTCAGTCAGTGTACATACATTATCATTATAGACTGTTATTCCTTTCAGCGTTCAGTCTGCAAGCCTCTGTAAATTTACTAAACGTCGCCACAATCCTCGATTTGCAACTAGTGTTGTGGCCTCATTTAGTTCTATACCTCTTATCTTTAAATCGTTAGAAACCGAGTCTAACCATCGTCGTCTGGGTCTACCTCTATTGCTCTTACCCTCCATAGCAGAGTCCATTATTCTCCTAGGTAACCTATCCTCCTCCATTCGCCTCACATGACCCCACCACCGAAGCCGGTTTATGCGTAAGGCCGTGGCCTTATGTTAAGTACCATCCCGGCATTTGCCTGGAGGAGAAGTGGGAATCCATGGAAAACCACTTCGAGGATGGCTGAGCTGGGAATCGAACCCACCTCTACTCAGTTGACCTCCCGAGGCTGAGTGACCCCGTTCCAGCCCTCGTACCACTTCTCAAATTTCGTGGCAGAGCCGGGAATCGAACTCGGGCCTCCGGGGGTGGCAGTTAATCACGCTAACCACTACATCACAGAGGCGGACGTGAGAAAACTTTCTCCAAGAAACTTTAGTTGCATTTCTGTTGCTTTTGAACAGTTGACTGAGAGTTTTTTTCTATGTATATGCCCATCGTAATGTATAAGGAAAATACAGTCGCTCATAAAATTGACCGCGTGGTAAAGTTTAAGTTCACTGCAGGTAAAATATTATCAGAAACAACTGAACCTTTAGATGCCCGACTCCTTGGCTGAATGCTCAGCGTTGAGGCCTTCGGTTCAGAGGGTCGCGGGTTCGATTCCAGGTCGGCTAGGGATTTTAATTGCATCCGATTAATTCTTCTAGCTTGGGGACTAGGTGTTTGTGTTTGTCCCAACACTCTCCTTTTCACATTCAAACACGACGTCACACTACCAACCAATATAGCAACACGTAATAGAGAGGGGAGGTGTTGGCGTCAGGAAGGACATCCGGCCGTAAAACAGAGCCAAATCCACGTTCACACCAGCGACTCCATAGGTTTTGGAAAAGCGGTGGTGAAAGAAGAAGAAGAAGAAGAAGAAGAAGGAGAAAAAGAAGTGAACCTATAAATGTAATGCGTGTTGTGGGTATCCACAAAGTTTGTGTCTATAGTACATGGGAGGTGAATTATATTTTGATGATGATTAAAATTAAGTGTGATAAAATATGAAATGTGAGGAACGTACTTACACCTCGCACTCATTCCTTTTCTGGACCACTACACATACACGCTGTAAAATAAAAAGTGAACTAAACTAGAATATGAAAAACTTTTTCTGAGTATTGCACATTCCAGTATCAATGTTATGAAGTGTTTTACCACCATTTGAAAGGAAGAGAGAGAAAAAAATTTCTTTCGTTTTCAGGTTGAGCCAGTCTTCTACAGGAGACGCAATGTGCATTTAACAGGAGCTTGTTGGTCTTTCTATCGCCCAAGTGTCTTCAGTATTGCTGACAAAGAAGGCAAAGTTGAAATTTGGGACTTGTTTGTCAATAGCCAAAAACCTATATACACCGACAATGCTACGGGAGCAATGGTGACAGGTATGAGCTTGGTGTGTCTATTTCTGTCATTACTAGGGATCGAACTTTTGTGATATGTCTTCTTTTTTTTCCTGCTTTCATTTTTAAAACTGAATTTAAATTAAACTCTCTCTTACACTTAACCACATAATTAATCTACAGATAATAAATATATAAAAGAAATGTACTATTCTATCATAAAATCAAAGATTAGCTAAAAATTACAGATTTGGACAACATATTATGAAGAAAGAAAGCAGAGTTCAACAAACAAAATAGAATAAAATTTGGAGCGTATAGATAATGAGAGACAAAGTCATAATGAAAAAGTAAGATACAAACTTAAAAAAAGCAATGCAAAAGAGAACACAATAAGTAATAAAGTAAATGGAAATATAAGTATGGCCATAAAAGTGATCTATGTACATGAGTAAGAAGCTAAAATTACGTACATTACACTATAATAATAATAATAATAATAATAATAATAATAATAATAATAATAATAATAATAATAATAATAATAATAATAATAATAATAAATAAAAAATCACAATCACACAACCTATCATACGCCATCATACACACGAAACAATCACACGAGACAATCAGCGGTATTCAACAGGTAATCTCTACATGCAGTCTTAAATTTCGACATTGAGTTTGAGTTCCTGACAGCAGCTGGGAGTGAATTCCAAAGTCGTGACCCAGCCAGAACGAAGGATCTGTTATATATTGATGAGTGGTTGACGGGAATAGCGAGGGAAGTGCCAGATCTAGTGTTACACTTATGGAATGAGGATAATAAATGGAATTTTGAAGAGATGTATTTGGGTAGATTTTCCTTCTGAGTTCGATAAATCAACGTAAGTACATGGAATTTCCGTCGCCTCTCGGGTTTCAGCCAGGAAAGGAATGTGTACCTAGGGGTTATGTGAGCATCGTAACTCAAGTTAAAAACAAATCGAAGACCAGAGTTCAATGCTCGTTGAAGTTTCATAGTTTGCTCACGGGTTGCATCAATGAGGACAATGTCGCAGTAGTCAAGTATTGGTAGTATCAAAGTTTGGAGTAGTTTTATCTTTACGTCTTGTGGCAAAAAGTCCTTATGTCGTTTTAGAGGGTGTAACGTCGCGTACATCATTCTACATGTATTTCTTACATGTGCAGACCAGTCAAGAGTTTCAGTTAGGGTCATTTAATGTGGCATTTAATGTCACCGGAGGAATAACATAATTTTTATACATGATGTTTAATAATTTCTAAGAACCGATAATAATTGTTTGAATTTTTTGGAGTTGAGGAGGAGAGAGTTTTCACTGGCGTACACACTGATTTGTTGAAGGTCAGAGTTAATATCTCTTATTGCATTCGATATATCATTTATACACTGACTGGCAGAGCAAATGCAACACCAAGAAGGAGTGGTTCGAAAGGGATGAAAGTTGGGGGAAAAAAAGAGACGGCACGGACGAATAATTGATGTTTATTTCAAACCGATATGCAGGTTACACAATGCGCACGGCATCGACTCAGTAGGATGTAGGACCACCGCGAGCGGCGATGCACGCAGAAACACGTCGAGGTACAGAGTCAATAAGAGTGCGGATGGTGTCCTGAGGGATGGTTCTCCATTCTTTGTCAACCATTTGCCACAGTTGGTCGTCCGTACGAGGCTGGGGCAGAGTTTGCAAACGGCGTCCAATGAGATCCCACACGTGTTCGATTGGTGAGAGATCCGGAGAGTACGCTGGCCACGGAAGCATCTGTACACCTCGTAGAGCCCGTTGGGAGATGCGAGCAGTGTGTGGGCGGGCATTATCCTGCTGAAACAGAGCATTGGGCAGCCCCTGAAGGTACGGGAGTGCCACCGGCCGCAGCACATGCTGCACGTAGCGGTGGGCATTTAACGTGCCTTGAATACGCACTAGAGGTGACGTGGAATCATACGCAATAGCGCCCCAAACCATGATGCCGCGTTGTCTAGCGGTAGGGCGCTCCACAGTTACTGCCGGATTTGACCTTTCGACCTTTCTCCACGCCGACGCCACACTCGTCTGCGGTGACTATCACTGACAGAACAGAAGCGTGACTCATCGGAGAACACGACGTTCCGCCATTCCCTCATCCAAGTCGCTCTAGCCCGGCACCATGCCAGGCGTGCACGTCTATGCTGTGGAGTCAATGGTAGTCTTCTGAGCGGACGCCGGGAGTGCAGGCCTCCTTCAACCAATCGACGGGAAATTGTCCTGGTCGATATTGGAACAGCCAGGGTGTCTTGCACATGCTGAAGAATGGCGGTTGACGTGGCGTGCGGGGCTGCCACCGCTTGGCGGCGGATGCGCCGATCCTCGCGTGCTGACGTCACTCGGGCTGCGCCTGGACCCCTCGCACGTGCCACATGTCCCTGCGCCAACCATCTTCGCCACAGGCGCTGCACCGTGGACACATCCCTATGGGTATCGGCTGCGATTTGACGAAGCGATCAACCTGCCCTTCTCAGCCCGATCACCATACCCCTCGTAAAGTCGTCTGTCTGCTGGAAATGCCTCCGTTGACGGTGGCCTGGCATTCTTAGCTATACACGTGTCCTGTGGCACACGACAACACGTTCTACAATGACTGTCGGCTGAGAAATCACGGTACGAAGTGGGCCATTCGCCAACGCCGTGTCCCATTTATCGTTCGCTACGTGCGCAGCACAGCGGCGCATTTCATATCATGAGCATACCTCAGTGACGTCAGTCTACCCTGCAATTGGCATAAAGTTCTGACCACTCCTTCTTGGTGTTGCATTTGCTCTGTCAGTCAGTGTATTAACTTGGCAGTAAATCTGGAGGTCGTCGGCAAAGAGGTGATATCTATTGTACTTCATTTTAGAGGAGATATCATTTATATAGAGGACAAACAAAAGGGGGCCAAGAACAGAACCTTGGGGGGTTCCTGCTTTCCGGAGTAGCCACTGAGAAGCAGTATCTTGTACTGTAACACGTTGCATACGATATGTGAGATATGCGGTGAAAAATTTTAAAGCAATATTACCGAAGAACGATTTGAGCTTCATCAGCAATGTCTGGATGTTTATCGTGTCAAAAACACTGCTGAAGTCAAGGAGTGTGAGTATTGTCACTTGTCGTTCGCCCATTGCTTGTCTGATGTCCTCAGTCACTTTGAGTAAGGCAGTGGCTGTGCTATGACCCTTCTTGAAGCCTGATTGCAGGGGGTCAAGAAGAGAGTGAGCCTGAAGGTATTCCAATATTTGCGCATGTACCAACCGTTCTAACGCTTTGGAGAGAGCAGGGAGAATCGAAATGGGACGGTAATCGGATAGGAGTTTCCAACCTGGGTTTTTAGGAAGTGGAATTACATTGGCGTACTTCCAAATTGTCGGTAATGTGCCGTTTTTGAGACAGTAATTAAAATATGGGTGAGAATGGGTAGAATAGCGCCAATAATATTATGTATGAAAGTAATAGGAATTTCGTCGACACCGCTTGCTTTGGATTTAATAGAATACAAGATTTTCTTAACCTAATTAGTACTGACGATACGAAAGGCAAAGCAGGGGCGATTTTGTGGGACAGGTGTTGGGACGTTATTTACGTGTGGTCTCTCTTCCGTGAAATACTCATTTAAATCGTCGAGTGGAATGTCAGGTACCTGAAGCTGTTCATGTGTTTTTCCTATGCTGTTGTGGGCATAATAACATGGTTCATATTGGTCGTACAAATACATACTTTATTAGTAAGTCACGTCTGAACAAAAACTGGTATGTAACCACATTGGTCATATTCTAACAGTTTTAGCCGTTCTCCAGGATTTCTTTTTTACAGAAATGTTATGGTTAAATGAAGTTTGAAGGTAACAGATTTCGCGAGCAGTAAGTTTTCAAAATAGAAAGGGCAAAAGAATGTTAGGAATGAGGCCACCAAACATTTCTCGTTGGATTCTCAGCAGCGAGTGATTCTGTTAACATAACTGTAAAATCTGTAGTTGTGCGGTGGCCGGGCGTTCGGACAGTTGTTATCTTTCCACACGCAATCCTCTTGTCTCCTTTACAGTGGATTGTGAATTCAGTTAATTACATTTTCTTGTTTTCGCAGGAAATATTAAGTTTTTTCTGGGTTTTAAAGGGAGGAGAGTTTAACAAATAAAAAGGAGTTGTTTACATAAATTTACTATTATTTTCTTTAGAATGAAAACGTCTGTTCTAAGCGATTTTGAATATTCCATTTATTTAGCCTCATTTATTTGCAAATTTTCATGCCATATATAGTACTTTTAGGGCATAATTGCATACATATCTTCAAAGTATTTAGATTATAGAAATCCGAGCCGTAGATCTAATAGTTTCCCGTATAATTGCTCCATTACACGTGCTATGTTTATTTAGAAGTTACCACATGTAATAATTAGACATGTACCTTAACACTTGAAGCCTCCCAAGTCATAATTGGTTTCGACGACTTTCGACAGCCGTCCTGAGTTGGGAATTTTCTCCTCTTACTCCTATTAAATTTAAATGTCGAGATTGTATTCATCCCTCCCTCATATTTTCACTAAACTGAAAGTCCTACTGTAATAATGGCTTATGGCCTCCAGAGAGGCCTGGTACAGGTCTTTCTTGTTGACAACCATAAGCGACTTGCGCGTCTGTGAATATGTACTCTAATGCTGAAGACGTCACAAATACCCGGTCTCCGAGCTAGAGGAAATAACTGAAGAAGTTTAAAATTCCCAACCCGGGTCGGAATCGAACTCAGAGCCCCTTGGACCGAAGGTTAACCTGCTAAGTAGTTTGCCACGGAACTAGAAAGTCCTAGTGAATGGGCCTCATGCCGTAAGACAACAGCCAAACGTCAAACAATTGCACAAAAGTGGGTTTGAAAACATAACCTTGTTACCAGCCTGAGGATATACTAGTCACGAGAAGATTAAATTATAACGTCACAGAGACAATCACAGATATGTAATGTAAGCGTGTTGTTCTTTCTTTGAGTTGGGGAGGCAATAATGTTTACTAACTTTCCAATAACATAACTACGAAGAAAAATAAAGAACAAAGGCTGTTGGCAATTTGTATATGAAGGTGTGTCAATAAATAAGCTAAGAAGACCTCTTATTGTGTAAAATGTTACATACATTCATATATGCATACATACAGTGGAAGTGAAACTCGTACACTGGAGTATAACCTTGTATTGATCACGGCAATAAGGTAACTATGATGAAAAGTGAAACGAAATTTGGATTGTCTAATGCCATAGACATTACAGATTATGTACTGAAAATACCGATCACGTGGAACTATACATCTATATATACGTAAAATAAGAGTTTTGTCTGTACATTGCTCAGAATTTGAAAAGAATGGTATTTCTGTATCGGTCATGTCCGCAGTAACAAGGAAATGCACTTTTTACTTTTCCGTAATGTCTGTCTGTCTGTCTGTCTGTCTGTCTGTCTGTCTGTCTGTCTGTCTGTCTGTCTGTCTGTCTGTCTGTCTGTCTGTCTGTCTGTCTGTCTGTCTGTCTGTCTGTCTGTCTGTCTGTCTGTCTGTCTGTCTGTCTGTCTGTACACGCACACTAGAAAACGGCTAAAACGAATTTAATGAAAATCGGTATGCAAAGTCGGGGAATAAGTCGCTACAATCTAGGCCGTAAATAATTTTATTGACGCTGATAGAAATGGTAGTTTAGGGGAAGGGCTAAAATTTAATTTTCAAATATTTGTTATTAGTGGTCCTATTGCACCCTTTCAGAGCTCCTTCGGTGTTGACTGGATTCCACTGTTGCCTCGGCTGCCCTAAAAAAAAATACTTACCGAAGGTGGTGAGATCTTCTTCTCAGGCGCGATCAGTCCCCGTCGTCGAATCAGGATGCATAGGGATATTGCGTTTGGTAAACTATACACTACAATGATTTATGACTCAGACTGATTTAAGTTTAAATATGTATATAAATTTTATTTGATATAATCAAAGGAAAGAAAGGTGTAGGTAAATTTTTATAAAATGTAAATTAAGGTTATGTTAGTGTTACATTATTGCCTTATGAGACTGTACAACTAGAATTTCCATAATGACACTCATGACCACCTCGTTGATCCATAAAGAAAATGTTTATAATTTATCATTGAATATTTATATTAAATGATATTTTCTATTTGTTCATCCGATTACATGATGTCTGTGTAACTGTACACATTTACAAGGATGATGTAGTTTATATACCAGGTGGATCAGTTGAATAACAACATAATAATGAGAATATTTAATAATAATAATAATAATAATAATAATAATAATAATAATAATAATAATAATAGTAATAATAATAATAATAATAATAATAATAATAATAATATTGATGTGACTGAATTATATCTGTGGCCAAACCAAGTTATTTATCGAAATACTACCTGCCATCAGTTAAAATAATCATAATAGATATTTCTAAAATATTAAAATAAACAAAATGTTGATATTAATTAATTAATAAAATTATTTTTGATATCACCTAATTACATTGGGAGCTATTTTAAAGACTTCGGAAATATTCCATCATACATCCAAATTGCGTATATAAAGTTTGGAAAAACATCCTGAAGTGTAATACAATAATAATAGTAATACTAATAATAATAATAATAATAATAAATGAAATAACGCGGCGATTTCGCATAAAATCAAATCCAGAAACATCAGTAATAACCTCTCAAATATGTAAAATAAGTCTACAAATAAACAGACAAGAAGTTACCATAATAAAATAATTAAAAAAATAATTAATTAATTTTACTAATTAATTGCAATTAAATTTTGCAATTACCTAATCAAATGCCTAACTGACTACTGGAAACCATTGTTTGTGACTCAAATCTTCCAAGGTAGTGATATCAAATGAATTTACAGTGCATTGAGATGATAATAATAATAATATTTCAATAATAATAATAATAATTATTATTATTATTATTATAATAATAATTGTAATAATTAAAATGATAATAATAATAATATCACTCAATGAATACTTTTTTTATATTGGATGTCATTAATAAATCCTTAAGAATTCAATATTTGTCTACCCAAAAGCCGATGTTGTTGATAATTAAATCGTGGATAAAATTTGGATTAAAATATAATATGTTAATATTTAATTAATTAATAAACCCACAGTCCACTGACACAAGCGATTAACATTATATTCATGAGGACTCCCTAATAGCCTGTGAATTGCATTGATAAAGGTTAAATAAAAAGATCCAATAATAATAATAATAATAATAATAATAATAATAATATAAATAATAATAATAATAATATTCTAACCTGACCTGTAAGTACGGTACCACTGATCCACCATCCTGATAAACCATAACACGTTTGTGTCGGTGACCTTAGAACATTCATTTAGCTTAATCAACACCATTGAAATATAATCTTTCTTAACAGTACTTATTGAATTTCCGTTCATCTATAAAACCACATTTTCTAGGATAAATCATAATTTTATGAAATGCCTGACTCACTGTGTAAAGGCTGAACCATAAATTTCTCATGGCAAATTTACCGATGTTAATACTAATAATAACATTTTTCTAAACAAAACTATTACTGACTTCCCAGGTAGATTTTATAATTTCAAATACCCTTCTTCCGGGTGCAATAAACAACAAATTTTTATCTGAGAATTCAGTAACCTTTAACTTACATAATGGACCTTAGTTGTTGCCGTATACGAATCTAAAGCTTTGCTTTCATATACATATATGCGAGTGACCCTTACTTAAATACCGTAAATTATATCTGGAGACGATAGCTCTCCTACTTAGAATAAAACGTACAATAATTTCATCTAATATGTACACCAAGCGAGATGACACAGCCAAAAATCCTAACCTAATATCTAAATTTCCACTAATATATACATAGATAAACCCTGTCATATGCTCATACCACAGCATTGGGTTGTTTCAGTGTCCCAATACATTATAATTCACTGAAACCTAACCATGACCCAGTGCAAATGTTACTGTGGTTCCCCCACAATAATATACACGGATAATGTACAGACAATACAAGAATGTACCTAACAAAATGGCAAAATAGAGGCAAAAAAAAGAAATATATTTAACCATAATAATAATAATAATAATCTGTTGAAACCAACAAAATAGTTCCCATTGGCAAGCCTTCATACCAGCTCAGTTGGATGACCCATGTTACCAACCTAACGCTAGAATTTCACTCGAATGCAATTCAGTAACCTTTTTCTGACATAAACGATATTGTGTCACGGCTAAACCATTTTTTACGTATCATTTGGTCCTTCACATAGTATCCCATCTTTGACTGGCCTTTTTTTTCTTACATTATTCATTTTTACGACGTCATTTTCATTTTTTTTATTCTGCATAATTTTATCCCAACTCAGCTATCATGCTGAATACCTACATTTCCAGTCACATATGAGAATATACTCATCATACTCATTGTTCTACATGCATCTCCAGGTCAATACCATCATGTATTACCATAAACTCTTAACTACAGACTTTCAAATACCTCCAACCAATTTACCATCACTCAATATCGTTTTATTGTTCGAAACCACTTTACTTTACCTGAGCCAAAAGGAAACCTTTTACTTATTACTGTTCATCCAACTGACTAACCATGTTACTCGCCATGACAACAAAATATATGGATATATCACTGTTACTGTCGCCCAATCCACATTCTCGACAGTAACTGTTGAATATATATATTACTGTTACGGGACTTCTTGCGTCAAGCAAATGAAATTTTTGCCTAAACGAACATACTAACAATGCTACTAATAATAATAATAATAATATTGCAGATATATGCAAACTGCTCATTATAATTGCCTCAAAAATATACTTGTTCAATATTGACAGATTAAATTAGTACACACGCGACTAATAATAATAATAATAATAATAATATTTACGCTACTCATAGACAGAGTTATCCTACTTTTCTGGCTGTGTATCCGGGTTTTATAGTTATCTACCGTCACTCGCATATCTACTCACATTAAGATACCATTATTAAAGTAAAGCTTTAGATTCTAGGTAAACATGAGGCTATGTACTCACATTGACAGCATTTCGGGATCACCCAGGACTCAAGGCAGCCATGTTGTCTTACAGATTCATGACAAACATGTTGATATTATTGGTCATTCTTGATGTATCCGACATTGGCTTATCTTACTAATTTTCACTCTTGTTTGACACTTTCCACACGTTTATTCCCTGCTCATAATATTAAACATAACAACTCGTTCTTAACACTTGACATTACACTGTAATATATATATATATATATACACATACGCAGTACTCAGATAACTTGGAACTTAGGCCGGATCTCACGTACTATGCTCTAACCTAACAGCTGCTTCTGCTGTAGCAAAGTCTTTTGTGGGCTCAACCGCTCCCTTTGTGTAAACCACGCCGTTGGGGAAAGTGACTACCCCCACTTGAGCTAAATATCTCGTAGAAAGTAAAAGTATTTTCTTCGCTCCACGTTTCAAACACCACTAACAAATCAGCTGTAGCAGGCAATGTTTCCACACTTACGGGCTACCAATGCCTATTGAACTGTCTGCTTTGCTCTGCGGGCTACATATTGAAAATACGTCACATAAGATGCAACTCTGCATAATTCACAGTTTCATTTCTTTACCCTGCGTAGATTTAGACACTTGTATAATTTGTTAATCTGTTCCTCCACTCACTTGTGGGGTTTCGAAAACTTTACCACCTACACTTCTGTTTATAACATTCATTTCCTCCTCCACAGTACTAATAAATATATATAATTTACCACAATCGTACTTAAGTGCGGAGCAAATTTAAGACACGTCTGACCGCCACTAGACTCTTACTGCTGACTGATTCGTGAGAAGCCACCGCTCGGGGATGTTGGCGCACAAAATCGGCGTAGGAACACTAATTCTTGCCATCCAAAATCCCAATTCAAGGAATGCTGGGTAGCTCCAAAACAAAGTTATTAAAAACATGAAATGCCTTGTACACACAGATTGCATCAATTCTTGTTACTGCCATGATGCATCGTGACTCTTAAATTGTTCGTAATTTCTTTTACAATACAGTAGGCGTTAGTTGGACTATATCTTCTGCCGCGCTGGTGAGCCACTCTCCACGCTGGCAAGGGGTTCCCACTGCTGTTGATAACAACCACCTGGATACACAATACTCTAATCCATTTGCCACAAACCAGTAAGTTAGTCCAGAATTATTACAATAATTACTGACATCTCCTCTGATATAATCTTCCTTAAATACTGACAGGGATTAATTACAAGCCACATATCATTTGGTCGCGCTAATTTTGAAATTATTTAAATGCAGCAATCTGATTGGAGCGCATACTCCGATGTTCATCTATATGGACGAGTTCATTCCAGAATAAGGGGATTCGGGTATCTAGAATCATGATTCTCCATCTCAGTCACTCCTGCCAGTACTTTTCCACTCTAACTACGCAGTTCCAAAAGATGATGTAATAACAGGTGTCCCAATAATTTATTTTTAGCAGAGAAAGAAGCGTGGGTTCCTATCAAGGCTTCATTCTCACGAGCTAGCTACCAGAAATTTCCAATGCTGTCCCTTTGTTTAAGAACGCTGGCTATTACTATTTATTAACAAATACAATTATTAAAATGTTGCCAATCAGACTCATCCGATGAGTGCAACACTCTCCCACTTTAAATAAAATTTTTGAGAGTATCGAGAAAATTTTTCCACCTCCATATTGATAATGTAACTTGTGTGCATCACTTGCAACCATCTGTGAGTCTGTACTATTTTATGCTCTATTTGACTTAAGCAAGTTACTCCGGAGCTCTTGATTATCTTGAAGAAGGCGTCTCTGTTCCTCTATTAACTGTTCTGCTATATTTAGTAAAACTTTCCTCAATTCTACTTGTTCTTGCAGACATACTGGACAGCAATCTCTTCTCTCTTTTCCCTGGCGTTGGGCCGAAATGGTGTTGTCTTCTTCCTCGGAAACAAGGGATGTCGCCTCCTCATCTGATTATGAATCCGTGTCCTCCGCATCTTCTTCCTCCCTCTCGGAGCAGACGTCATCTTCTTCTGATGATTTTCCCCACTGTTCAGCGATGTTAACTTGTGGTGGAACCTCGTGTCGTGGCTGTCTATAGAGTTTCAAGTTTGAAGCATTGAAAATGACTTCGTTGTTCCCGTCCAGATCCGTTATCTTGTAGGCATTGTTGTTAAAGGTTTGAGTGACACGATATGGGCCTATGTAAAGTGGTGCGAATTTAGCATAGTATCTAGCTGCAGGTACTGAAGTAGCTGGACGTCGGATCAATACAAGTTCTCCCACTCTCAGCTATCGATGAAATCTTCTTCCCTGAACTCTCCTCAATTCCTTTTATTAGCATTTTCATCTATTAATTCCAGTTAGGTTTAGTTGAGAATTCAAAATTGGTGCTCTTCTTCTTTTCTTGACCCTTACCTCCAAGTGGGTAAGCTTGAGCCATTGGATTAAGCGATTGTTGGCGTCGACCATCCTGCTCCCTTGCTCGCTGAAATTCTATATTCTCTGCTCCAGTGAGATCGGGATTTAAGTCTTGTCTGTCCAACGCTTGATTCCACTTTTGTTGCTCTTGCTGTTGCTGTTGCTCCCGCAGTTCCTGCACATACCTTTTCTTCTCATAATTGCGGTATTCCGGATTCCTGTAGCGTGGTCTCTGCGATGGATGATCACTCCACGTTCCTCTTCGACTGTACCGTTGATATGGCTGACTTCTATTCCTATTTTGGTATCTATTTTGCTCCTTGTTCCAGTATCTTCTCGAATATGACCTGGGATAATTGTAGTTCTGTTGATACTGCCGATGTTCATAAAATTCTCGACCACTTGATGTATTCCTCTCATTTGGTAATCGTCTTGAAATTGTACCAGTGACACGTCCCTTCTCGTCTTGTTTATCATTTGCCTTCACCGCGTCAACTACAAATGCCCTGTGCTCTGTAGCCTTGGCTTGCCTCGGAGTGCTCATATTTACAGTGTTGTCCAGCTGTCGCAAAATTCCTTCCGCTTCCTCAGGACTTTGTGCTTTGGCGGTAATCATCATCCTTTGTACATCTGGAGGAAACTGTTTGACTATGGCTTGAACCAACTCCTGCTGACAAGGAGGATTATCTAGCTCTTTCATCTTAACCAGCTGATTCAAAAAGTAATCACTGTATCTCGTGGGCATGCTGGAATTGTACTTTCGGGAATACAACTCAAGCCTTAAATTCTGTTGAGCGTCGCTTCCCCAATACCGATTCAGAAATGCCTTTTCAAAATCTTCGAAAGTTTCAAATAAAAATCGGAAACCAATAAACCATGTTTTAGGAGAACCCTCGAGATATCTCTCTGCGATTCTTAACCTCTTTTCTTCAGGTACTTGCATTTCCCTAAAGTAGGCCTTGAGATCTTTCAGAAACATTTTTGGAGTTAAGGATCCACTCCCGTTAAATTTTCTCGGTTGTTCATCAGTAATCTTAAGCACATTTATGAGATTTGCCGGTGCAGCAACTGTCTGTCCACCTCCAACTGAAGTTAACGGAGTATTGGGCTCCTTGTTAATCAACAAATCCCGGAACGGATTAGCATCTGTCACTACCTGCGGTGTCGTGGTTTGAGCCAGCTGTCTCTTAATTTCGCCTTGTTCCTCTGTCACGAATTTTATTAACGTTGCTAAGTTGTCACTTTGTACTTGCAACTGGTGTATTTCCTTATTTAGGATTTCTTTCACCTCTTCTCTAACCCCTTCTTCACTAGAAATCAAGCCTTTATCTAACTGTTCCCATTTACTATTCATGTCCACCTGCCATTCAACTATGTCCTCTTTCATGTCAGCGAATTGCTGTGTCACCCTTTTCTGGTCTGCTACCCGGTTGGCCTCGACCGTTTTAAATCCCTGGTCCAACCTTTCCATGGTTTCCTGCATTTTAGTGGTAACCGTCGTAAGGTTATCGCGTGTCGCCGTCTCAACCAGATTGACCCTATCTTCGACCACAACGATCTTTTGTGACATCTTTTCACACTGAGCTTGCACTTCTTCCTTGGTTTCTTGTAAACTTTTTGTAAATGAAATGTTTACATCGCCTATCTGCTTAATTAATTGTTTATGTGCAACGGCTAAACTATGCAACTCCTGCTTAGTGTGTGCCCTATTAGCCTCACAGAGCTTTAATAACTTTTCTTGGTTATCTAGGAATTCCTTTCTCAGTTCGCCCTGACTACTAACAATTTTACCATCAAGTGTCTCCAACATAGCCCGCGTATCCTCTAGTTTCTGGGAAAAACTTTCAGTTACGTTCCTAGTGATATCATCTTTAAGCACTGCCTGACTACTCTCTAAACTTTCTGTTAAGTTCCTAGTGATTTCGTCCTTGAGTACTGTTTGACTACTCTCTAAGTTTTTAGTAATTTCGTCCTTGAGTACTGTTTGACTATTTTCTAAACTTTCTGTTAAGTTCTTGGTAATTTCGTCCTGTCCTTCCTTCATCTCACTCTGTACAGTTTCTACCTTGGTATTGAGCATATTAATGCTCGCGACCAGATGCTCCCACTGCTCCTGTGTTATAACCATTATGCATAAAAGTCTGCCTCTACGCCTAAGTGACCTTACGTGCTATATACGACAACAACAAATGTCCCATATTTTACATAAATAAATATAAATAACATGTATTCAATATGTATCACATACATGAAATTTCGCCTTTTACACAGTGTTCATTTTACTACAAGTTTAATGAATGTTCTAAGTTTCATGTCTGGTCATTTAAATAATCCTAACATTGACTTACCATTCCCTTATAGACGACAGTCAAGCCCCATCGTTGGGTGACCATTTATAAATAGCTTCCTAACTACCTATGCACCCTTTCAGAGCTCCTTCGGTGTTGACTGGATTCCACTGTTGCCTCGGCTGCCCTAAAAAAAATACTTACCGAAGGTGGTGAGATCTTCTTCTCAGGCGCGATCAGTCCCCGTCGTCGAATCAGGATGCATAGGGATATTGCGTTTGGTAAACTATACACTACAATGATTTATGACTCAGACTGATTTAAGTTTAAATATGTATATAAATTTTATTTGATATAATCAAAGGAAAGAAAGGTGTAGGTAAATTTTTATAAAATGTAAATTAAGGTTATGTTAGTGTTACATTATTGCCTTATGAGACTGTACAACTAGAATTTCCATAATGACACTCATGACCACCTCGTTGATCCATAAAGAAAATGTTTATAATTTATCATTGAATATTTATATTAAATGATATTTTCTATTTGTTCATCCGATTACATGATGTCTGTGTAACTGTACACATTTACAAGGATGATGTAGTTTATATACCAGGTGGATCAGTTGAATAACAACATAATAATGAGAATATTTAATAATAATAATAATAATAATAATAATAATAATAGTAATAATAATAATATTGATGTGACTGAATTATATCTGTGGCCAAACCAAGTTATTTATCGAAATACTACCTGCCATCAGTTAAAATAATCATAATAGATATTTCTAAAATATTAAAATAAACAAAATGTTGATATTAATTAATTAATAAAATTACTTTTGATATCACCTAATTACATTGGGAGCTATTTTAAAGACTTCGGAAATATTCCATCATACATCCAAATTGCGTATATAAAGTTTGGAAAAACATCCTGAAGTGTAATACAATAATAATAGTAATACTAATAATAATAATAATAATAAATGAAATAACGCGGCGATTTCGCGTAAAATCAAATCCAGAAACATCAGTAATAACCTCTCAAATATGTAAAATAAGTCTACAAATAAACAGACAAGAAGTTACCATAATAAAATAATAAAAAAATAATTAATTAATTTTACTAATTAATTGCAATTAAATTTTGCAATTACCTAATCAAATGCCTAACTGACTACTGGAAACCATTGTTTGTGACTCAAATCTTCCAAGGTAGTGATATCAAATGAATTTACAGTGCATTGAGATGATAATAATAATAATATTTCAATAATAATAATAATAATAATAATAATAATAATAATAATAATTGTAATAATTAAAATAATAATAATAATAATATCACTCAATGAATACTTTTTTTATATTGGATGTCATTAATAAATCCTTAAGAATTCAATATTTGTCTACCCAAAAGCCGATGTTGTTGATAATTAAATCGTGGATAAAATTTGGATTAAAATATAATATGTTAATATTTAATTAATTAATAAACCCACAGTCCACTGACACAAGCGATTAACATTATATTCATGAGGACTCCCTAATAGCCTGTGAATTGCATTGATAAAGGTTAAATAAAAAGATCCAATAATAATAATAATAATAATAATAATAATAATAATATAAATAATAATAATAATAATATTCTAACCTGACCTGTAAGTACGGTACCACTGATCCACCATCCTGATAAACCATAACACGTTTGTGTCGGTGACCTTAGAACATTCATTTAGCTTAATCAACACCATTGAAATATAATCTTTCTTAACAGTACTTATTGAATTTCCGTTCATCTATAAAACCACATTTTCTAGGATAAATCATAATTTTATGAAATGCCTGACTCACTGTGTAAAGGCTGAACCATAAATTTCTCATGGCAAATTTACCGATGTTAATACTAATAATAACATTTTTCTAAACAAAACTATTACTGACTTCCCAGGTAGATTTTATAATTTCAAATACCCTTCTTCCGGGTGCAATAAACAACAAATTTTTATCTGAGAATTCAGTAACCTTTAACTTACATAATGGACCTTAGTTGTTGCCGTATACGAATCTAAAGCTTTGCTTTCATATACATATATGCGAGTGACCCTTACTTAAATACCGTAAATTATATCTGGAGACGATAGCTCTCCTACTTAGAATAAAACGTACAATAATTTCATCTAATATGTACACCAAGCGAGATGACACAGCCAAAAATCCTAACCTAATATCTAAATTTCCACTAATATATACATAGATAAACCCTGTCATATGCTCATACCACAGCATTGGGTTGTTTCAGTGTTCCAATACATTATAATTCACTGAAACCTAACCATGACCCAGTGCAAATGTTACTGTGGTTCCCCCACAATAATATACACGGATAATGTACAGACAATACAAGAATGTACCTAACAAAATGGCAAAATAGAGGCAAAAAAAAGAAATATATTTAACCATAATAATAATAATAATAATCTGTTGAAACCAACAAAATAGTTCCCATTGGCAAGCCTTCATACCAGCTCAGTTGGATGACCCATGTTACCAACCTAACGCTAGAATTTCACTCGAATGCAATTCAGTAACCTTTTTCTGACATAAACGATATTGTGTCACGGCTAAACCATTTTTTACGTATCATTTGGTCCTTCACATAGTATCCCATCTTTGACTGGCCTTTTTTTTCTTACATTATTCATTTTTACGACGTCATTTTCATTTTTTTTATTCTGCATAATTTTATCCCAACTCAGCTATCATGCTGAATACCTACATTTCCAGTCACATATGAGAATATACTCATCATACTCATTGTTCTACATGCATCTCCAGGTCAATACCATCATGTATTACCATAAACTCTTAACTACAGACTTTCAAATACCTCCAACCAATTTACCATCACTCAATATCGTTTTATTGTTCGAAACCACTTTACTTTACCTGAGCCAAAAGGAAACCTTTTACTTATTACTGTTCATCCAACTGACTAACCATGTTACTCGCCATGACAACAAAATATATGGATATATCACTGTTACTGTCGCCCAATCCACATTCTCGACAGTAACTGTTGAATATATATATTACTGTTACGGGACTTCTTGCGTCAAGCAAATGAAATTTTTGCCTAAACGAACATACTAACAATGCTACTAATAATAATAATAATAATAATATTGCAGATATATGCAAACTGCTCATTATAATTGCCTCAAAAATATACTTGTTCAATATTGACAGATTAAATTAGTACACACGCGACTAATAATAATAATAATAATAATATTTACGCTACTCATAGACAGAGTTATCCTACTTTTCTGGCTGTGTATCCGGGTTTTATAGTTATCTACCGTCACTCGCATATCTACTCACATTAAGATACCATTATTAAAGTAAAGCTTTAGATTCTAGGTAAACATGAGGCTATGTACTCACATTGACAGCATTTCGGGATCACCCAGGACTCAAGGCAGCCATGTTGTCTTACAGATTCATGACAAACATGTTGATATTATTGGTCATTCTTGATGTATCCGACATTGGCTTATCTTACTAATTTTCACTCTTGTTTGACACTTTCCACACGTTTATTCCCTGCTCATAATATTAAACATAACAACTCGTTCTTAACACTTGACATTACACTGTAATATATATATATATATATACACATACGCAGTACTCAGATAACTTGGAACTTAGGCCGGATCTCACGTACTATGCTCTAACCTAACAGCTGCTTCTGCTGTAGCAAAGTCTTTTGTGGGCTCAACCGCTCCCTTTGTGTAAACCACGCCGTTGGGGAAAGTGACTACCCCCACTTGAGCTAAATATCTCGTAGAAAGTAAAAGTACTTTCTTCGCTCCACGTTTCAAACACCACTAACAAATCAGCTGTAGCAGGCAATGTTTCCACACTTACGGGCTACCAATGCCTATTGAACTGTCTGCTTTGCTCTGCGGGCTACATATTGAAAATACGTCACATAAGATGCAACTCTGCATAATTCACAGTTTCATTTCTTTACCCTGCGTAGATTTAGACACTTGTATAATTTGTTAATCTGTTCCTCCACTCACTTGTGGGGTTTCGAAAACTTTACCACCTACACTTCTGTTTATAACATTCATTTCCTCCTCCACAGTACTAATAAATATATATAATTTACCACAATCGTACTTAAGTGCGGAGCAAATTTAAGACACGTCTGACCGCCACTAGACTCTTACTGCTGACTGATTCGTGAGAAGCCACCGCTCGGGGATGTTGGCGCACAAAATCGGCGTAGGAACACTAATTCTTGCCATCCAAAATCCCAATTCAAGGAATGCTGGGTAGCTCCAAAACAAAGTTATTAAAAACATGAAATGCCTTGTACACACAGATTGCATCAATTCTTGTTACTGCCATGATGCATCGTGACTCTTAAATTGTTCGTAATTTCTTTTACAATACAGTAGGCGTTAGTTGGACTATATCTTCTGCCGCGCTGGTGAGCCACTCTCCACGCTGGCAAGGGGTTCCCACTGCTGTTGATAACAACCACCTGGATACACAATACTCTAATCCATTTGCCACAAACCAGTAAGTTAGTCCAGAATTATTACAATAATTACTGACATCTCCTCTGATATAATCTTCCTTAAATACTGACAGGGATTAATTACAAGCCACATATCATTTGGTCGCGCTAATTTTGAAATTATTTAAATGCAGCAATCTGATTGGAGCGCATACTCCGATGTTCATCTATATGGACGAGTTCATTCCAGAATAAGGGGATTCGGGTATCTAGAATCATGATTCTCCATCTCAGTCACTCCTGCCAGTACTTTTCCACTCTAACTACGCAGTTCCAAAAGATGATGTAATAACAGGTGTCCCAATAATTTATTTTTAGCAGAGAAAGAAGCGTGGGTTCCTATCAAGGCTTCATTCTCACGAGCTAGCTACCAGAAATTTCCAATGCTGTCCCTTTGTTTAAGAACGCTGGCTATTACTATTTATTAACAAATACAATTATTAAAATGTTGCCAATCAGACTCATCCGATGGGTGCACTATCTTAATGAAAAATGGTATTAAAAGCCGAGGAATAAGTCGCTACAATCTAAACTATAAATAATTTTACTCACGCTGAGTGAAATGGTAGTTTAGGGGAATGCCAAAATGTAATTCTTAATAATATTTACGTTATGAGTGGTCCTGTCTCAATGAAAATTAGCATACGTAGTCGGAGAATGAGCCATTATAATCTAGGCTATGAATCATTCTATTCACACTGAGTGAAATGGTAGTTTAGGGGAAGGCCTAATATTTAATTCTCAAATATTTAAATTATTAATGGTCGTATCATTAAATACTACATAACCAAAGTTATATAGAATTAAATTTCCGACTATTTATGTCTTATACATTTTTACCGTACCGACTGTGATAACATATATATTCATGAAATTGTAATTCTGTTGCCAAATCCATATCAACGCCGAGCCACGAGAAAATGGGTGAACAGAATTTAATGAAAATCATTATATAGAGTCGGGGAATGAGAAACAACAGTCTAAGCTATAAACAAATTTATTTACCCTGGATGAAGTTGTAGTTTAGGGGAAGGCGCCTAAAATACCTATGTTATTGGTGCTATCGAAAAGTATTACATAACAAAAGTTATAGGGAATACAATTTCCGGGCATATATGTTTTAATCAGTTTTACAGTACAGACTATGGTAAGAGTGGTATTTCAGAGTCGGAAGAAAACTAAATGTTAAGACCTACAACATCAAAAGCGCATAGCATTGATCAACAGTGACATTACATTGACCATTGCTTGATGTGATGTTCTTTGTCTCTCATGCTGCCTCTCAGCTCCGATAGATGCGATTAGTGCTGCGTACCGAGTATAACAGCCTGACTGAATATTAGCGGAAAATAGCTGGGGAGTTAGAAAACTTTCTTCTTTAGCATGCCATTCCTCTGGTTCATACATTTTCTGATACAGCTGGTACGTAACACACTGGTTCATCATAGTATTCCAGTTATTCGATCCCTACTCTGACGCGCTCTTTGAATGAGCAGTGTGCTAAGGCAGAGGCTCACGTAGTAGTAGTAGTAGTAGTAGTAGTAGTAGTAGTAGTAGTAGTATGGCCTGGTATAGAATAACAATTTAGGCCTATTCCATATTATAGCACCACAATTCACTAAATAACTCAAAATTCGACCCTGAAAAGAATCGTTTCTTAATTAAAGCTTCTTCCTCTTTACGTTTATTAAATTCTACACTCATTTTATTCCAAATTAACAGCGAAGAGTGGGTTTCTGCTCTGGCTTGGAGGAAAAAATTGCCTCCAAATCAGATGGATTTTTCCGCTGCCAGTGTAGTGAATTAAGATTTTCCGACTCATCGGGTACTCCTAGGAAACAGATTAGTAGAAGGGAATAGTTTATGCCATGGGAGTCTCCACTATTCGACCCCTCCCTACCGAAAAAAGACGAAGGGTGTTCACGGATCACAGCTACCTGCGGCTTTGATCATTCCAGCTCTGGAACTTTGGACTGTTGGATCGGCAGCGTAGTTCTGTTCATTAAAAGTGAGAAGATGTGCGGTTTTTCATTTGATCGAGTATTTTATATGATATCATTGCTTTTAATTGCTACTTTCCTACCAACATTTTTGTAATGACCTATGTTGACTTCAG
Organism: Anabrus simplex; assembly: GCF_040414725.1. NCBI lineage: Eukaryota > Metazoa > Arthropoda > Insecta > Orthoptera > Tettigoniidae > Anabrus > Anabrus simplex. Next base: position 281,054,124 of record NC_090266.1, read on the forward strand.
TTAGGAAAACCACTAGGTCAGTCTTTCTGAGAATTCAATACCTTAGCGAAGCACGGGTACATCAGCTAGTTAAATATAAAATAAGTAGTTTGTGTGAATTGTCTGCATAACAGGTCAAAATGAAACACGTACTGTACACTGTTGATGTCAATGTAAACAGTACACAGCCTATTCACATCCTCATTCCTACTCAGATTCGTGCCCAGGTTAGACTGCTTCATTCCGAGATCTGATTACAGTACAAATGCAACGGGACGTCAGAATGGACAAACTTCACTGGAGGAACGTAAACGTACGTATCATCCAGCATCATAGACATCATAGAGAAATAGCCAAAGCACTCCCCTGTACAGGACATCATAAAACGTTTCAAAGAATGAAAAGTATTAGTCAAGAAGGCAAGAGAGAGCTCCATAAAAATCTTTAGTAAAAGGGATGAACGCTGGTTACTTAATGAGGAGAAAAAGAATCCTAAGTAATCTGCTCCTAAGTGGTTACGGAAACATAATTAATTATAACGGCCGAGTAGCTAGGCAGAAACCTTTCATTAGTGAAGTCAACAGAAGGAAGAGATTCGCATTTGCTAAGGAACACCAAAATAAGAATTTTGAATTTTGGAAAACATTTCTCTTCACCGGCGAATGTAAGATGAACCTCTTTGGATGCGATGGGAGGGCTTATGTATGACGTAAGTCAAATATTGAACTTCAAGAGAAGAATCTACAACAAACTATGAAACATGGTGGTGGGTCTGTCATGATATGGGGCTGTATGGCTGCTATTGGTGGGGGGGGGGTAGGTTAGAGTTTATAGAGGACATTATGGACCAATATGTATATTTTAACATCTTACAGAAAAATGTGCAACCCAGTGCTCAAAACCTGGGGTTGATAGTACATTCAAAGTTGATCAGGATAATGATCCGAAACACCAGGCTCTGGAAATTCGCACCTGGCTCCTTTACAAATGCCCAAAGGTATTACAAATCCCACCCCAATCACCCGATATTAATGTAATATAACATCTATGCTCTCACCTCAAAGTTAGAGTATAGCAGAAATCTACTAAAAGGACCGATGACCTTCGATGTTACGCCCCTTAAAACAACAAGCAAACAAGCAAGCAATCTACTAAAACAAGAATGACTTGGAAGCAATTTTAAAAGAATGGAACAATTTTCCTGTGTCTTACTGTGAAAAGCTGGTGAAATCAATACCCAGGAGATTGAGGGACGTTATAAACAATAAAGTGTTTCCTACAAAGTATTAATTATTTCGATTCGTATTCTTATTTCCAACATCTACTGTAGAAAAAGTCAATTATTTTTATTTTAGTCAGAAAGTGTACGAGTTTTATTTTGAGACAAAAATTGTTCTATTGTGACAAAATGTAATTTCCTGTTGCATTGTTCTAAATTAGGAATTGATAAGTATGGATTGTATGAAGGTTATATGTCGTTTTTCCTTTATTTATCGTTATACACGTCATTACATCACTGTATGAGTTTCGCTTGAAGCAACTGTACATACATACACGTATCCTTCATAGCATGAACTTCATACACATTGTCGTCATAATTGGCTCAACATTTACCGATATTCCAAAGCACCTATCTCGGTAAGGAAGAACTCAGCGGTACAGAGCCATCTCGGCGGAAAGCCATCAGTTATAGTCAATGACTGCAATAACATGGAAAGGGTCGTATGGTATCGGACAAACTCTGCTTCTAATGGTTACCAGCGGGTGATGTCTGTCGAGTGACCGGCCGTATTTGTGCATGCACTAGGCACGTGCGAGCCTTTGTCAGTTGAGAGGTAGCGTTGTTTCTGTATTGTGACGATCAGCATAGAGTTAAGATTTTCGATCAGCTATTGAATTAAGGGTAAGTTGAATTTAATTTTCATTATACGAATATAGACACTCTTTCTTCCTCTATAAGCTGTAGGGTTAAAATATCCATAATTTCAAAGGTCCACGCTTGCGAGTAATTCGGGTAACATTAGACAATAGACCGGGAGTGGTATCGGACGGCCAAAGCCTGGATCCAGGCATCAGTAGTAATGGCTGTGTCCTTTGTTGAAAGTAAAATAATTGGAAAAACAACAGGAATTTGGGAAGAAGGCAGTGTGATGTTAGCCGTAAATAAAGTGCTTAATAAAGAAATGGCAATACGTGAAGCGAGTGCTCGTTTTACTGTGCCCAGAAGTATATTAGGAGATAAAATTAATGCTCTTCAAGGTGGTGACGAGATCCCAGTAAAAGCATGTACCAGCATTAGTAGACATTACCAGAGAATGTTCATTGAACATGAAACCGACTTATAAAACCACGTAAAGATGTTATATCTCCATCTCATGCCACTGAATAAAAATGTGTTTTTAAACTGTAACAGATGTTACGGATTGATCATCGATTTAACAGAGCAAAAATGATAACCAGGAACGATTTATTCTATGAATTCGCGAAGAGACACCAACATGGGAATTTAAGGATGACAGAAACAACAAGTTCGCATAGGGCAACAGGTTTCAGTAAGGTGCAAGTTATCCGATTTTGTGAGAAGCTAGGAGATCTGATGGGGAAATGTGCCTACAGTCCATCAAGAATGCTGATGAGACTGGCGTGTCTTGTGTTCACGCCAACCAGATTAAGGTTTTAACCGTCAAGGGGAAGGCACAGGTAGGAAAATTGACATCTGGGGAGAGGGGTAGGCTAGGAATTTTATCGTTCTTCCTTCAATGAATGCTTCAGGAGATCAGCTCATTCCACCGTTGTTTGTCTTTCCATGAGTGAATGACCTCACAAACGACGCATCGATAAGAAGTGTTTTTGATAGACGGCAAAGTGGGTGGATTACGAAGGAAGGCTTATTAAAACGGCTGAAGAGCTTTGTATAGAAAGAGAATTCGAGTGACAGTAGTCCTGTGCTATCGACTGTAGATGGACATGCGAGCCACAAGGACTTGGGCGTTTTTATATACGAGAAAACACTATGTCCACGTGCTTAGTGTACCACCACGCACAACGCACAAGATGCATGTCGTTAAGGACAAGTAAATACCCGAACCTGAAATTTGGTCTTAAGGATGTAGCTAGTGTTGCCAGATGTTCGGTTTTGCCCGGAACAATACGTTTTTTCTCATTTTGTCCCACGTACGGTGCACCCTTCAAATCGTACGCCGAATGTTCCGTTTTTTAAAAATATCGCTGTTTAGACAATAGTATAGTATCGAAAAATTGCGCGGTTATCATCAAAATATTCTGTATTCTGACCGATGATCTGTAATCACAGTTGAGAACAGCGCCTCTGGCAGTGTGCTAGCGGTACTAGCGGGCATGTAGAGCATGAGTCACCTCCATTTTTTTTTCTAGGGTTGCATTGTGAGCGGACGCAAGACGTGTGCAGTAAACAAGAAATTGCTTTCGCATAGTGTGTTACGTAAACGACAGCTACGCTAACCACGTTGAATATTCTGAATAATAATTGTGATGGATAAATTTATAAACAAACTAGAACGGGAAGACATCGATGAAGTTGAAGAGAAAGACATAAAGAAGAAAAGAAGGTTGCAGCGGTATCGTTCCGTCTGGGAAAAACATTCCCACAATTACAGGACGTCGTGTGTAATAAGTACAAAGCGAGATTTAAGGTTATAAACTTCATTATTGATTCCGTATTGAACTAAGATTACATATAAAATAAAATACAAAGTTTATTCCACCTACGCAATGCTATACAGTAATTGCAATGTTTATAAATACATTACAATATATTATCAAGGTACTAGTTTCGACCCTATATGGGTCATCAGCCTAACTAAGATACTTATGGATATGCCGAAGTACTAAGACAGAATTACATTGTGGAAATGAGATTTAAAAGAATGAACTGAGTATGTGATGCGATGATGTACATATAAAATGGTGGATTGATGAACTGTTATAGATGAAATAATGTTGTGCTTATCAGTGACAAATAAAATTTTAGGATTTACGTCAAATACAATTAGACTGTAAGAATAGTTATCATACAATTATTACAATAATGAATATGATATGCCCTTGTTGGTGAATATTTTAAAATTGCAATTTAAAAACGTAATATGCCGGTTGAATGCAAAGTCCAAATGCTTCCATTGAGTTCTAGAATTCCGAGTGTATCTTCAGGTGGAGAATTGAAAGTTGAAGATTGGCGCAGAGGGTATCTGTCTTGATTGGGGTCCAATATTTCTAATACAGAAGTTAAATGTCGATAAAACTATACGACATTCTTGTAATATAATGAATTCTTGCTGTAGTGTGAGGAATATTCCCAAACCAAAGTGAGTACTCATTGTTTTCTCTTTTCGTTCTTCGCCATTCCCGTCCTTTAAAAATATCTCGCGTTAATTCTAAATTTTTCATCATCAGGTTCTATTGGTTCTATTGGTTCCAACATATCCATAAGTATCTTAGTTAGGCTGATGATGATCCATATAGGGTCGAAACTAGTACCTTGTTAATATATTGTAATGTATTTATAAACATTGCAATTACTGTATAGTATTGAGTAGGTGGAATAAACTTTGTATTTTATTTTATATACAAAGCGAGATGCAGAGTGTGTACTGGAATAGCTGGAGAGGACTTTTCTATTAGTCATGGCGGAATAACGGATGTATGACAACATTTCAACAGTGCTTCGCATAAGGAGAGGCAGAATTCAGCACGGCATGCAACTGTATTGAAAAGTCACTTTCAGAAAAATTCTTCCGAGTCATAAAAGGTAAATCAGCATTTGCATTGTAAGAGATGGGCCAGCGTACATTTTTAAAAGAGCAGACTCTATTGTAGGCCTATTTTCTTTTTTGAGAAAAGTGCATCGGAACTTACGCTTGTATACCATGCTGTAAAACACCACCTAAGTTACGCCAGCACAGACTGCAATGTCAAACTTCTGTCAGAATTGTTTCCGAATTCTTCTCTAGCAAATAATATATCTTGTGGGAATACAAAGCGTGAGGATCTAGTGAAAACTGTATCAGGTCCATATAGTGTGGAATGTGTAACAAAACAATTAAGAGAACATGCCTTTTTGGTGTGGGTTTTGATGCTTCAAATAAAGGAAACCAAAAATGTATACCAATAGCTGTTAGGTATTTCGACGAAAAATAAGGTATTTGTAACAGAATTATAGCCTTATATGAAGATGCGGCGAAAGTGCTATAAAAATGTGTCAACAAATTCATAACAGAATTTCAGAACATGGATTGCTGTTGTCCCAGACTTTAAGCTATACTGCTGAGAGCACAAATTCTAACTTTTGGAAAAGAAAAGTCTGTATATGTGCACGTAAAGGCAAGAAATCCAACCTTGGCTAAGTCTAATTGTTGTGCACATGTTCACAATTCATCTAAAGTTTGGATAAATTCTATGTCAAGTGATATTGAAAAGTTGATAATTAAATTATTATTCAATTACTTTTCAAATTCAGCAAAAAAGAGTTTCACGCTTAAAAGAATTCTTTCAGTTTCTTGATATTGAATACACTAATTTGTCAAGACATGTGCCAACAAGATGGCTTTATATAAAGCCTGCTATTGAAAGACTGGTGAGAAACCTCCCAGCTATAGTATCTTATTTTTCAAGTGTTGGTAACTGTCGAGTATACATTATGAAATATTTGTTAGGTTGCTCAGAATCAGATTCTGGCAAGCAAACACTTCTACATTTTCGTTACATTTAGCAGATATTTTCCATAAAGCAGTTCTTAGTCTTGAAAAGAGTGATCTGACATTCTGTGAGGTACCTATATACTGTTATGAAAATTTTGAAAATGCAACTGGAACAGAGAATGGGGGAGTCATTTTTGGTTACGAAGTGACTTTCACATTAAATAAATTGAATGATTTGTTTACTGGGGAAGTTAAGGTCTGTGAAAATGATGTTATACTTGTCTGTGAGATTTGTGTTAGTTATCTATGTAAATGGTTTGATTTTAGTAATGACTCTAATGTTTCTTTGCTGATGAATTGTATAACTCTAAAAAACTCACCTCAGTTTAGCAAGATTTTAAAGTTAGTGGAGACACTAGGTTTACAGGAAAAGCTGAATATTAATGACATGTGTTCAGAAGTTGTAGAAATAGTCAATATGTTTTCTGGTGAGAGTGGTGTTGGTGAAAAGCTAAAACTAGCTCTCCTAAGTAAAACAATACCAAATAGGTGGGTATATGTCACCGGTTTAATTGGCTCAGAAAAACTGAAGAACATTTTAATGGTACTTAAGTTTGTCTTAAGTATATTTCCATCGAATGCATATACTGAAAGAGTTTTTCAGTACAGGCAATAAAATGGAGAGATGACAGAGACAGATGCTCAGTAGCTTTAATAAAACATGAAATTCTTGTATACTTCAACTATGATGAAAATTGTAAGGAATTTCTCAAGACAGTTTTGTGGAATAAGAAACGGTTACAAATTGCATCTTCAAATGACAAGTACTTGTGAAATGTTCATTTCAATGTAAAGACTAACGCATTATTAGTTTGTAATAAATTAAGTACCTACATATTTCAAGCTGTCGCTGTTATATTATTACCGATATTTAATTTGTTAATAAAATCCTGGTCTCTTCTCTTAATCATGGCTATGCTGCCTTAATTTAGCGCTATATGGCAAGGAAATGTAAGTGCTCCTTATTTGCTATCTGGAATCGAGTGAGTGTTCCTTATTTGCCATTCGGAAATCTGGCAACCCTAGGTGTAGCTGGAATGATAAACTCTGCATTGGTCAGGGTGTGTCGAACGGAACGTGGGCAGTCAGCATTCGCTTGCATGGGAATCTATCCTTTCAGTTCCATCGTTTGTTTTCTGTGAACTGAATTTTCATGAATCCTTAACTGAAGCTTCACAAGCTCCTCTTAAGAATACTCCATCTTCCACATTAACACACAATTCCCCCGAACATTCACACTTAGGCCAACCATCAACTTCAAAAGAGGCAGGACCAGCAGATCCTATTTAATCCCCATCTTCTCAAGCTGAAACGTTAGCCCCAAGGCCTTCTACATCCCAAGCTATACTTGAGGAAATTTCACCCATATCTAGTAATGCAAGTGCAAAATTAGTTACACGAAAAAGGTGTCGATAGCAGAGAAAAATCTTGGCGTCCATCCCATACAAAGCCCGACTTTAAGATAAAAGAACTCGTCTGGATGGGGACCAACAGAGAAAAGAAATAAAAGGGCAGAATAGTGCAGCTACAAACAAGACTATAAGAAAATTCCCTGAATTTCGCTCAACCCATCATTTGTGCATCATTTATGGAGAGAATTTCATGGAAGACTGGATTCATGGTTGTGATTGCACGGGTTAAGCTCATGAAAAAGGCACCCACCTTGAAGGCGGTGCTATATATTACAAGTGTGACAACTCGCAAAAAGAAAAAATTAAAGGATATGATTTCAAGTTTGGAATTGAATTCTCTTTGGTAAGGAGTGACTGTCCGATACCACGCTCCTAATCCCATAAAACTGGAAGTGTAATTCTAATTTAAATTTTAAATATCTATTTTACTCCTTAATATTTCCAAGTGAAGCCGCCATGGCTAAGGCGGCAGCACGTCGGACTCTCGCCGCTGGATACCGTGGTTCAAATCCCGGTCACTCCATGTGAGACTTTTGCTGGACAAAGCGGAGGTGGGATAGGTTTTTCTCCGGGTACTCCGGTTTTCCCCGTCATCCTTCATGCCAGCAACACTCTCCATTAAGATATCGTCAGTCAGTTATTTATCATTGCCCCAGAGGAGTGCGACAGGCTTCGGCAGCCGGCACGTTTCCTCTCCTCGCCGCTATATAGGGGCTTTATTCATTCCATTCCTGACCCGGTCAAATGACTGGAAACAGGCTGTGGATTTCCATTTTCAGTTTCAATATTTCCAAAGTTGACTTATGTCAGATTTTTCATATTAAATCAATGTTTCCTAAACATGCTTTTTGTTAAATTCCGAATATTATAATTCCAATAGAATTTTAAGGTGCTGGATACGATGTGGCTCTCCCCTATCGCTTTCACATACGTCAGATGTGAATGATTTCTCGAGAAGTGACCGATAAAGACCATTCCGCCAATTACACGTTAATGTATAGAGTATAATATTTATAAGCGTAATTGTTGTGTGTGTCCTGCGCCGCCTGCAAGCTCCGCAACCAGCCCAGCCTGGACGCTTCTAGATACCACGAGGTGTAGACTGCTGCGCGCTGACGTAATCGTGTGTGACGTCAGTCAGCGGGTATAAATTGGACGACGTCTTCTCCACTGCATGCACTCCCACAGTATCCAGGGATCAGACTACACCGTATGTCAGAAACGGAGGTACCCTCTTAAAAAGTGTTCGAAACAGGTGGACTAATTCTGGTCGGGAGGTCTCACCTCAGGACATCTCCGCCTCAAGTATCCTGCCTCCCGTATCACCGACATGCGTCCTGTCCTAGCATTCTGCTACTCATTAACTTTACCATAAGTTCCCTGCAAGTTCTCCAACTTCGGCCTAGCATTATGCTACCACGAACTTTAATCCAAGTTCCCTGTATAATTCTACAAACTACAGATAGTCATCAGCTATCACGGACATTCGTTCCTTCAAGCCTACTATCTTATCAAGATAGCATTGTACGTATGAATATGAATATATATGATTGTACATATTTCTCAGACCATCAGTCTACTAGTTAATGTCATTATTTAACGTATGCAGCGCTTCAAGCATCAAGTCAGTTTTCGTTCCTTTTTTGTATATACTGTGTAAAGATTTACAAATAATAAACTTTTATGTTGTGCTTTGTATACCGAGTTCCTTCTATACAATACAACAATATCGGCGACGAGGAAAAGTTAACTCCGCCATCAGCAATATGGCAACGAGGAAAACGTAGTACCGCCAACAACAATATTGGCGACGAGGTAAAAGTAAACCGCCATCAACAATATAGCAACGAGAAAAAGTAGACACGCCATCAACAATATTCTGAACTTCATTCTTCACGACAGTATATTCGCCACCGTGCCACGTTATATTCCCCCAGCTCACTAGGATGATATTCTATCGCCAACATTTCGCATTTGTGCAGTGCCATTATTCCAAGTGTGTACGCCCAGTCGAACTGCGGACACCAGGCCAACATTTCACGTCACGGACACAGCACCTGCTTCTACAGTGCATTTTTCCTCCGCTCTCTCTCTCTCTCTCTCTCTCTCTCTCTCTCTCTCTCTCTCTCTCCCTCTCCCCTACGCTCGCTGACTGTCAAGCTCACAGCTGGTTCTACTACACCCTGCTTCAAACGTTGTGCTCACTGTGTCATCCGCAAGCATGGCTAATACAAAACAATTTGCGGCTATATTGCAGGCTTTGCAACAGCAGCAACAGCAATTTATGCAACAGCAGCAATCAGCATTGCTTACAATCATTCAGGCTCTCTCTTCATCAGCGCAGAACACTGCCGTTCCTGCCTTTTCTGCCTTTGACGCAGAGAAAGAAGAATGGTCGGTATATTTTGCTCGCCTTCAACAGCATTTCATCTGTCACGCCATTACAGAGGAGACGCGCCAACGAGCTCTTTTTCTCAGTTCTGTAGAAAATGCAACCTGCGAATTACTTCAGAAATGTCCGACTCGTTGGTTGAATGGTCAGCGTACTGGCCTTCGGTTCAGAGGATCCCGGGTTCGATTCCCGGCCGGGTCGGGGATTTTAACCTTCATTGGTTAATTCCAATGGCCCGGGGGCTGGGTGTTTGTGCTGTCCCCAACATCCCTGCAACTCACACACCACACATAACACTATCCTCCACCACAATAACACGCAGTTACCTCAAACATGGCAGATGCCGCCCACGCTCATCGGAGGGTCTGCCTTACAAGGGCTGCACTCGGCTAGAAATAGCCACACGAAATTATAAATTATTATACTTCAGAAAATAAGCCCAGAAGAACAGATATCGGAAATTCCTTTCGCACTTCTCCTAGCTCGCCTCAATGAATATTATGCTAAAGATCCCCTCATTGTAGCAGCTCGCTATAGATTTTTTCAATGCAGAATGAAGCCGCACCAGACTCACACAGAATGGATTGCGGAATTACGTGGTCTCGCCAAGAATTGCAAGTTTGTCTGTTCTAAGGATGGTTGTAGCACGCCCTACACTGATTCGCTCATGCGAGACATTGTCATTCTCCATACTCCACAAGACAAAGTTCGTTTCGACGCTGCAAAAAGTAGTAACCCTTCTGTAGAAGAAATACAGCGTATTGCCACAATATATGAAATTACTAATAAGACTGCAGCTGAAATAGCTACCAAACATGAAGTCGCTCAGGTATCTCATATGGCCAGCAAGCATTCTGCTCCTTCGAACCGGCAGGTCAGCTCGCTCACTTCGAAGCGTTCCCGACAGGTTCATTCTCGCTCTTCTACGACGACACGCATTCATAAGAAAGCTCCACAGCTCCTGCCTTCCTGCAGAGGATGTTTTAAGCATCACGAACGCCGTGATTGCCGCTTCTTCAAGTCCACCTGTGATCGCTGTCATAAAATAGGGCATATCAAGACTGTTTGTCAAAGTACGTCCCGCCCTGCCCGTACTCCTCCTGCGAAGAAAACTACTCAGAAGACACGACAGGACATGGAAGTTGATCAAATCAACCTCACTCTTCCTACAGGAAATTCTAGTAAGATCGTCATTCCGATCGCTTTCCTAGATCATTCAACCGACTTTCAATTAGATACTGGATCGCCTGTCTTCATCATCAATCTTTCTACATATTACAGCTTAGGATCGCCGTCCTTCTCTCCTGCTGATGTCCAGCTTGTTACTTTTAACAAGAAGAAAATTGATATTAAATGCAAAATCACTGTTCCCGCCAGATATAAAGATATTCATAAAGTAGTTACCTTACTGGTTGTCAATAACTGCACTGCATCCAACATTCTAGGCATGGATCTCTTCAATTTATTCGGATTTCAAGTACATGACAACGTCAATGTCGTCTCCGCCTTGCAACCTGCCTCTGATGTCACTAATCTCCTGGAGCTATTTCCAGAAGTTTTCGACTCCACCCTAGGCACAGCCAAAGACTACACAACTCATATCCAGCTTAAATCAGGAGCCAAGCCTCGCTTTTTTAAGGCACGTCCAGTCCCACTTGCACTTCAGGATCAAGTTACGCAAGAACTACAGACATGGCTAGCAGCCGGTATCGTAGCTCCAATCAATTCCAGTAAATGGGCTACTCCGCTCGTCGTAGTTATAAAAGCCAGTGGCAATATCCTCATTTGTGGTGATTTTCGCTCTACAATCAACTCTCAGATTGAAACCGACGTTTTTCCGATTCCCCGTCCTGAAGACTTCTTTCGCCGTTTAGCCGGTGGACAGTTCTTCTCTAAAGTGGATTTCAAAGAAGCTTATCTACAGCTAATCTTAGATGAAGAATCTAAGCAGTGCCTCAAACTGAATACCACCTCTTGGACTTCTACAGCTTCAGCGCCTACCTTTCGGTGTATCTTCCCTCGCTGCGATTTTCCAGCGATATTTAGAACAACTTACCGCCTCCATTCCCGGTTGTGCTAATTACCTTGATGACATCATTGTGACCGGCAAAGATCATCAAGATCACTTGAATAATCTGCGCCTACTCCTCACCAAATTGAAAGAACATGGCCTACGTGCTCATCTTGCTACGTGCACCTTCTTTCAACCTCAAGTTCAATACCTAGGACATATCATTGATAACCATGACATTCGGCCCAGCGAACAGAACGTCTCTGCCATTACCAAAATGCCCGCACCACAGAACATCAAACAACTACAATCCTTCATCGGAAAAGCTAACTATTACAGCAAGTTTATTCCACGCTTCGCTTCAGTAGCAGTTCCACTGAATGCCTTGCGCAAGAAAGGTGCTAAATTTCATTGGTCTCCACAATGTCAGCATGCCTGGCAGACCATCAACAAGGCCCTTGTTCACGCTGTCAAGCTTACTCATTTTCAGCCCGGTTAGCTACTCACTCTCGCCACGGACGCATCTGATTATGGACTCAGCGCCGTTCTCTCCAAGAAGGATCGCCACGGACAAGAACTTCCAAGACACTCAACGTCACTACTCTCAGATAGAGAAAGAAGCCTTAGCTATTATCTTTGGCATTCGCCTCTTCAATGAGTATCTATATGGTAACCATTTCCTCATAATCACTGATCACAAGCCTCTTGTTCACTTATTCCATCCTGGTAATAAGATCCCTGAACATTCTCTACGGAAACTGCAGAGATGGTCAATATTTCTCTCTCACTGTTCCTATCAGGTTGCCTATCGTAGCACATCCCAGCATTGTAATGCTGATGCTCTCTCTCGCCTACCTGCAGGTCCTGATACTACTTTCGATTGTCAAGAATCTGAATGTCTTCAGTTAGATATTGAACTTGAAGACACAGTCTCCAGTTTTCCCATTGACGCTACTTGCATCGCCAAAGCGACTGATAAGAATAGTACACTAGCTACAGTTCGTACTTATATCCGCAATGGTTGGCCTCTTCAACACAAGCCTCCTACCAGCCTTGCACCTTATCATCGTTTTCAGCATCGTCTCACAGTTCGTGCCGGAGTAATCCTATTAGAAACAGGCACCCTATTCCGAGTGGTTATCCCACTTAGCCTGCGCAAGCAATTTTTCAACTGGTTACATGAAAGTCATTGGGGAATATCGCGCACCAAGCAACTCGCCCGTCAACACGGTTATTGGCCCGGTACTGACGCCGACATCGAGAAACTCATCCGCCACTGTGACCGTTGTCAAGTACACCAGAACTCCCCGTCGTCTGACCTCGCCCCATGGCCTCCTGCTACTTCTCCTTGGGAAAGAATACACATAGACTTCGCCGGACCTTTTCTCAACTCTATGTGGCTCATTGTGATAGACTCTCTAACTTACTTCCCATACGTCGTAGAAATGCATTCTACTACTACGGAAGCGACCATTCGAGCACTTCAGAAGATTTTCGCTACTGAAGGTTTAGCACAAGTGGTAATTTCAGACAATGGACCTCAATTTACTGCCACTAACTTCCAGGATTTTTGCACCCATAATGGCATTCGGCACATTTTGGCACCTCCTTTTCATCCACAATCCGATGGTGAAGCTGAACGGTTGGTCCTGACTTTCAAGAAAAACATGAAGCCGTATCTTCAGGTTTAACCAAGGATCAGTCATTATTACAACTCCTAGGCAGATATAGGACTATGCCTGGTACCGACAACCTCACTCCAGCTCACAAGCTCCATGGTCGCCCGCATAGAACTTTGCTTTATTTTTTGCAGCCTCTTCCTGCCCAGCCGCATCGCTCGCAACCAAAGATCAACGCCGCCGACAAAGTGTATGTCCGGACTTTCAAGTCCAATCCTCCCTGGATACCTGGTATCATCTGTCGTACCTTGGGACATCGTCTCTACGACATCCAGACCGCCGAGAGACGCATCTGCCTGAACCAGGACCAGATCCGCCTCCGCTATCGTCCATCTCCCTCTGTTGATTCACTTATCACACCTCAAAAATCCATCGCAGAACGAGCTCTGGACCATTTAATCACGATGGGTTCTTTTCAGGACGATTCTACGCTCCTCCGCCCAGACCAGGCTCCAGACAACACAACAAACACGGCCCACTCTCCAGCCCAGCATCGCTGCCGCCGCCAGCGCCGCCGCTGCTTCACGCCGTACCGGCGTAATTAGGAGGGGAGGGTGTTGTGTGTGTCCTCCGCTGCCTGCAAGCTCCGCAACCAGCCCAGCCTGGACGTTTCTAGGTACCACGAGGTATAGACTGCTGCGCTCTGACGTAATCGTGTGTGACGTCAGTCAGCGGGTATAAAGTGGGCGACGTCTTCTCCACTGCAGGCACTCCCACAGTATCCAGGGATCAGACTACACCTTATGTCAGACACGGAGGTACCCTCTTAAAAAAGTGTTCTGAACAGGTGGACTAATTCTGGTCGGGAGGTCTCACCTCAGGACATTTCCGCCTCAAGTATCCTGCCTCCCGTATCACGGACACGCGTCCTGTCCTAGCATTCTGCTACTCATGAACTTTACCACAAGTTCCCTGCAAGTTCTCCAACTTCGGCCTAGCATTCTGCTGCCACGAACTTTAAGGGGACCCGGTAGGGTGAAATTCGGCAAAAAAAATGAAGTTTTACTTTTTCATTCCGTAAAAATCTAGAGATTTTCTGATTTCATTAGAGCTATCATTCATGGCCATATCTTAATTATAAGTGCTTTGTATTGCGTTTCCAAGACAACACTGCATGGGCGCGGTAACTTAATCTGCCGGGAGATCTCGCTGTTGACAACGACAATACACGTTTCCTTGGCTCCCTCCTCATATTCCCGCCCAGTGGTGGTATATGTGTGTAGGAGTAACATAATGGGCATTTGTGACATTTGCTAGCCTATTCATAAGACCAGTGTTTAGAGATCTAGCAGAGCCACAACTTCTTGAAAAGTGCCTTCATGGACGAACCCAGAACCCCAACGGGAGTGTTAATAATTTGATTTGGGCCCGAATTCCCCAGAGAGTTTTTGTAGAGGTCAATACCTTGCATTTTGGAGTGGACGATGCTGTGGCTACATATAATGAAGGTAACATCATAAAGTGTAAAACCTTAGAAAAATTGGGAATCTCTCCAGGGTATCACATGATAACAAGTATGAAGAAAATCGATTGTGAACGGAAAAGGAAGGCTGAAAGTGAAAATGGACTGTAAAAAACTGTCTAGACAAACTAAGAGAGCTGTGAGAAGAAGACTAGAGGATGAGATGCAAGACAACCCAGATGATCCATCATATGGGGCAGAATTACATTGAAAAACTTTGAAGGTTTGTTTCTGCAAGTTCACTTTTTTCTGAACAAAAGGAACATTTTCTAAAAAACTATTTAGTATACAATCTTGAAACTTTCAGATATTACATAAAGTCAAAATATACACACTTTAACACAACGTTTTTGGAGAGAGGTGTTTAGTACAGAAACAAGGGGCTAAAAAGTGAGCGATTTTTTCCAAAAAATGTTGCACTGAATAGAAAAATTTTAAAAATTGACAAATACCTCTAATGAATAAACCCCTGTGTTAAAACACACAAGAAGGTATAAAGAAAGTATGAGAAAAAATGAAGCCTTTAGTATGAACCGTTTCTGAGGTAAATGTACCTACAAACAGTAAACTTAACTTTATAGATATAGACCCTAACGGGTCCCCTTAATCCAAGTTCCCTGTATAATTCTACAAACTACAGATAGTCATCAGCTATCACGGACATTCGTTCCTTCAAGCGTCCTATCTTATCAAGATAGCATTGTACGTATGAATATGAATATATATGATTGTACATATTTCTCAGACCATCAGTCTACTAGTTAATGTCATTATTTAACGTATGCAGCGCTTCAAGCATCAAGTCAGTTTTCGTTCCTTTTTTGTATATACTGTGTTAAGATTTACAAATAATAAATTTTATGTTGCGCTTTGTATATCGAGTTCCTTGTATACAACAGTAATTATTTTTTATTATGACGCTACAGGGTAAAAGAATTATTTGACAAGTAGGATTACTTCTTTCATATATATAAATAGTAAACGTATGGCTATAAAAAGAACATTGAAGTAAGATGAAGTGTTCAGCATCCCTTTGATTTTGTTCCCGGCCTTCCTCATGAAACTTCCTTTTCCATTTCTTGGCCGTATAGAATGAGCTTCGGTGCCTGCGTTTCTGGATCTTTCGATCTCTTATTTGGTGTGGCCTCCCAATTGAAGAAATGTAGCGTGTGTAGATGCCGATTAGTTGTTGGGAGTGGAAAGAGGTTTTCTGATGTGAATTCGTAAATGTAAATTATAGAATCTGGCCAACGCCTCAACCGTCTGAACTACTCAGCCCGGCTTCGAAACGTCCGAAAATAAGATTCCTTTTACGGGCTGTTGTGAATGAACAAAACTAATATTAGGGCCTACTCAGAAAAGTAAAAAAGTAAGGAAAGCCTGTGGAGAGGAAAAGTATGTAGAAATAGCTTCGTGCGATGAAAGAAGATGTTCATATTGCTTTGTGTGGCACAGTCTTCATGAGAGGGCTAGTGCCTCACTGATCTCATTAATACCAAAGTTTTAAGATCTTTTGGTCCTGTGAAGACATAAAGTCTTGTGTCAAGAAAATGGGAGCTCTTTCCTCCCCGGTTGTGAACTAAAGTTAAGCTTCTAAGCATGCCTGTTATTTATTTAATTTGCTTCTTGCTACTGTTGTTGTCGTTGTTGTTTAAAACAGGTTATCTATCCAAGAAAATCTTGTTTTCAGTATTTACTTTACAAATGAAGTTCCCCGCTGAGGGAATATTTAATCTTACTTTGTTACAGAGAGAAAGAAGCAGGAGATTCCAGAACAAAGTTACCAAAAGGAAATCGAACCCTCAACTTCAAAGTTACAGATCAGAGAGGTCTCGAACCCTGAATTTTAATGTAATTAAAATTTATAGTTAACAGCGGCCTAATGGGTCACGAATTCACATCAGATTCTATGATTTACACTTAGAAATTCACATCAGAACACCTCTTGTCATTCCTAAAAGTTAATCAGCATCTACACGCGCTACATTTCTTCAATTGGGAAGCCACACCAAATAACAGATCGAATGTTCCAGAAACGCAAGCACCGAAGCTCATACTACACGGCCAAAATATTGAAAAGAAAGGTTAATGAGAAAGGCCGAGAACAAAATTAAAGGGATGTTGAACACGGCAATGAATCTCATGACATGACTTGTCAATAAAACCTATTGGGGCAAAAGGCCCGGCGATAAAGAGGATAAACCATACTACCAGGTGACTAAGATAGAAGTGTTAAAGTCCGAAACACAGGATAGAAAAGTAGATTTAGAAAACGTAGTCACCAAAAAGTAAAGTGAATAAGGGAAAAGAGGGTATACACTCGTACGTCCTTATATAAACCAAGTCCCCATGAGGGGTTTACAACATGTCCGTACACAGCCTAGCCCTTTCAGACCTGAAAGAAAACCAGAGGTGTGAATTTTTGTTTGTACGTCAAAAACTGAATGAAATGTTCTTAAATACATATATTTATAGTTTATTTCACAAAATAAAAATTAACGTCTTAAAAAAGCACCCACACAATCGTGAGTGTCAGGACTTAATTCGCTACTTACAACAGCAGAAAAATCAACTCGGTACATGTGAATATACATATGTTCGTGATCAAATGTTCTATGTTACAGTGTGGAATGATTTAAAAGAATTAAAATCTTTTTTCAAACACAAGTATACATTACATTTCTTACACTGAGTACGGGTTCTACATTTTCAGTCCTTTTGGTGGCAGCACCCAACACTCCCGTATGCATTTCCTGTAGGAAAACTAGCCCGCACAATTGCGCATATCAACATTCAGAACCTCGAGGTATTATGCACTATGTTGTATTTTCACATTTTACGTTCACTAAACAATGTAACAATTTAATCACTTCACTGATTACATTTTTATATTCGGTAAAGCTTCTAGATTAATATGAATGCAATTAACAAATACTTATTTTTATCATTGCTGCTTCCCGCTATCTTGCCGATCAACTGAAGTACATGCTACATGCCCCGCACAAGCACTACAAGTCCGGTCTAGCGTAAAGAAAACGTCAACGCTCAGACATCAATAAAATACGAACCCGCACAGGTGTGCGTACACGGTCTGAAAGGGCTAGTAAACCTACATATATCTAACTTAAAACCCTACATTAAAATTAAGATAAGTGCAGCACGTCCTAACTGTTACATGATAAAGGAGAACGCTGGTATCTTCCGTTCGCCACACGTAGAAAAGTTACATGTTAGGAAACTCTCTGTCTTACCTAGCTGCCGCTAATTTGCCCCCACCTCAGCCTCGTCCACCGCCTCACTTAATTGGACTCTCGACGTTCAGATCAAGACAGCCATATTAAGCTCAAACTCTCTCTGTATAAAGGGACGGGCTGGATGCGGATTTGGAAAGTGACGTAATTAGCAAGTAGTCCGATTGGTTGAAAATGGCATCGTAAGGCTGGTTGAAAATAACAGTAGTGGCAGCTAAGAAACAAAAGACAATCGTCCAGGCTGGGCCCGCTAATAAACAATATTCTACTTAGAAAACACAACAGTAGTGACGTCTTACAATGAGACAAAAAGACAAAGTCACCTCCGTACAGGCCATGAAGGCCCTTGGAGGAGTGGAAGGTAAAGGCTTCCACCATTGTTAACCGCGGCACGTGATGGGGTAGAGTGGTTAGCATTACGCCCGGCCACCTTTCCCCCAGGAAGTAACCTGGTACTCATTTTTTGTGTAGGCTGACTGAAGCTCAGGGCCATATGCACCTCCGGAAGTGGAATTCTCATTTCTTAAATTTTACGACTTCCTGACGGGGATTCGACCCCACGTCCTTCCGCGCGAACCGAGCACGCCTTTACCGCCTCGGCCAGGCAGCTCCTGACGTCTTACAATACAGTACACTAGTAAATTAAACGTCATAGTTCAGTTCAAGTTACCTCCATGATATTTTTCTATCAGCAGATGTTTGCCTAAACTCAGAGAGAGGCCATACAACTGTCACAATTATTATTATTGATGATGATAATGACGCTTGTTGTTTAAAGGGACCTAACATCTAGGTCCGTGCGCGTAGAGGCGCGCGACTGTGAGCTTGCATCCGGGAGATAGTAGGTTCGAATCCCACTATCGGCAGCCCTGAAGATGGTTTTCCGTGGTTTCCCATTTTCATACCAGGCAAATGCTGGGGCTGTACCTTAATTAAGGCCACGGCCGCTTCCTTCCAACTCCTAGGCCTTTCCTATCCCATCGTCGCCATAAGACCTATCTGTGTCGGTGCGACGTAAAGCCCATAGCAAAAAAACATCTAGGTCATCGGCCCCTATTAGTAGTAGTAGTAGTAGTAGTAGTTGTTGTTGTTGTTGTTGTTGTTGTTGTTGTTGTTGTTGTTGTTGTTGTTGTTGTTGTTGTATCATCAGAGCCTTTATCTGTCGGTACGCAATTTATTTTTAATATAATTTACTGGCGGATAAATTTATTATATTTTAGCAGATGGTACTGTGTTCACGAATTGAATGTTCAGTTTTGATTCTCGCACGTTTGTACCATGCTTACTGTTTCCTAGGCTTCATAGGTTGGTTACGTAGCCGGAAACAGGAAGTTGTGTTCACCTTCCAGCTGCTTCCAATGTCAGACTACCGTATCATTCTATATCCGCTCTGCAACATCCAGGTGTATACTTGAGTTTTGAATAAATCTACTGAAAGTGAAATCAGTACAATAATTGTTCAAAATTAGTCAAAGAAGTAGTTATTGTATGTCAATGAGCAAAATAAAAAAGTTTGAAGAAGTGAAAATTGTCAGATCTGCTTGTAAAACACAAAACTAGCACCGAAAATACACGTGGCCAAGACGATCACAAAACCAAGAAGAAAGATTCACGAGGTCAAAAGGAAACAGATTCTAACAATGACTGGCCAGACTCTTGGACACTTTCGCAAAAAAAAAAGCTTCTGCGAGAGAAAGGCGTGGACGGTGACGACGAGGGTATATCGGAGTTTATGTTGGAAGTGTGCAAGTTGCTATAATAGCACCTGAGTTGTGTCTTTTCTCACAGAAAGAGAGCAATTATTATTATTATTATTATTATTATTATTATTATTATTATTATTAGTAGTAGTAGTAGTAGTATTATTATTATTATGTCCGACTCGTTTGCTGAATGGTCAGCATACTGGCCTTCGATTCAGAGGGTCCCGGGTTCGATTCCCGGCCGGGTCGGGGATTTTAACCTTCATTGGTTAATTCCAATGGCCCGGGGACTGGGTGTCTGTGCTGTCCCCAACATCCCTGCAACTCACACACCACACATAGCACTATCCTCCACCACAATAACACGCAGTTACCTGCATATGGCAGATGCCGCCCACCCTCATAGGAGGGTCTGCCTTACAAGGGCTGCACTCGGCTAGAAATAGCCACACGAAATTATTATTATTATTATTATTATTATTATTATTATTATTATTATTACGGGGATACCCGTGGAGCACAAAAGAGGTTAAAGAATGTGCCGGGATGAATGGGTCTATCATCATCATCATCATCATCCGTTTACCCTCCAGGGTCGGCTTTTCCCTCGGACACACCGAGGGATCCCACCTCTACCGCCTCAAGGGCAGTGTCCCGGAGCTTCAGACTCTTGGTCGGGGATACAACTGGGGAGAATGACCAGTACCTCGCCCAGGCGGCCTCACCTGCTATGCTGAACAGGGGCCTTGTGGAGGGATGGGAAGATTGGAAGGGATAGGCAAGGAAGAGGGAAGGAAGCGGCCGTGGCCTTATGTTAGGTACCAACCCGGCATTCGCCTGGAGGAGAAGTGGGAAACCACGGAAAACCACTTCCAGGATGACTGAGGTGAGAATCGAACCCACCTCTACTCAGTTGACCTCCCGAGGCTGAGTGGACCCCGTTCCAGCCCTCATACCACTTTTCAAATTTCGTGGCAGAACCGGGAATCGAACCCGGGCCTCCGGGGGTGGCAGCTAATCACGCTAACCACTACACCACAGAGGCGGACATGGGTCTATCTACAATATAAATATCTAGTGAACCCATCCACACACACAAGAATGAATTTATTAGCTTAGTGGACAAGGTGGGCTTACTAAGCAAGCAAGATTTACAAGTTTTTTACTAATTCTTGTATTTCACCGTCCATAACTTTAAAAATGAACATCTCTCGGATTTTTTCCCGAGTTTTGAAGATGCCTAAATGCCCCCCTAATGGGGTCTCATGATAGTACTTGAAGATCATAGGTACAAGCACAGCTGGAACCACAACCTTCATTCTTTGGTCATGCCTCGACGGGCAACACAAAAGCCCGTTTCTCAATACGTAAGGGACGACATGTTCCCCAGAAGAAAGGGTTTCCATAATAGAAGCCAACACTGGACTTTCATGTTGATATTTTTCAATATCCCGAAACAACATGGGGGCATCAGTCAAAATGGCATTAACCAACACCTCCTAGATATATAAGGCCTCACAACTGTTCTGGGAATATACTGTGACGTCAAAATCGGGAGGCAAGCTTGAACCTTTTCAGTAATAACACAGCAATGAGTTTGGCCATGTAACGCTGAAATTAGAAGAGTTTTAATTCGTTTAATGGTGCCAATTGTTAATACCGTTGTACGTAATGGTACTGATGTGTTGCGTGCTCAACTTTAAGGAGAATTCCGGCAGTGATAACGAAGTGCATGCATTAAGTTTACGAAAGACGAGGTTATGCGGCAGATATGTTTACGTGCAATTCCAAGACAAGACTACAGATTTACTAATAACTCAATGGTGAGTAACTATTATTATTACATTCTCACACAATCATAATGAGTATAGGCCTTTGACGTATTTAACTACACGCAACAGCTGGTGATATGTAGGCATATTTACTCTTTAATGATATAAGGTTATGTTAGATCACAATCATGGGATACATTATTTCAACGGTATTATTATTATTATTATTATTATTATTATTATTATTATTATTATTATTATTATTATTATTATTATTATTATTATTATTATTATTATTATTATTATTATTATTATTATTATTATTATTATTATTATTATTATTATTATTATTATTATTATTATTATACGCATTAAAACATACCACCTACAGCAGCTGCTGGTGTAGGCCGATTCACTCTGTAAATGCACGAATTTCGCTCACGGTGATACATTATTTTACAGGTATGCCACAGACATTTCAAAGTCTGTGATATTTTATGGGAAGTAACTGGTACTGATCCTGCCAGAATGTGACTATAAATATGATGGGCAGTTGGAAAAGATATAAGCCACTGCTGCCTCTGACAATCATGGTCTTGGAAGAGGAGTAGTTAAAAGAACCAGGCAAAAATGTAGAATAGAAAGGAGCAATAAACAGAGCCATTGAAGATAGTACATATCTCATACACAGAATTTCAACACAGCTGAAAAGTACAATAAACACGTTGTTACCTGATGGTTGTTGTACTGTGATGAAGGGAACGTAAGTAACTTTTCTGTACGTCGATACATCAAGGCAACCATACTGCATGGCATATGTAATCATCTTATAAGACACGGCCTTTATTCTAAACGGGTTTTATTAAAGTAAAAATATTTCTAATGTATATGTGGACAAAATTACTAATATAAATGCGGTAAATTCTTTAGTTACAAAACATCATAGCTGCATCACAAGGAATGAGTGTAACAATGTGTAGAAAGATTCAATAAATAAGTTAATTCTAGTCCTAGTTGGTGAATTGGACACCGCGGATGATGTCCCCACAGTTAATTTAATAGCCATAGTTAAAACATTTCTTAGTTCATAAAGGAGTATGTGCATGATTTTCTTGTTATTTGTTCAACCTTCTGTCTGATATCTCCTCATGTTTACAAATTTATGGCCGACCCCGTGGTGAGGGGATATAATGCCTGCCTCTTACCCGGAGGCCCCGGTTCGATTCCAGGCCAAGTCAGGGATTTTTACCTAGATCTGAGGGCTGGTTTGAGGTCCACTCAGCCTGCGTGTTTACATTTGCGAGCTATCTGGCGGTGAGATAGCGGCCCAGGTCTAGAAAGCCAAGAATAACGGCTGAAAGGATTCGTCATGCGGAACCCAACACACCTCGTAATCTGCAGGCCTTCGGGCTGAGCAGGATCAAGGCCAAGCCCTTCAGGGCTGTTGCGCCGTGCGATTTTTACAAATTTATGAGACAGTAGCAATTTAATGTTGCCACAATATGTCAATACTTTTAAAAGAGTAGGCTCCAGTCCGAATGGTAGTCCAATATTAGGTTAGAAATTTACATACTTTCTGGAATACATAAAGGTTTCGAACAGAATTACAAATTAGTAACATCGATGGTAGGTGAAATTCTCATTAAACCATACATGAACTTCAAGAGAGGAAACATTGTAGGCTCATGTGCAAATACTGCCAGTGATGCTACATCAGCTTAGATGTTAGGCCTATGCTAATATTATACGTGCTAGTTTTCTTTTAAGATCACGTAATACCTATTTAAATTGAAATATGTTTGTAACATTCTGTTGTGATGTTAGCAATTCGGCCTAAGTGAGTTAACATTGCAAAATGCTGTCGTGTTTTACAACTGTCTGCTGTTTATCTTTAATGGCAGAGTCACTAAAATACGGTAATAACGACAGTATAATTCAATATTCTTCAAATTTGAAACGCTATTTGTTAGTAAATAAATTATTCCATTGGTTAAAAATATGAAATTCATGTCTGTGTTTAACTATGTTCCGCGTTTCTCTGCATTGCCATCGCCTCCGTAGCATGACGTCACTACGCTGTTGTTAGGCCTTATTATCTAGGAGGTGTTGCATTAACGCCCGGAGGTATGGCCGTGGGAAGAGAAGAACTATCTTCCTGTTCGGCAGTCTCAACGTCGTGAGAAAACATGCGGCTTAGTCCATCCGCAACAACATTTTCAGATCCTCTAATATGCCTAACATCAAACAGGAAGGCAGAAATCCTGATGGCCCAACGGGCTATACGACCAGTACGACGCGGCCTAGCTAGTACCCAACTTAAGGCTTGGTTATCAGTTTCTAGGTCGAACTTGACGTGTTCCAGGTAGAGGAGGAACTTCTCTAATGCAAATAAAACTGCCAAACCCTCAAGTTCATAGGTGGAATATTTAGCCTCTTGGACCGATTGTGTCCTAGACGCATAGGCGATGGGTCGCCTTCCG
The DNA here is from genome assembly GCF_040414725.1 of Anabrus simplex. Lineage (NCBI taxonomy): Eukaryota > Metazoa > Arthropoda > Insecta > Orthoptera > Tettigoniidae > Anabrus > Anabrus simplex. Next base: position 281,078,000 of record NC_090266.1, read on the forward strand.
AGACAGTTTTCTGAAGAAGCACAGAAGTACAGGAGCCAAAGTCGATGACGATGCATCCGTTTGAACAATGAATTTCTTCGAAAAATCAGGCATAGCACGGACAGGGGCGTTGCAGAGAGCTAATTTAAGATCTTGAAAAGCGGCTTGTTGCGACGGCCCCCACTCAAATTTGACGCCTTTCCTACAGAGTAAGTTCAAGGGCGCCGCTCTGTTAGCGAAGATAGGAATAAATTTTCTGAAGAAATTCACCATGCCGATGAACCTCGCAATACGTTTGATGTCCTTAGGGGTTTTGAAATCACGGATGGCCTGTGTTCTAGAATGATCAATAGAAACCCCATCGGGTGACACAATGTGTCCCAGGAATGAAATAGAAGGTTTAGCAAATGCTACCTTAGATAACTTGACAGTCAATCCGGCCTTGCGAAGGCGACTGAGTACCTCCTTTAGATGATCTAGGTGTTCTTCGAAGGTCTCTGAAAGTACGACGACTTCATCAAGACAGTCATGCAAGTATTCAAATCTTATGTCGGAGAAGACCTTATCTAGCAGTCTAGTGAGCACAGCTGCCACCGTAGGGAGCCCAAAAGGCACGCGGTTGTACTCATACAAGTTCCAATCCGTGGCAAAAGCAGTTAGATGTTTCGATTCTTCAGTTAGAGGGATCTGGTTGTAGGCCTGATTAAGGTCTAGGTTGGTAAAGAACTTTGCTTTCCGAAACCATGAAAAACAAGAGTGAAGATCGGGAAGGGGCACAGATTGTAACACCGCCTTACGATTTAAATCCCTATAATCAATCACAGACCTGAAGCCACCATGGGGTTTCGGCACTAGAAAAATAGGCGATGAATACGTCGACTTAGAAGGTCGAATAATACCATCTTTTAGCATTTGATCGATCATTTCCTTAAGAGCCTTCATTTTAGGTGGATACAGCCTATAAGGTGGAAACCTAACCGGGATCGAATCCGTAACCTCAATCGTGTATTCAATAAGGTCAGTAACACCAAGAGTGTCGGAAAATACATCAGGAAACGACTGACACAATTTACGAATACTTTCAGCCTACTCCTCAGGTAGATGTCTAAGGGCTAACAACATCTCATCCTGGGCAGGCGAAACAGATGAACATGATACAGAATTACACTTAAGCAAAGGAATTTTTATAATCATTAGCAAATTTGAAGGTGCACGACTTGCTCTGAATGTCGAGCACTAGACCAGTAGAAGACATGAAATCCGCTCCTAATATTACGGGGCAAGACAAGTGCTTAGCCACAAACAATTTTATTTTCCAAGTGAATTTAGAAATACGAATTTCGGCAAGGATGAAACCTAAAATTTCTAATGGAGAGGAATTAGCCGAAACGCATTGGACAGAAGATGAAAAATAGTCAGGAAACTTACAAATGCTCTTTAATTTAGAATACCATTCAGCCGAGATAATAGAACAAACACTCCCAGAGTCTAATAGAGCAGTGACCGGTTCACTATTCAATTCAATTTTGAGAAATGGTACAGGTGCGGGGGTGTCCGCCGCAATTCTGAGGCATTTTTAGGGCATTCAAATGATGGATTAGGAGAACTTTTACCCTTCCCCGAGCTTTCGGTGGGTTTCACAGGGACTGAGTCTTGGGTGCTATTGGCGATAGGGCAATTTTGGCGACGTGAGTAAACGAGCCACATTTAAAACATCCTTGAGTCGACCCTGCTCCATTCTTTGTACAACTCGATTTGATCAATGGGCACTTGTTACGGAGATGATCCGTAGACCCACAAACATAGCACTTGCGAGTGGTGAAAGTTCGGTGAGTTGGAGACCGAAAACTATTAGAAGGCGGAGGGGGTTCCTTCGCCACTGTTAAGGTGTCGGTATACCTTACTCCTTTGGCTGAGACCGCCATAGCCTCTAATTCTGCCAAGGTTTGGGGACGAGACTCAAAACATAAATAAGATCTATAAGGTGGTGAGATACATTAAACAATAGTTTGCACTATTTTTCTTCCGAAAAGTGCAGGGCGAACACTCGGGTATAAAATTTGATATCTTGGATGTAATCCGCAAGATTTTCGTCCAGGCGTTGTACCCTAAAATGGAACTTCTGTATTTAAGAGGACATTGCCCTAGTCGGAATGAAATTTGCCAACAGGTGGGCGTGAAAATCTTCTATGGATGATCTAACAGCTATAGCCATGACTATCTTGTCCGATAGGACGCCTACCGAATATGGGTACATCATTTAAGAATTTGAGACTGAGAGAGGGAAAACACTAGTGCGTGATTCTGAAATTCAACTAAGAATCTTAGAAATGAAATGACATCAATAGTGGAATTTACGGAAAATTTTGAAATTCCCCTAAGTAACATAGCCAATGCATGGGGCAAACTACTAAAACCGGGTGACAAAATTGGTGGCGGCCTTGAGAGGCTTGAAACACAGCATAGTTCAAAAAGAAAGGTGGAATTTATTTTGTATGACCAGACTCAGTTTCCAATGGGGCTGATGTTTGTTGAGTTGCTACAGAGTTTCTACTTTCTACCATTTTTGATTAATCCTCCTCACTCGCTATGTTTATCACAGTGGCTTGGTCGGTTTTGGGAGCAGCTGCCCCAGTCAACAATTGATTAACTCTATTTAACATTCTTGGTCAGCTAAATTACTAGTCTCCTTAGCATGATCTTCTTTTAATTTCAGAGACAATAGGTCCTTAACCCTATGATAAAAATGGAACAATCTCGCCTGTACTCTTTTAAGCTGATTAGTAGATGGATCGCTTATTTTTTTAAACTAACTACAGACGCTAGCTCGGTGGTGTTGTCCGTGATAGTGGAGAGAGCCTCATCAATTTCCTTCTCCCCCAAAATTGGGATACACATTGGCAACTCTAAGGAATCTTTAAGTTTGGCAGTATCTGCCGCAACCGTGCCTCCAGATTGAACATTCCTAATGAGTAACTCATAAATCAATTCCTCCTTGCGCAGGTACCTGGGATGAAGGACTTCACGAGGGCCAGACATGATAGAGAACTACAAATTTAGAGAAAGAGGAATTCCAGCAACCGAGAAAAATTCTTAGAGCTCGGATTGGTTTCGATTCTAGCCGACAAAAGGGCTTACTTTAGACCCATTCGACCACTCTCTGCTACCACTTGTTACGGGGATACCCGTGGAGCAGAAATAGGTTAAAGAAGGTGCCGGGGTGAATGGGTCTATCTACAATATCAAAATTAATTTAAAACTTGAACTGAATGTTATATTTCTTTTAGAACCTCAAACATAACAATTTTTCATAACAATGAAACATCAGGTACAATGACAATCTTGAAACAAGACTAGGAAAATCCAAGATTAGGGATTTTTGCAGATTCTGGGCTTCAAGCCTCTAGTTTTACAATTCCAGAGATACTGGATCCAGTTTACAAATCATTAATTTATATAAGGAATCCTTCAATCAAGGGCAGAAATCCCCTAATTCAAGAGCATTTACTTCCAAAATACAATATCTAGCCTTCCAGAGGTACTCGTAACTATTCTAAAAACCTTGAAAAGAGCTAACAGGCTCTCAGTTTCTTACAGCCCGCTCAAGGCAATATTACCTCAAAATGTTACACTCTTTGAATTACAAATAACAAAGTTTAATACAGGGGTGTCTAGTACCCAACCTACAGGACCTTTACGAAAAAGAACAGTTTAAATAAACGGCCCGAACACAAACTGAATGGAAGCGAAAACTGCGCTCCGAGATAATGACATGAAATTAAAATCCTACAGGGTTCTCGGCCGATGAAACAGAGGCTATTCCCAAACTACTGAGGTGGCTCGCATGGAAATATTTTTAACATATTACAGAAAGGTTGCAAAACGTAGTCACCTGAAAGCAAGATGAAGGGGAGCTCGAGAGGGTAACTCACTCTCTATCCCCGATTTACAGTTAAGAATTTTATGAAGTTTTTACATTAGCCGAAAGAGAAGTAACATTTTAGAAAAGTGTTGTTACATAATTAAAGATTCGTACCTTTCCCTAGACTAAAACTGCGAAGAAAGAATGATTTTATGTGGCCATTCCCTTATAGATGTTCTGCTGACCGAAGAAAGAGGCGGCCCCGCGTCCTACCTTAACACACACACTTATACAGACGGTGATCAATTGACAAGGAAACATAAAAACCCGCAGTTTATATATCCTCAAGGAAGGTTCGAGATCATTCGAGACTAATCAGGACACACCCTCTTAATTTTTATTGGCAGATTCAAAGTGAACAAGAAATGCGGGATTGGTTGAAAATTAATCACCAAAATTTATGATTGGTCCGATTCAAAACTGGCGGAAAGGAAAGGAAGTGTTGCCAATCCAAAAATAAATGAACATAGATTCAGTTATGGACAACCTAGAAATACAAAACTTCTTTCAGTTACAAGTTCTTCCACCTTGAACCAGAGTGCATGATCATAGATTTTTGTAGTGTCATGTGTAGAAAAATGTCCAAATTTCTTGAAGTATAGAAAACAAAACAAGGAGAAATTCAGTCAGTTTAGGAAACTTCACAATAAAACAATTACTTAATATTTCAGTGGTGACATCTTCTGATTAATGTTCCAAGTTCGTGTAGTATCAGTTTCATCTTGTGATCGATAGGGGAGTTTATAAAGGCGCTTATTTTGAATTTGCGGCGTTGAGGTGTACTTCCTGCTACAATTATTAATAAAATTTCCTTTCACAACAATGTGTATTTTTTTAGGTGTATTTTTTCCTCCGCTGCCTTCCACAGAGCTGTCGATTATGGGAATAGCTGATTCTAGTGGCTCGTTTCGTGTTCTTTACGTCCCTAAGCAGCATTCTACTTCTCATCAAGGAGACGTAAGTACACTTATTATTTATTTTATCCGAACAGAAACATCTCATGTATTATTCTTGCTACGAATATTACGCTAAACAATATTGACATTAAGAACAAATTATAAATTAGGCTTAAAATGAAACAAAATAATGTTCATGCAATTCAGTCTCCCCGAAGATGATGAATGTTATCTTATCCAAGAAAGAACAGTTGAGAAGAGTAATAATAAATAATGGGATTTTTACGTCCCACTAACTACATTCACGGTTTTCGAAGAGCCGAGGTGCCGGAATTTAGTTCCACAGAAGCTCTTTTACTTACCAGTAAATCTACCGACGTATTTGAGCACATTCAAATACCACCGGACTGAGCCAGGATCGAACCTGCCAAGTTTGGGTCAGAAGCCCAGCGCCTCAACCGTCTGAACCAGTCATCCCGGCCGTTGAGAAGAATAATAATGAGTGAATTATGTAGGACAAAATAGAACTTGATGGATCTCTGTGAAAATCAAACCCGGGGTGAGTGGCTCAGACGTTTGAGGTGCTGGGCTTCTAACCCCAACTTGGCAGGTTCAATCCTGGCTCAGTCCTAGGAGGCTGTGGATGAGACTGAGATGGCGGAAAATTAGCGGCAGCTAGATAAGTTAGATACTTTCCTAAAATCTAACGTTTCAACGTGTGGCGAATGTGATCAAATACGTCAGCATCGTGTCGGTAGATTTACTGGCAGGTAAAAGAACTCCTGCAGGACTAAATTCCGGCACCACGGTGTCTCCGAAAACCGTAAAAGTAGTTAGTGGGACGTAAAGCCAATAGCGTTATTATTTATTATTGTCAATATCAGAAACGTTTAAATCAATACAAACACACATGCATCTTCATTATAGACTGTTATACTTTTCAGCATTCACTCTGCAAACTCCTATGAATTAACTAGACGCCTCCGCAATATTCTGTTCGCAACTACCTAGATGCCCTCGTCTAGTTCTATAACGCTTATCTAGGGACGTAACTAGGATGGGGCATTTGGCAGGCTCAAATCTATATATATAAAGTAGTTTGTCCTGACTGACTGACTGACTGACTGACTGACTGATTCATCATCGCCGAGCCAAAACTACTGGACATAAAGAAATGAAATTTTGGGCATAGATTCATATAAAGATGTAGGTGCTCGCTAAGAGAGGATTTTTGGATATTCCGTCGCTAAGGGGGTGAAAAGGGGGGTGAAATTTTAAAATGAGTGTGTCTATCTCTCAAAACTTTAAAAGTTTACAGATGTGAAAATTGGTATTTAGAATCTTCTTTAAAAATAAGGAAACACGTATTCTTTTGTTTTCAGACAATCCCAATAGGAGGGGTGAAAAAGGGTGAAAAAGGGGTTGAATGCCTTTAATCCGGATACGCTACTTATATCTCAGAAACTGAAGATATTACAGACATCAAAATTGGTACTTTTGATCGCTGTGAGAAATAAAGAAACACATATTTTTTTGTTTTTGGAAAATCCAATTAATGCGAGGGTGAAAGGGGGGTGAATTTTTAAAATGAGTGCATCTATATCTCAAAAGTTTTAAAGTTTAGAGATGTAAAAATTAGTATTTAGAATCTTCACTAAAAATAAAGGAACAAGTATTTTTTTTCGGAAAATCCCAATAGGAGGGGTGAAAAGGGGTGAAAAATGTGTTGAATGCCTTTAAAGAGAATACATATATCTCTGAAACTGAAGATATTACAGACCTCAAAATTGGTACTTTTGATCGCTTTCAAAAATAAAGAAACACGTATTTTTTGTTTTTGGGAAATCCAATTAATGGGAGGGTGAAAAAAGGGGTGAATTTTTAAATTGAGTGAATCTATATCTCCAAACTTTTAAAGTTTGCAGATGTAAAAATTGGCATTTAGAATCTTCATTAAAAATAAAGAAACACGTATTTTTTCGTTTTCGAAAAATCGCAATAGGAGGAATGAAAAGGGGTGAAAAAAGGGTTAAATGCCTTTAATGAGGTTACTTATATCCCAGAAACTGAAGATATTAAAGACCTGAAAATTGGTGTTTGGGATCTCCTTTTAAAATAAAGAAACACATATTTTTTTGTTTCTGGAAAATCCAATTAAGGGGGGGTAAAAAGAGGGTAATATTTTAAAATGAGTGTATCTATATCTCAAAACTTTTAAAGGTTATAGATGTGAAAATTGGTATTTAGAATCTCCTTTAAAAATAAAGAGACATGTATATTTTGTTTTCGGAAAATCCTAATAGGAAGGGTGAAAAAGTTTGAAAAAGTCGTCCAATGCCTTTCATGAGTCTACTTATATTTCAGAACCTCAAGATATTACAGACCTGAAAATTGGTGTTTGGGATCTCCTTTAAAATAAAGAAACACGTATTTTTTGTTTCTGAAAAATCCAATTAATGGGGGGGGGGTGAAAGGGGGTGTTTTTTTAAAATGAGTGTATCTATATCTCGAAACTTTTAAAGTTTATAGATGTAAAAATTGGTATTTAGAATCTCTTTTAAAAATAAAGAAACACGTATTCTTTTGTATTCGGAAAATCCCAAAAGGAAGGGTGTAAAAGGGTGAATAATGGGTTGAATGCCTTAAATGAGGCTACTTATATTTCAGAACCTGAAGATATTACAGACCTGAAAATTGGTATTTGGGATCTACTTTTAAAAGTAAAGAAACACGTATTTTTTCGTTTTTGAAAATTCCAAATATTTCAGGGTGAAAAGGGGAGGGGAATTTTTTAAAATGAGTGTGTCTATATCTTAGAACTTCAAAATTTACAGATATAAAAATTGGTAGTTAGAATCTCCTCTAAAAATAAAGGAAAACGTATTTTTTGGTTTGCTCTAAATCGCAATAGGTGGGGTGTAAAAGGGTGAAAAATGGGTCGAATGCCTTTAATGAGGATACATATATCTCAGAAACGAAAGATGTTACAGAACTGAAAATTTGTATAAGGGATCTCCTTTATAAATAAAGAAACACGTATTTTTTAATTTTTGGAAAATCCAATTAATGGCGGCTAAACAGGAGTGACAAATTGGGGTGAATTTTTTGAAAGACTGTATCTACAGAATATCTTGGAAATGTAAAATGTTACAGACGTAAAAAGTGGGTGTTTGGAATCTCCTGTAAATGTAAAGAAACATAGGTGATTTGTTTTTGGAAACTCCACTTAAGAGGAACTCAAAAGGGAAGAAATTTTAAAATGAGAATTTTTACAGTATATCTAAAAAACTTAGCATGTTACAGAAGTTAAAAATGGTATTTTTTATCTCTATGAAACATAAAGAAACGTGTATTTTTAGTTTTCGGAAATGCCACTTGGGTGGAGGGGGGTAAATGTGACTGAAAATGGTGTTGAATTCTTTTAATTAAGCTACTGATATCTCAAAAATGAAGATGTTACAGACGTGAAATTTGATATTTGCAATCTGCTTTAAAAGTAAAGGAACACGTATTCTCGGAAAATCCAATGAAGTGGGGGGGGGGTGAAATAATTGAAAATTTAGTTGACTTTATTGTATGAGAATACATACATCTAATAAAAACTAAAGCTGTTACAGACGTGAAAATTCGTATTTGGATCTCCTTTAAAAACAGAGAAAAACGCGTTTTTGGGAGGAAACCATCTTGGAGGGGGGAGTGTAGAGGAGTTGAATTCCTTTCATAAGGACACATAAATAAAAAACTGAAGAAGTTAGAGTCGTGGTAATTGGTATTTAGAAGATCCTTTACTATTAAAGACACAAGTAATTTTTGCGGGAATATTCACTTAGTGAGGGGGGGGGGGGTGGAGTTGTGTGAAATGAAGTGAAAAAATAAATTATTCTTATGGGGATACTTATATCTCAAAACTGAAGGTAATAGACGTGAATATTGCTGTTTGGAATCTCCTTTAAATATAAAGAAACAAGCCTTCTTTTAATTTTTTGGTTGTGGGGGGGGGGGTGGGTTGCGGTAAATAAACTTAACGGTGGTGGGGTGTAGAAGGAGGTGAGACCAATTGATTTTACTGTTCTTAATGTACTTATAAGGATCCTCCGTTGCTCAGGCGGCAGCGCGCCGGCCTCTCACAGCTGGGTTCCGTGGTTCAAATCCCGGTCATTACATGTGTCATTCGTGCTGGACAAAACGGAGGCGGGACAGGTTTTTCTACGGATACTCCGGTTTTCCCTGTCATCAGCCATTACAGCAACACATAATAGTAACAATAATAATAATATTAATAATAATAATAATAATAATAATAATAATGCTCCGGACTGTCGTCAGTTGTGCGGACTGCGCTGGAAACGGCTCCTGGACTGGTAATGACTAAGAATGCAGTCCGGCCGCGGGTTCAGTGCCGCCAAGGCACCCAATATGACACCACGCCGGTTCTCCTAAAGGATTTTATCCATATTAAAAATGATTATAGGAAAATATGGCAAAGATTTAGGGACCCAACTGACCGGGAGGAATACCTGGGCCTAGCCCGGGAAGTACGAAATCGATTGCTGGAAAGGAAGATTGAAAAATGGGAGGAAACATGCCGTAATCTAATAGAAAACGGGTCAGATCGGGAATTTTGGTGGATTCTCGCCGAAAACGAGTCAGATCGCGAATTTCGGCGGATTATATATCTAAAACAATAAGCATTAAATTGTAAATTTCAGTATAATACCGTAGCGAAGCACGGGTATCTTGCTAGTCTATATATATAAAATAACGTGTCCTGACTGACTGACTGACTGACTGACTGACTGACTGACTGACTGACTGACTGACTGACTGACTGACTGACTGACTGACTGACTGACTGACTGACTGACTGACTGACTGACTGACTGACTGACTGACTGAATGAGTCATCATCACCGAGCCAAAACTAATGGACATAATGAAATTAAATTTTGAAGATACATTTATAGTACAATGCAGGTGCTCGCAAAGAGAGGATTTTTGGATATTCCGTCGCTAAGGGGATGAAAAGGGGGGTGAAATTTTTTGTTTTCGGAAAATCCCAACAGGAGGGGTGAAAAAGGGTGAAAATTGGGTCGAATGCCTTTAATGAGGATGCTTATACCTCAGAAACTGAAGATATTACAGACCTGAAAATCGGTATTTGAGATCTCCTTTAAAAATAAAGGAACACATATTTTTTGCTTTTGGAAAATCCAATTAATGGGAGGCTGAAAAGGGGGTGAATTTTTAAAATGTGTGTATCTATATCTCAAAACTTTAAAAATTTACAGATGTAAAAATTGGTATTTAGAGTCTCCTTTAAAAGTAAAGAAACATGTATTTTTATGTTTTCGGAAAATCCCAATAGGAAGGGTGAAAAGGGTGAAAATGTGTTGAATGCCTTTAATGAGGATACTTATATGTCAGAAACTGAAGATATTACAGATCTGAAAACTGGTATTTGGGATCTCCTTTAAAAATAAAGAAACACATATTGTTTTGGAAAATCCAATTAATGGGGGGCGGGTGAAAAGGGGGGTGAACTTTTAAAATGAGTGTATCTATATCTCAAAACTTTTAAAGTTTACAGGTGTAAAAATGTGGTATTTAGAATCTCCTTTAAAAATAAAGAAACTTTTTTTTGTTTTCGGAAAATCCCAATAGGAGGGGTAAAAAAGTGTTTGAATGCCTTAAATGACGATACTTATATCTCAGAAACAGAAGATATTACAGACCTGAAAATTGGTATTTGGGATCTCGTTTGAAAATAAAGAAACACGTAGATTTTTCTTTTTGAAAAATCCAATTAATGGGAGCTAAACAGAAGTAACAAAATGGGGTGAATTTTTAGAAAGACTGTATCTACAGTATATCTCAGAAATGTAAAATGTTACAGACGTAAAAACAGGTATTTGGAATCTCCTGTAAAAGTATAGAAACATAGGTGATTTGTTTTTGGAAACTCCGCTTATGGGGAACTAAAAAGGGAGTGAAATTTAAAATGAGCATTTCTACATTATATCTCAAAAACTTAACATGTCACCGAAGTGAATAAATAGTATTTTTATCTCTATTAAAATGAAGAAACATGTATTTTTTGTTTTCTGAAAAACCACTTGGGTGGAGGAGTAAAAGTGACTTAAAATGGGGTTGAATTCTTTTAATTAGGATACTGATATCTCAAAAGCTGGAGATGTTACAGACATGAAATTTGGCATTTGGAATCGTCTTTAAAAATAAAGAAATGCGTATTTTTCGTTTTCGGAAATCCACCTAAAGGACAGGGGGAGAATTGAATAATTTGTTGAATTATTTGTATGAGGATACTACTATCTCAAAAACGAAAGATTTTGCAGACGTGAAAGTTGGTATTTGGAATATGCTTCAAAATTAAAGAAACGTATTTTCGGAAAATCCAATGAAGGGGGTGTGAAAGAATTGAAAAATTAATTGAATTAATTGTATGAGGATACTTACATCTAATAAAAACTAAAGTTGTTACAGACGTGAAAATTGGTATTTGGATCTCCTTTAAAAACGAAAAAGCGCTTTTGGGGGAAAAATCATCTTGGGAATGGGGGTGAAAAGGAGTTGAATTCCTTTTATGAGGACACATATCTCAAAAACTGAAGATGTTAGAGTCGTGGTATATGGTATTTAGAAGATCCTTTACTGTTAAAGAAACAAGTATTTTTCGCCGGAAATTTCACTTAACGGGGGGTGGGGCGTATGAATGGAAGTGAAAAAAGTGAATTCTTTTTATGAGGATACTTGTATCTCAGAACTGAATTTAACAGACGTGAGTATTGGTATTTGGAATCTCCTTTAAACATAAAGAAACACGCCTTCTTTATTGGGGGTTTAAATCAAATTAACGGTGGTGGGGTGAAAAAGGAGTCGAGTCCAATTGATTTTACTGTTCATAATGTACTTATTCTGATCATGAACTTATCGTTTTTAATCCTTCCTGGGTTCGTTTTCAAGAGCCATCTTTTCATTTGGAGAACGTAAAGTTAGATTACAGTAGATTCTCCTGCCATATAAAAACAAATTTACCCACATTTGAAATAAACGATAAGAATGAAATTGACCGTGCAAATATTCACCTCTATAATAAGGTCAATAATGCCCGGAAGTATATCATTCTTGTCGCCAGAAATCTCGCGCACTTGCCTCCGCGCGACGATGGTGCTGGTCACATTGTCAGCAATGACAATGGCAGCAGATGTAATTTACCGCCAAGTAGCGGGCTTACAACTTGCTGTTGGGTCCAGAACATTAATAATAATAATAATAGTAATAATAATAATAATAATAATAATGTTCTGGACCATCGTAAAAATGTGCGGACCGCGCAGGAAACGGGTCCTGGCCGGATAATGACTACGATTGCAGTCCGGCCGCGGGTTCAGTACCGCCAAGGCACCCAAGACGACACCACGGCGGATCTCCTCAAGGATTTGATCCATATTAAAAATGCTTTGATCCATATTAAAAATGCTTATAGGAAAAGATGGCAAAGATTTAGGGACCCAACTGACCAGGTGGAATACCTGGACCTAGCCCGGGAAGTATGAAATCGATTGTTGGAAAGGAAGATTGAAAAATGGGAGGAACTTCGCCGTAATTTCTCAAAAAAACGAGTCAGATCACGAATTTTGGCGGATTCTCTCAGAAAACGAGTTAGATCACGAATTTCGGCGGATATATATAAAATGTTAAGCATTCAATTATACATTTCATTATAATACCGTAGTGAAGCACGGGTATACTGCTAGTAAATAAATAAATATAGATTACAGTAGATTGCAGTAGATCATCCACTATTTGGATTTTCCAAAAACAAAAAGTACATGTTTCTTTATTTATATAGGAGGGCTGTTGTGCCATGGTGGGCGGGGGGGCGCACAGATAGGTCTTATGGCGATGATGCATTAGGAAAGATCTAGGAGTGGGAAGGAAGCAGCCGTGGTCTTAATTAAGGTACAGCCCCAGAATTTGCCTGGTGTAAAATGGAAAACCATGGAAAAACACCTTGAGGGCTGCCGACAGTGGGGTTTGAACCCACTATCTCTCGGATGCAAGCTCACAGCTGCGCAGCCCTAACCGCACGGCCAACTCGCCCGTTACAAACGAATTATTCACACTTGTTAAATACTGCCATCACACAACTTCTATGGTGCTTTTAGTACGGTACATGTATTTTTTAAAATATTTTATCATAATTGAGGTCGGTTTTATTGCATGAAACATAAATAATAACGAATTTTATGTAAACGTCTACACATGTACAACCACTCTGCCATGACGCCTGTAGTTTTGTTTTGCCTTCAAGTGTCATGGCTGCCATCAGTTCAAGTAGATTCAAAGATGGTTGGCAGGTAGCAGTCTATATCTTTCATGCCGTTGGGGTAGCGTGCCTGCTTCTCGCCCGGAGGCCTCGGGTTCGATTCTCGGCCAGGTCAGGGATTTTTCTCTCGACCTGAGGACTGGTTTGGGGTCCACTCAGCCCACGTGATTAGAATTGAGGAACTATCTGACGGTGAGATGGCGGCCCCGGTCTCGAAAGCCCAGAATAACGAGCGAGAGGATGCGTCGTGCTGACCAAACGGCCCCTCGTAATCTGCAGGCCTTCGGGCTGAGCAGCGGTCGCTGGGCAGGCCAAGGCCCTTTCAAGGGCGTTAAGTGCCGTGGTTTTTTTTGTTTTGGTTTATTGTGTTCCGTTTGTATAGTGCTGTATATCATTCAATGCGGCATAGGCTAACGATACGTCTCTCAAAACAGTAAGTAAGAAAAAAGGCAGACACATCTTCGTTGCATCTTTATATAAATAAAGACACGCGTCGATAGCCTACCGTTTCGTGAACGTCCATGGGTCAAAAACGTGTGGGTGACCTTCATGGGCGCCCTTAGGATAGTTTGTAAGGGGGGGGGGGGTAGACCTGGGGGTATGTAGTATTATTAATATTTTGGAAGATGAATGTCGACTTGTATTCCACAGTAGAACACCACACACGGTATCCCCTACCACTTATACGTAATACCGATTTTTAAACCATTTACGGTACTTGAAAGAAAAACAGCTGACTATATTAGATGTTTTCCTTTCCCTGAGAGCTAGGGGGGGGGGCCGCGTCCCCACCTTGCCCCCGCGTATGGGCGCCCACGGTGACCTTGCTCTTCTAAGTAGTGAATATCGTGAACTAGACAAAACTAACTGACAAAAGGAAAATAATAATAATAATAATAATAATAATAATAATAATAATAATAATAATAATAATAATAATAATAATAGGTAATAATAATAATGGCTTTACGTCCTACTAACTACTTTTAACGTTTTTGGAGATGCCAAGTTGGCGGAATTTAGTCCCGCAGGAGTTCTTTAACATGCCAGTAAATCTGCCGACAAGAGGCTGACGTATTTCGGCACCTTCAAATACCACCGGACTGAGCCAGGATCGAACCTACCAAGTTGGTGTCAGAAGGCCAGTGCCTCAAATGTCTGAGCCACTCAGCCCAGCTAACTGATAAAATAACGGATCAGGTTGTTCTCCAATTTTGTTTAATTAAAATTGGATGGTAAGTACTTATGAAAGATAACTCAAAGATGTTTGTGAATTAAATCGCATGTTTAGTAACGTTTAAATTTTAAGAATCTGTTTTTCTAATTAAAATTTGAAGTGTACAGAATGCTACGGTATGTATTTTTCATATTACTTCACCAAATTCTAGATTTAATTTTTTGAGCTATATCCTAATATTTGGTGTGGGTGGAAAAATCATGGTTTTCCCTGGGCACTATTTTACATTACAGCCTACCTATGATCCCATGATCCCAAAACCTCTAATTATTATCAATATCTTTTCCCTTGGTGCTGTCATATGCCTTCTCTAGATCTACAAAATATATTCTTCTCGTAGCAATTTTCTATTACCGGTACTTGTCACATAACAACAGCATCCCTGCGGTTCAGAACTGCACTGTACATTAAAATACAGAACAAGAACAATATGATCAAGGTCAACAGTTTTACAGCGAATGTAATGTTCAGTTTACAATCTAAAATCAAACTTTCGAGGCTTCTTAGAAAATAGATACAACAGATCTGTTGGTTCTACAATTATGTCTCTGAATGTTTATTTAATTTATTGTTTACTAGCAAGATACCCGTGCTTCGCTACGGTATTATACTGATATTTATAATTGAATGCTTATCGTTTTCTATATAACCCGCCGATATTCGCGATCTGACTCGTTTTCTGAGAGATTTCGCCAAAATTTCCGATCTGACTCGTTTCCTGAGTGATTACGGCATCGTTCCTCCCATTTTTCAATCTTTCTTCCAGCAATCGATTTCGTACTTCCCGGGCTAGGTCCAGGTATTCCACCCGGTCAGTTGGGTCCCTAAAGCTTTGCCACCTTTTCCTATAAGCATTTTTAATGTGGATCAAATCCTTGAGGAGATCCGGCGTGGTGTCGTCTTGGGTGCCTTGGCGGTACTGAACCCGCGGCCGGACTGCATTCGTAGTCATTACCCGTCCAGGACCCGTTTCCTGCACGGTCCGTTCATTTTGACGACGGTCCAGAACATTATTATTATTATTATTATTATTATTATTATTATTATTATTATTATTATTATTATTATTATTATTATTATTATTATTATTATTATTATTATTATTATTATTGATGTTCTGGACCCCACAGTAAGATACAAGACCTCTACTTGGCGGTAAATTACATCTGCTGCCATTGTCATTGATGACAGTATGACCAGTACCAGTACCATTGTCGCCCGTAGGCAAGTGCGCAGGACTTCTGGCGATACGAATGACATACTTCCGTGCATTATTGACCTTATTATAGAGGAGAACAATTGCACGGTCAATTTCATTCCTATCGTTTATTTCAAATATGTTTAAATTTTTATTTATATGCCTGGAGAATCTACTGTAATCTAACTTTATGTCCTCCAAAGGAAAAGATGGCTCTTGAAAACGAACCCAGGAAAGATTAAAAATTATCGGTTTATGATCAGAATAAGTACATTGAAATTCCACAGCCTGTTTCCAGTCATTCAACCGGATCAGGAATGGAATAAATAAGCCCCCAGCTAGCGGTGAGGATAGGAATTGCGCCGGCTGCCGAAGCCTGTCGCACTCCTCTGGAGCAATGATTAATGAATGACAAATGAAATGAAATGATATTGGAGGATGTTGCTGGAGTGAATGATGACGGGGAAAACCGGAGTACCCGGAGAAACCTGTCCCACCTCCGCTTTGTCCAGCACAAATCTCACATGGAGTGACCGCGATTTGAACCACGAAACCCAGCGGTGAGAGGCCAGCGCGCTGCCGCCTGAGCCACGGAGGCTCCTTATAAGTACATTGGGAACAGTAAAATCAATTGGTCTCACCTCCGCTTTCACCCCACCGCGGTTAAGTTGATTTACCCCCCCCCAAAAAAAAGAAGGCGTGTTTCTTTATGTTTAAAGGAGATTCCAAATACCAATGTTCACGTGTGTTACCTTCAGTTTTGAGATATAAGTATTCCCATTAAAAAAATCACTTTTTTCACTCCCCACCACCAAGTGAATTTTCCGTTAAAAAATATTTGTTTCTTTCATAGTAAAGAATCTTCTAAATACCGATTATCTTCGGTTTTTGAGATATGTGTCCTCATGAAACGAATTCAACTCCTTTTCACACCCGCCCTCAAAAATAATTCCCCGCCCCCCCCCCCCCCAAGCGCGTCGTTTAATTTTTAAAGAAGATCTAAATACCAATGTTCACGTCTGTAACAACGTTAGTTTGTATTAGATGTAAGTATCCTCATACAATTAATTTTTCAATTCTTTAACCCCCCCCCCCTTTATTGGATTTCCGGAGAATACATGTTTCTTTACTTTAACAGGAGATTCCAAATACCAGTTTTTACGTCTGTAACATTTTACGTTTCTGAAATATACTGTAGATATAGTCTTTCTAAAAATTCACCCCAATTTGTCACTCCTGTTTAACCACCATTAATTAGATTTTCCAAAAACAAAGAAATTAATGTTTCTGTATATTTAAAGGAGATTCCATATACTAACTGTCTGGTCTGTAATATCTTCAGTTTCTGAGATATAAGTATCCTCATTAAAGACATTCAACCACTTATTCACACTTTGCACCCCTCCTATTGGGATTTACAGGAAACAAAACAATGCGTATTCTTTCATTTTTAAAGGAGATACTAAATATCAATTTTTACATCTGCAAACTTTTACAGTTTCGAGATATAGATACACTCCTTTTAAAAATTCACCCTCCCTTTTAACCCCCCCATTATTTGGATTTTCCAAAAACAAAAAATACGTGTTCCTTTATTTTTAAAGGAGGTTCCAAATTTAAATTTTCATGACTGTAACCTCTTCAGTTTTTGAGATATAAGTCTCCTCATGAAGGGTGTTCAACCGATTTTCCCCCCTTTTCACAACCCCTTCGTAGGATTTCCCGATGACAAAAAATTACGTGTTTCTTTATTTTGAAAGGAGATTCTAAGTATTTTACATCTGTAAACTTTTAAAGTTTTGAGATATAGATACACTCATTTTAAAAATTCACCCACCCACCCTTTCAACCCCCCACTATTTGGATTTTCTAAAAACCAAGAATACATGTGTCTTTATTCATAAAGGAGATCCCAAATACCGATTTTCAGGTCTGTAACATCTTCAGTTTCTGAGATATAAGGATTCTTATTAAAGGCATTCAACCATTTTTCACCCCTTTTCACCCCTCCTATTGGGATTTTCCGAAAACAAAAAATACGTGTTTCTTTATTTTGAAAGTAGATTCTAAGTACCAATGTTTACATCTGTAAAGTGTGAAAGTTTTGAGATATAGATACACTCATTTTAAAAATTCACCCCCCTTTCAACCCTCCACTATTTGGATTTTCCAAAAACAGAAAGTACATGTTTCTTTATTTTTAAAGGGCATCCCAAATACCTTTCTTCAGGTCTGTAATATCTTCAGTTTCTGAGATATAAGTATCCTCATTAAAGGCATTCAACGCATTTTTCACTTCTTTTCACCCCTCCTATTGGGATTTTCAGAAAACAAAAGTGCGTGTTTCTTTATGTTGAAAGGAGATTCCAAATACCTATTTCTACGTCTGTAAACTTCTATAGTTTTGAGATATAGATACACTCATTTTAAATATTCACCCCCTTTTCACCCCCCACTCGCATTATTTGGATTTTCCAAAAACAAAAAAATACGTGTTTCTTTATTTTTAAAGGAGGTTCCAAATTTAAATTTTCATGACTGTAACATTTTCAGTTTTTGATATATAAGTTTCCTCATAAAAGGTGTTCAACCCCTTTTTCCCCCTTTTTCCCCCTTTTTCACCCCCTTTCATGGGATTTTCCGAAAACAAAAAATACGTGTATCTTTATTTTGAAAGGAGAGTCTAAGTACCAATTTTGACATCTGTAAACTTTTAAAGTTTAGAGTAATAGATACACTCATTTTAAAATTTCACCCCCCTTTCAACCCTCCACTATTTGGATTTTCCAAAAACAAAAAGTACATGATTCTTTATTTATATAGGAGATCCCAAATACCGATTTTCAGGTCTGTAACATATTCAGTTTCTGAGATATAAGGATCCTTATTAAAGGCATTCAACCATTTTTCACCCCTTTTCACCCCTCCTATTGAGATTTTCCGAAAGTAAAAAAATACGTGTTTCTTTATTTTGAAAGGAGATTCTAAATACCAATTTCTACGTCTGAAAACTTTTACAGTTTCACGATATAGATACACTCATTTTAAAAATTCACCCCCCTTTTCACCTCCATTATTTGGATTTTCCAAAAACAAAGAATACATGTTTCTTTATTCTTAAAGGAGGTTCCAAATTTAAATTTTCATGACTATAACATCTTCAGTTTTTGAGATATAAGTCTCCTCATAAAAGGTGTTCAACCAATTCCCCCCCCCCCCCTTTTCACCCCCCTTCATGGGATTTTCCAAAAAAAATACATCTTCCTTTATTTTTAAAGGAGATACCAAATACCAATTTTTTATTACTCTAAACCTTTAAGTTTTTGAGATATATACATATTCTCATTTTAAAAATTAACTCCCTCTTTTCACCCCCTTAGCGATGGAATATCCCAAAATCCTCCCTTAGCGAGCTCCTACATGTTAATATAAATGTATCCCCAAAATTTCATTTCTCTGTGTCCAGTAGTTTCGGCTCGGCGATGATGAATCAGTCAGTCAGGATTATCAGTTACTGTTTATATTCCTTTTGTAAAAAAAAACCATGGGGGCTCCTAACTCCCAGTAACCCCACCCCCACCCCTGGATATGCCCCTGAGCAGAAGCAGAAAGAAGTTTCTCAAAGTATAAAACAGTATTAGCTGACAAATATTGTGTCTTCGCTTTTGATAACTTTAGGATGACTATGGTGGTGTATTGCAATGCTAACGTATATTTAGTTAGTACCAGTAATATATTTTTTCACATTATTTTAGTAGAAATGAAAAAGGACCTAGAGATGATGTTAATTTACTGATTAATAGTTTAGTATTAATACATTAACTTGCAAAGAATGTTTGTTTTAAAATGCAGTAAATTTAACCACACATTAATTATTTGTCTAAGACAATTTTTATGAAACAAACTGATCATTTTTAGTAGGTCTTTTTTTTTAATTTTAGGACTTTTAAGTAAATTTTAGGGGCATTCTATAGGTAATTTTTCAATAATTTTTGGTCATCAGCATCTGAGCCCTACTGATGACAATGTGTTAAATTGTGCCCCAGTCTGAAGGTATTACTGGCAACTTGTAGTATTTTAATTCAGATTTAAAAATAAATCTAAAAGGCATTCCACAGAGACAGATATTGGTGTCAGCCTAAATCCTTGAGTTAAACATGCTCAGCATTTGCAACAATTCAATCTGTCATACCATTATCCCTGAGCTACCCATCATCAGTGAGTTCATCAATACGATTATCTTTGAGACAACTAACATACACCTTTCAATATATAGTGTTACAGAGATTTCTGTGGAGCAGGGAGGGAAAGAAGCATGAGAGGGGTTAATGGCTGGACAAAGCGAGAACCAAAGATCAAATTTTGATAACAATATCTACTGAAATTTATCTTTCTTTTCTTACTACATTATCTTTTCAAAACAACAATAACAAAAGATTTAACAGTAGGAAAACATCAACAAGAAATAACAGGAAATCTTAGAAGCTCAGTTAATTTAAAAACAGGGGAGACAGGACACCCATTTCTTCCAAGGCTTTCAGCAAAAGTCAGACCTATAGGTCTTATAAATTTAAAAAGACTTAGGTTCAGGCTAGCCTTTACAAATAAGGTCCCATAGCAGAGAGAAGGAAGAATTTTACACAGTTCAGAAAAGCAGCCTAGCTTCTAGAATGAAGTTACCCCAATGTTAAGGTCACTTTTACACCAAGAAGGGCCTCATACCCTGACAATAATTTTACAGATAACACATTACAAATGCCTTTTCTGGACCAGGAAATAACATTAACATCCTAGTGTCAAAACACCTCTAATTACCTTAAGCAGAATACACTTTCTGCTATTAAAAGCTTAAGCAGCTTTTACAATCGCTACCCTCATATAGTAAGGAAGCAAGATTCAAAGGATGGATCAAAATATCCAGAAATGTAATAGGAAGCAAAACCAATACTACCAGGCCAGGAAATATTGGTTGAAGGAAAAGGACGAGAACCAAAAATGAAAATGGAGACTGAAAATCCTCAAGCACTCCTTTAACATACCTAAGATAAAACCTGACGGGGCATAGGGCCCAATGACACAGTGGATAAGCTGTTCTACTTAGTGACTAAGGAAGAAAGCGTAAGTCTGCAAGAAGGGTAGAAAAATTTAGAAATAAAATTTAGTCACCAGATAACAAAGTGAATAACAGAAATGAGGGTACAGAGTCGTACATCCTTACATTTACAAGGTCCCCATGAGGAGTATTAACACTAAGTCTATAGACCACCTAGAAAAACCTACATTTTAAGTCTTAACCAAAAGAAAACTCTACATTCAATTTAAAGTATATGTAGGTCAACCTAAGAATTACATGCCAAAGGAGAACACTGGAATCTTCTCTTTACCACATGTAGATTAAATTTCACATAGTTAGATAAAGTTCTGCGTTTACCTCATGCCAGACCCCCAGCCTCACCAATGGCTCCTGAAGGAGAACTTCTCCTTTAATGTCTTCTCTTATGGTCCCAATGAATATTGACACAGCATTTATAGGGAGGCTGGCTGACAGTTCTAGAACAATGATGTAATCCGCCTGTCTGACTGGTGGATGATAAGGTCGTCAGGCAGAATTTTCATTGATAGATCAAAGTTTAAGACAGTGATGATAACTCCAAAATAATATTTTAAAAAACTGAAGGCAATCAGGTTATCAAATCTTAAATATAAACATTCTCCATAATGCTGATTACAGCATAGAACAATAGGTGGCACTAGAAAATCACCACTAGAGTCATCTGGTCAAGGTACGTTGAACTTCTTGGATATTTTATAATATCTGAAGCCATCTCTTTACAGTTTTGACTCAGTTAATTTATAATTGTCAGGTTCTTCAGTCTACTAAAACTAACTTTGAGTAAATAAATTCTCTGAAACCATAAAAAGTAGTTAGTGGGAGTAAAGCCACTAACATTTGGGTAAATAAATGTTAAAACTACCTGAAGGAGAAAACACATGGTAACAGTATTATACTTGAAAAAGAAACAACTTAATTAAATTAATCAATTAGTAATTAAATTACACTTGAGTAGGTTCTCGATAGCATTATGAGCTAAATCACATACAGAAGTATACCCCAGGTGATTTACAATGTTGTACAGAAACTAAAGTAGGCCATACATGGTTTGAAGTACAAGAAATTTCGTATAGGAATGTAGAGTCTACGACAAAACACTGATGTGATAGTCATTTGTATACAAAGTGAAGATAGACACCAGGCACTTCAATAGCGTATGGCCTCCAGAGAGGCCTGGTACAGGTCTTTTGATTTGATGCCCTGAGTAACTGTGAGGATGGGGCCCAACCAAGGATGAATTTTAATATTGAGGATGACACACACACACACACCCAGTGCCCAAGCCATGAAAATTAACCAATTAAAGTTAAAATCCTCAGCTCGGCCTGGAAACAAACCTGGTACCCCTTTGACCAAAGGCCAGTTTGCTAACCAGTTAGCTGTGGAACCAGACACAGTGAACTGTATGTTGTTTACAAAAGCTGTTAGAACTGTCACCCACCACATTCAATTCTGACTTCGCATTGGCATGGAAAACTCTGACAGAAGTAAGCATACAGTATAATGGGGATATAACTTCATTGACTGCTGGTTCTCAATTTTATATATGAATGTAGAGTTTTTTTAAAAGATGAATAAAATAAATTGTCCATTGTCATTCCTGACACTTCCAGGACATGTGTTATCCTGCTAAAAATACCTCATCCCATCAAAGCGCCCAGATATGCTGGAGGACAGGACTGATGATGTTCCTGAGTTACAAAGGACTCGCCAATGCCCCTTGAATGAATACCAGAGGCATGAATGAATATAGCTTTACCGTAAAAGAGCTCCTACAGGTCAAAATTCCAGCAGCTCAGCATCTCTGAAAACTGTAAAAGTAGTTAGTGATGCATTAAACTCATAACATTATTATTATTATTATTATTATTATTATTATTATTATTATTATTATTATTATTATTATTATTATTATTATTATTATTATTATTATTATTATTATCTTATTGGCCTATGATCTACGATATTCCTAGCCCTTGAAATGAAGCGCATAAAAAGTAATATTTGTATTGGTATACATAGGATGGAAGGAAATGAGCACTTCCAAAACTGAGGTTTTGTAGACCAGTGTTATCATTTCTTAAAGGCATGCTTTCTTTCCTTCTAATAAGGGGAAATCATAAAACTGAGCAAGAACAACAATTATATATTTCAAAATCAGGTTTTTTAGTGCAATCAGAAAATATAGTTCTGCTCCATATATTTTTGGGTTGTAAACCAGTCAACAATATCTGCTATTTTAGATAAGGAATTTTGATGCGAAATTCATTTGAACATTATTGTAAGGAGTGTTCACAATCACTAAAACAGATTCAGGAGGAAGGTTGGGTATTAGTTTAGGTTTAGCCACTTCTCATAATTAATGATGTTCATATCACCATGGTAATCTTCACAGTACAGTCATGGCCGTTTTAAATATCGGAGAGTGTATAGGACAAAACCTTACTCCCCACCTGCATGAACAATGATAGCTAACTAACTGGTTCTCAGAAACTGGAGCTAGAAAACCAGTTCTCTTATAACCACTCCACGTATGTTCCTTAGTGGTGATGCATGAGGATATGTCTTTACATATTTTTATCAATCGCCCTTCTTTTCTGTATAATAATAAGGCTTGTAAGCTCTTATCAAAATCATCCAAGTCTCTTTTTCTCTTTCTTAGTCTTTTATTGGGAGTACTAATTGACTCTCTCTCTCTCTCTTAGAAAGAATGCGCCCTTTTCTTCAAAATTCTCTTAATGATATTTTCTGAAATACCCATAACTCTTGAACTCACACTGTTGACTTAAATATAGGTATATGTTCTTCACTATTTTCCTGTTTCAAATAAGTGTACACGTTACTCACTAACGTCCTAATTTGGTTATGATAAACTTTCCTATCACCCTACTCACTAACATGGACTGCTACACTAAGC
The DNA here is from genome assembly GCF_040414725.1 of Anabrus simplex. Taxonomy (NCBI): domain Eukaryota; kingdom Metazoa; phylum Arthropoda; class Insecta; order Orthoptera; family Tettigoniidae; genus Anabrus; species Anabrus simplex. The sequence continues at coordinate 281,101,609 of NC_090266.1, forward strand.
TTCCATTACCGAGCTCGATAGCTGCAGTCGCTTAAGTGCGGCCAGTATCCAGTATTCGGGAGATAGTAGGTTCGAACCCCACTGTCGGCAGCCCTGAAAATGGTTTTCCGTGGTTTCCCATTTTCACACCAGGCAAATGCTGGGGCTGTACCTTAATTAAGGCCACGGCCGCTTCCTTCCCACTCCTAGCCCTTCCCTGTCCCATCGTCGCCATAAGACCTATCTGTGTCGGTGCGACGTAAAGCAACTAGCAAAAAAAAAAAGCTTCCATTACTACGACACATTCTGCACATTCACAATCACAAAGAATGGGTACTGTCCACCTAATCAATACTTTATTATGTCTTGTTACTATGCAGTACCGGTTTTGACCTTCACAGAGGTCATTCTCAGCTGGTCATGAGATCTAAAGCTAACTTAACACATAATTTAAAAACATTACTAAATCTAATGAAGAATGTCACATGATATGAGTGACAATATTAAAATATACAATGATATAATGTGTCCTCTGGTTTAAAAAACAAGCGTCGATATTCTATGACATGTATATGTTACATAAAATTCTGGTGTACTGTTCGTGAGTAACAGATACTTTGGAGAAATACAATTTCTACACTTAAAATGTTTATAGCATTCTTGAGTTACACTTTGGATTTTAATTCATATTGGTGAATCATTGCATACGTTCATTGGCATGTATTAAACATTCTAGAATATTCCAAGATATGGATGTGATAAAAACTAATAACATATAGTACATAAAAATACGATATTGTATAACATAAAATGTTCACAGTATTCTTGCGGTACGCTTTGGAGTTATATTGATGTTGGTAAAGTATTATATACATTCACAGTATTCTTGCGGTACACTTTGGAGTTATATTGATGTTGGTAAAACATTATATACATTAGTTTTCTGCACACATTCGACCAGTCAACAGTACTGTATTGCTAACATGTCCAACCACAAAACTACAAAGAGGGAGCTTCTGCACCTACTCAATATCTTATAACGAGATTAGTACCAAGAAAACTAATGATACACCACAATATTTTGATGTAAATCATCCAACATTCTCAACTATATGAACTCACAAGAAAAATAATTCACATCGTTGAACATTCCAGAATGCTTGGTACAAACATACTTGTGAATGTATACAATGCTTTACCAAAATCAATATAACTCCAAAGCGTGCCGCAAGAATACTGTGAACATTTTATGTTATAGAATATCGTATTTTTATGTACTATATGTTATTAGTTTTTATCACATCCATATCTTGGAATAGTCTAGAATGCTTAGTACAAACATACCAATGAATGTATGCAACGATTCACAAATATGAATTAAACTCCAAAGTGTACCTCAAGAATGCTATAAACATTTTAAGTGTAGAAATTGTATTTCTCCAAAGTATCTGTTTCTCACGAACAGTACACCAGAATTTTATGTAACATATACATGTCATAGAATATCGACGCTTGTTATTTAAACCAGAGGACACATTATATCATTGTATATTTTAATATTATCACTCATATCATTTGACATTCTTCATTAGATTTAGTAATGTTTTTAAATTATATGTTAAGTTAGCTTTACATTAAATGACCAATTGAGGATGACCTCTGTGAAGGTCAAAACTGGTACTGCATAGTAGCAAGGCATAATAAAGTATTGATTAGGTGGACGGTACCCATTCTTTGTGATTGTGAATACCAAGTATCAATACGGACATGAAACTGATAGATTATAACATTTTGCATACGGTATGGTTTCCACACTGGAGGTCCATCGAAACTCCACTTCCCCTCCTCCCCCCCCCCTTTCCCACTGTGGCCTTGAGTTACTGCACATCTTGTTGTTTGGTTCTAGCTACATCTTCTTCTCCTGTGGAGAATCGTATGTTGTGACTGTCAGTAAATTGGTGTTGATGTAGTACATTTTCCACACATCACCCCCTGGTTTAGCTGGTAAAAACATCCCTAGTCACACCCATTCAGAAAATGTGGAATGAACACCCTGTCATGTAACTGAAAATTTAAAACTATAACTACCCATTCCAGGACACTAAGAACACTCTACTTCAAACCGAAATGAATACTATAGTAGGCTTAACCCTCAGGTAGAAGATGGCCAGATATGTACCTGACAATTAAAAGTAATCTAGTGCTCCTACCTCACAGACCTCCACGGCAGATTTGCTTTTGTTAACTAACCATCATAATATTTTGTATATGCCTATGACTTGCTGTAAGTTCTCAAAATATGATTTTCTTTGTTTTTGTTTCAGGGAGAAAGACTACAACTTATGATTGCTCGAGAAATATCTCGGAAAGAAGCTCTATTGGACTGGAGAAGTAAATGGGAGATAAAATTTGCTGATATGTTAAGAAAAAGAAAAGAAGAAAGGGAACTGGAGGCAAAGAGGAAAGAGGAAGCAGTAAGGGAGATGAATCGACTAATGAAAGAAGCAAAGAAAAGGAAGGAAGAGGAATTGCGAGCTAAACTGCTCAGGCAGTCCAAGAAATTAGAGTTTACATGGAAACGTGATGCAGAAAATAAATGGAACGCCAAAGAAGAGAAGTATCTGATGGACACTTTGCTTAAAAAGAAGCAGCTCGATGAAAAGGAGTTGCAAAAAGATCAGCAACCTTTTGTCAAATTGGGAAAGGAAGAAAAGGACAAATATGATCGACTTCAAGATAGATTGGCTCAAAAGGCGGTCATATTTCAAAGTACAGTCCTACCTTTAATTCCAAAAATCACCGAGGTATGTATATCCTTTATAAATATGTTTTGCATGGTGTTTTGATCTACATTTAAATATTTACAGGTTTTCTGTTGCCACTTTCTTTACACAGAAACCAGTGTTTTTACTGTAGTCTCCTTTCAGGAGAAATATTTATGAATTTCTTCAAATGAAAAAAGTTACTATGGATGTAAAAGCCCCATTACGAATTTGAATAAATGAGACAGGGGCAAAGTGAGTGAAAGAAATACCGTATATTGCATTTTATCATTATACATACTTCAACAGAGCCTTACTTCTGAAAAGTAAATGATCACTCAGAATGAATACTGCAAAAACAATTAAAATTAGCAAGCATTATCACCATAGAAAGTATTGCACAGATTCCATTTCAGAACAATACCATGCACAATGCAGTGTCATATCAACAAAATTCTGCAAATACATGTGCATTCTGGAGCAGCTCCAGAACCCAATATTCCAGCATTATAATGCCTGCCCACATAAAGGATGATTGGCTCTTAATAGTGTTCCTCCGACAAGAAACACATAAACATATTCAGACACTAGAGAAGACAGTCACATGAGTGTGGTCATTCACAGTGATGGTGAGAAAGAATGCAGCATGCTGAAAAGGCACACTGAACAACAATTTGAACACCTAACAGAGTTTCAGAGAGGCCACATTGTAGGATTAATGATGGGAAAGTAGCTCATTTTGGCAAATCAGGAATCCCTTGGCCTGTTCCTGCTACATGGTATGACAGTGTTGGGAGCAGTTATAACATGGTGGAACACTCACTCGTCGAGAAGAATCTAGAAAATGTCGATTGACTACTAGATGAGATGGCAAGCAGTAACCAATCCAAGGGTGTCAAAGATTACTACACAGAGACATTCTTGTCGTCCCTGAATGATCCTGTGGCAAACAGAAATTATCAGCAATCTTTCAGACTTGGGTGTGTCTTCTTGATATCACTAACATTGACTCTCATTAACTTGTCAACAGCGATGATTCTGTTTGCACTTCTTGCATGAGCAGGCTTCACGCCCGCTAGGGGAATAGCAACTAGTAGTATTTAATGATGAATTTATGTTTTGTCTGGATACCAAATCCAGTATGGAGACTTCCTGTGCAGAGCAAACATCCAAATGTCATTATGGAGCATCCCACCATCAGAACTGGTGGTGTCATGATGTAGGGTACCATCACCTACGATCCTTGTTCCCTCGTACAGAGATCTACTGAACATTCATGGCCCAGTGGTACTTGAGGATTTTCTAAAAGATACATACAATTCCCTTCCTGGAGTAGCTCCATATCCCTATATAACCACCCACTTGAAGCATGAGTGTCTCTCAGCCGTCCTCTTGATGTCGAGAAGCTTTCTTCGTTGACACTGTCCCATGATCTGTCACCCATTGAGTACGTGTGTGCGCAGATGGGAAAAACTTTGGCTAGCATTGAATATAAGATATCAGAAATAACTGCAAAGGTTGTGGCACAATCAGATACCTTTTTGCCTACAAGGCCCACTATGTTGCCACATATCTCACGAGGGGAACCCGCCAAGTATAACAACACGATTTCCCAGAAACTTTGCTCAGAGTGACAAAGGGGTCGAAATAAGTTAACACATGTTTCAGCTTATCCGTGGACACGTGACCGTTTCCGAGAAAATGGCAGTCAAATATTCTGATGTGCTTTACGTGCCTATTAGCGCATAGCAAGTTCAACCGACGTGGCGGCTCAGTGGACTTCACTGTGGCTTCACACTTTGCGCCCTGTGTTCAAATCCCGATGAACTGGCTTTTCTTTCTTGGTTTCATTTATTTACTCTTGTCCATGGATGATTACTACACGAATGGTATTGTTCAATCTATTTTAAAATATCTTTGTCCTTATTCGTCTACATTGTGTCTGGTAAATGAATGTTAAAACGTCAATAAATGAAAGAAACAACGTATTTGAAATTGTCCTTGGAGAAACGATCCGTTATGCATGACTTGCCGCAAACTTATTGCCAACACGTGAAATCTTCAGAATATCTCCAGAATATAACTGTAGCAAACCTACCTCCACGCGATATTCGTGGTGTGCGAAATTCTTATACACTGACTGACAGAGCAAATGCAACACCAAGAAGGAGTGGTCAGAACTTTATGCCAATTGCAGGGTAGACTGACGTCACTGAGGTATGCTCATGATGTGAAATGCGCCGCTGTGCTGCGCACGTAGCGAACGATAAATGGGACACGGCGTTGGCGAATGGCCCACTTCGTACCGTGATTTCTCAGCCGACAGTCATTGTAGAACGTGTTGTCGTGTGCCACAGGACACGTGTATAGCTAAGAATGCCAGGCCGCCGTCAACGGAGGCATTTCCAGCAGACAGACGACTTTACGAGGGGTATGGTGATCGGGCTGAGAAGGGCAGGTTGGTCGCTTCGTCAAATCGCAGCCGATACCCATAGGGATGTGTCCACGGTGCAGCGCCTGTGGCGAAGATGGTTGGCGCAGGGACATGTGGCACGTGCGAGGGGTCCAGGCGCAGCCCGAGTGACGTCAGCACGCGAGGATCGGCGCATCCGCCGCCAAGCGGTGGCAGCCCCGCACGCAACGTCAACCGCCATTCTTCAGCATGTGCAAGACACTTTGGCTGTTCCAATATCGACCAGAACAATTTCCCGTCGATTGGTTGAAGGAGGCCTGCACTCCCGGCGTCCGCTCAGAAGACTACCATTGACTCCACAGCATAGACGTGCACGCCTGGCATGGTGCCGGGCTAGAGCGACTTGGATGAGGGAATGGCGGAACGTCGTGTTCTCCGATGAGTCACGCTTCTGTTCTGTCAGTGATAGTCACCGCAGACGAGTGTGGCGTCGGCGTGGAGAAAGGTCGAAAGGTCAAATCCGGCAGTAACTGTGGAGCGCCCTACCGCTAGACAACGCGGCATCATGGTTTGGGGCGCTATTGCGTATGATTCCACGTCACCTCTAGTGCGTATTCAAGGCACGTTAAATGCCCACCGCTACGTGCAGCATGTGCTGCGGCCGGTGGCACTCCCGTACCTTCAGGGTCTGCCCAATGCTCTGTTTCAGCAGGATAATGCCCGCCCACACACTGCTCGCATCTCCCAACAGGCTCTACGAGGTGTACAGATGCTTCCGTGGCCAGCGTACTCTCCGGATCTCTCACCAATCGAACACGTGTGGGATCTCATTGGACGCCGTTTGCAAACTCTGCCCCAGCCTCGTACGGACGACCAACTGTGGCAAATGGTTGACAGAGAATGGAGAACCATCCCTCAGGACACCATCCGCACTCTTTTTGACTCTGTACCTCGACGTGTTTCTGCGTGCATCGCCGCTCGCGGTGGTCCTACATCCTACTGAGTCGATGCCGTGCGCATTGTGTAACCTGCATATCGGTTTGAAATAAACATCAATTATTCGTCCGTGCCGTCTCTGTTCTTTCCCCAACTTTCATCCCTTTCGAACCACTCCTTCTTGGTGTTGCATTTGCTCTGTCAGTCAGTGTATTTTAAATATTTCTATGATTGGTATCATCCAAGGGAATGCACCGTATCTCCCTGAAGCATTAGTATAAGAATCAATTTACAAAACATTGCAATCCCTGAAAAATAACACACCTAAACATAAGTTATCTATCTATATATATATAAAATTAGCAAGATACCCGTGCTTCGCTACGGTATTATACTGAAATTTATAATTGAATGCTTATCGTTTTATATATAACCCGCCGATATTGTTGATCTGACTCGTTTTCTGAGAGATTACGGCAACGTTCCTCCCATTTTTCAATATTTTTTTTCCAGCTTTCGATTTCGTACTTCCCGGGCTACGTCCGGGTATTCCACCCGGTCAGTTGGGTCCCTAAACCTTTGCCATGTTTTCCTATAAGAATTTCTAATGTGGATCAAATCCTTGAGGAGATCCGGCGTGGTGTCGTCTTGGGTGCCTTGGCGGTACTGAACCGGCGGCCGGACTGCAATCGTAGTCATTACCCGTCCAGGACCCGTTTCCAGCACGGTCCGCACATTTTGACGACGGTCCAGAACGTTATTATTATTACTATTATTATTATTATTATTATTATTATTATTATTATTATTATTATTATTATTACTATTATTACGATTATTATAGATGTTCTGGACCCCACAGCAAGATGCAAACCGTTACTTGGCGGTAAATTACATCTGCTGCCATTGTCATTGATGAGAGTATGACCAGCACCATTGTCGCCCGTAGGCAAGTGCGCAGGACTTCTGGCGATACGAATGACATACTTACGTGTATTATTGACCTTATTATAGAAGTGAACAATTGCACGGTCAATCTTATACCTATCGTTTATTTCAAATGTGTTTAAATTTCTATATATATGCCAGAAGAATCTCCTGTAATCTAAGAAGGTTCTCCAAAGGAAATGTGGCTCTTGAAAACGAACCCTACCGGGCGAGTTGGCCGTGCGCGTAGAGGTGCGCGGCTGTGAGCTTGCATCCGGGAGATAGTAGGTTCGAATCCCACTATCGGCAGCCCTGAAGATGGTTTTCCGTGGTTTCCCATTTTCACACCAGGCAAATGCTGGGGCTGTACCTTAATCAAGGCCACGGCCGCTTCCTTCCAACTCCTAGGCCTTTCCTATCCCATCGTCGCCATAAGACCTATCTGTGTCGGTGCGACGTAAAGCCCCTAGCAAAAAAAAAAGAACCCAGGAAAGATTAAAAATGATCGGTTTATGATCAGAATAAGTCCATTGAAAATCTACAGTCATTCAACCGGGTCAGGAATGGAATTAATAAAGCCCCCAGCTAGCGGTGAGGATAGGAATTGTGCCGGCTCCCGAAGCCTATCTCACTCCTCTGGGGCAATGATTATTGAATGACAAATGAAATGAAATGATATTGGAGAGTGTTGCTGGAATGAATGATGACGGGGAAAACCGGAGTACCCGGTGAAAAACATGTCCCGCCTCCGCTTTGTCCAGCACAAATCTCACATGGAGTGACCGGGATTGCAACCACGAAACCCAGCGGTGAGAGGCCAGCGCACTGCCGCCTGAGCCACGGAGGCTCCTTATAAGTACATTAGGAACAGTAAAATCAATTGGTCTCACCTCCGTTTTGATGATGATGATGATGATGATGCTTGTTGTTTTAAGGGGCCTAACATCGAAGGTCATCGTTTTCACCCCACCGCGGTTAAGTTGATTTACCCCCCCCCCAAAAAAAAAAAAAGATGGATGGCGTGTTTCTTTATGATTAAAGGAGATTTGATTACGTGTGTTACCTTCAGTTTTGAGATATAAGTATTTCCATTTTTTCACTTACTTTCACACTCCCCCACCCCCTCAAGTGAGTTTTCTGGCAAAAATATTTGTTTCTTTAATAGTAAAGGATCTTCTAAATACCGATTATCTTCAAATTTTGAGACATGTGTCCGCATGAAACGAATTAAACTTCTTTTCTCACCCGCCCCCAAAGATGATTCCCCGATCCCCCCTCCTCCAAAACGCGTCGTTTTATTTTAAAGAAGATCTAAATACCACTTTTCACGTCTGTAACAACTTTAGATTTTATTAGATGTAAGTATCCTCTTACAATTAATTCAATTAATTTTTCAATTTTTTACCCCCCACCCCCACCCTCCCTTCATTGGATTTTCCGAGAATACCTGTTTCTTTACTTTAACAGGAGATTCCAAATACCAGTTTTTACGTCTGTAACATTTTACGTTTCTGAGATATACTGTAGATATAGTCCTTCTAAAAATTCACCCCAATTTGTCACTCCTGTTTAACCCCCATTAATTAGATTTTCCAAAAGCAAAAGAATACTTGTTTCTGTATTTTGAAAGGAGATTCCATATACTAACTGTCTGGTCTGTAATGTCTTCAGTTTCTGAGAATAAGTATCCTCATTAAAGACATTCAACACCTTATTCACACTTTTCACCCCTCCAATTGGGATTTATAGAAAACAAAAAATTGCATGTTCTTTTATTTTTAAAGGAGAATCTAAATATCAATTTTTACATCTGCAAACTTTTGACGTTTTGAGATATAGATACATTAAATTTTAAAATACACCCCCATTTCACCCCCCACTATTTGGATTTTCTTAAAACAAAAAAATACCTGTTTCTTTATTTATAAAAGAGATCCCAAATACCGATTTTCATGTCTGTAACATATCCAGTTTTGAGATATAAGGATCATTATAAAAGGCATTCAACCATTTTTCACCCTTTTTCACCCCTCCAATTGGGATTTTCCGAAAACAAAAAAATACGTGTTCCTTCATTTTGAAAGTAGATTCTAAGTACCAATTTTTACATCTGTTTTGAGTTTTGAGTTACAGATACACCCATTTTAAAAATTCACCCCCCTTTCAACCCTCCACTATTTGGACCTTCCAAAAACAAAAAGTACATGTTTCTTTATCTCTAAAGGAGATCCCATATACCTTTTGTCAGGTCTGTAATATCTTCAGTTTCTGAGATATAAGTATCCTAATTAAAGACATTCAACCAATTTTTCACTCCTTTTCACCCCTCCTATTGGGATTTTCCGAAAAAAAATACGTGTCTCTTTATTTTGAAAAGAGATTCTAAATACCAATTTCTACGTCTGTAAACCTTTACAGTTTCGAGATATAGATACAAACATTTTAAAAATTCACCCCTCCATTTCACCCCCATTATATGGATTTTCCAAAAACAAAAAATACGCGTTCCTTTATTTTTGAAGGAGGTTCCAAATTTAAACTTTCGTGACTGCGACCTCTTCAGTTTTTGAGATATAAGTCTCCTCATAAAAGGTGTTTAACACATCCCCCCCCTCATTTTCACCCCCATTCATGGGATTTTCCGAAAACAAAAAATTACGCGTTTCTTTATTTTGAAAGAAGATTCTGAGTACCAATTTTTACATCTGTAAACTTTTAAAGTCTTGAGATATAGATACACTCATTTTAAAAATTCACCCCCCTTTCAACCCTCCACTATTTGGATTTTCCAGAAACGAAAAGTACATGTTTCTTTATTTATAAAGGAGATCCCAAATACCGATTTCCAGGTCTGTGACATCTTCAGTTTCTGAAATATAAGGATCCAAATTAAAGGAATTCAAACATTTTTCATCCCTTTTCACCCCTCCTATTGGGATTTTCCGAAAACAAAAAAATATGTGTTTCTTTATTTTTAAAAGAGATCAAAAGTACCAATTTTCAGGTCTGTAATATCTTCAGTTTCTAGATATAAGTACCGGTATCCTGATTAAAGGCATTCAACCCCTTTTTCACCCTTTTTACCCCTCCGATTGGAATTTTCAGAAAACTAAAAAATACGTGTTTCCTCATTTTTAGAGAAGACTTTAAATACCAATTTCTACGTCTGTAAACTTTGGATTTTAAGAGAATACGTGTATTTTTACTTTTAAAGCAGATTGAAAATATCAAATTTCACGTCTGTAAAATCTTCATTTTTGATATATCAGTAGCCTAATTAAAAGAATTCAACACCATTTTCAGTCACTTCACCCCCCCCCCACCTCCGCGCAGGTGATATTTCCGAAAACTAAAAATACACGTTTTTGGGGGGGGGGTGGCGGTAAATAAACTTAACGGCGGTGGGGTGTAGAAGGAGGTGAGACCAATTGATTTTACTGTTCTTAATGTACTTATAAGGATCCTCCGTTGCTCAGGCGGCACCGCGCCGGCCTCTCACAGCTGGGTTCCGTGGTTCAAATCCCGGTCACTCCATGTGACATTTGTGCTGGACAAAACGGAGGCGAGACAGGTTTTTCTCCGGATACTCCGGTTTTCCCTGTCATCAGCCATTCCAGCAACACATAATAATAATAATAATAATTATTATTATTATTATTATTATTATTATTATTATTATTATTATTATTATTATTATTATTATTATTATTATTATTATGTTCCGGACCGTCGTCAAATGTGCGGACCGCGCTGGTAACGGCTCCTGGACTGGTAATGACTAAGAATGCAGTCCGGCCGCGGGTTCAGTGCCGCCAAGGCACCCAATATGACACCACGCCGGATCTCCTGAAGGATTTTATCCAGATTAAAAATGATTAAAGGAAAATACGGTATGGCAAAGATTTACGGACCCAACTGACCGGGAAGAATACCTTAGCCTAGCCCGGGAAGTACGAAATCGATTGCTGGAAAGGAAGATTGAAAAATGGGAGGAAACATGCTGTAAAATAATAGAAAACCAGTCAGATCGGGAATTTTGGAGGATTCTCGCAGAAAACGAGTCAGACCGCGAATTTCGGCGGATTATATATCTAAAACAATAAGCATTCAATTATAAATTTCAGTATAATACCGTAGCGAAGCACGGGTATCTTGCTAGTTTTATATATATAGATAACATGTCCTGACTGACTGACTGACTGACTGACTGACTGACTGACTGACTGACTGACTGACTGACTGATCATCGCCGAGCCAAAACTACTGGACATAATGAAATGAAATTTTCAAGATACATTTATAGTACAATGTAGGTGCTCGCTAAGGGAGGATTTTTGGATATTCCATCACTAAGGAGTGAAAAGAGGGGTGAAATTTTAAAAGGAGTGTATCTATATCTCAAAACTTTAAATGTTTACAGGTGTAAAAATAGGTATTTAGAATCCCCTTTAAAAATAAGGGAACATGTATTTTTTTGTTTTTGGAAAATCCCAATAGGAAGGGTGAAAAATGCGTTGAATGCCTTTAATGAGGATACTTATATCTCAGAAACTGACGATATCACAGACCTGAAAATTGGTATTTGGAATCACCTTTAAAAATAAAGAAACACGTATTTTTTTGGAAAATCCAATTAATGGTGGGGGGAGGGTGAAAAGGGTGGTGAACTTTTAAAATGAGTGTATCTATATCTCAAAACTTATAAAGTTTACAGATGTAAAAATTTGTATTTTATAATCTCCTTTAAAAATAAAGAAACACGTATTTTTTGGAAAACCCCAATAGGAGGGGCGAAAAGGGGTGAAAAAAGGGTTGAATCCTTTTAATGATGATGATACTTATATCTCAGAAACTGAAGATATTACAGACCTGAAAATTGGCTTTTGGGATCCCCTTTAAAAATAAAGAAACATAATTCTTTTGGAAGATCCAATTAATGGGGGGGTTGAAAAGGGGGTGATTTTCTAAAATGAGTGTATCTATAAATCAAAACTTTAAAGGTTTACAGGTGTAAAAATTGGTTTTTAGAATCTCCTTTAAAAATAAGGAAACACATATTTTTGTTTTCGGTAAATCACAATAAGAGGGGTGAAAAGGGGGTCGAATGCCTTTAATGAGGATGCTTATATCTCAGAAGCTGAAGATATTACAGACCTGAATATTAGTATTTGAGATCTCATTTAAAAATAAAGAAACCCGTATTTTTTTTTTGTTTTTAGAAAATCCAGTTAATGGGAGGGTGAAAAGGGGTGAATTTTTTAAATGAGTGTATCTATATTTCAAAACTTTGAAAGTTTACAGATGTAGAAATTGGTATTTAGAACATCCTTTAAAAATTAAGAAGCAAGTATTTTTTGTTTTCGGAAAATCCCAATAATAGGGATGAAAAGGGGTGAAAAATAAGTTGAATACCTTTAATGAGGATATATCTTAGAAACTGAAGAAATTACAGACCTGAAAATTGGTTTCTAGGATCTCCTTTAAAAATAAAGAAACATGCATTTTTTGGAAGATCCAATCAATGGGGGGGGGGGGTGAAAAGAGGGTGATTTCTTAAAATGAATGTATCTATATCTCAAAACTTTATCAAAGTTTACAGATGTAAAAATTGGTATTTAGAGTCTCCTTTAAAAACAAAGAAATACGTATTTTTTTGTTTTCGGAAAATCCCAATAGGAAGGGTGAAAAAGGGTGAGAAATGGGTTGAATACCTTTAACGAGGATACTTATATATCAGAAACTGAAGATATTGCAGACCTGAAAATTGGTATTTGGGATCTTCTTTAAAAATAAAGGAACATGTATTTTTTTGGAAAGTCCAATTATGGGGGGTGGTGAAAAGGGGGGGTGAACTTTTAAAATGAGTGTATCTATATCTCATAAACTTTTAAAGTTTACAGACGTAAAAATTGGTATTTAGAATCCCTTTAAAATAAATAAAAAGTCTTTCTGTTTGGAAAATCCTAATAGGAGGAGTGAAAAAGGGATTGAATGCCTTAAATGAGGATACTTATATCTCAGAAACAGAAGTTATTACAGACCTTAAAAATTGGTATTTGGGATCTCCTTTGAAAGTAAAGAAACACGTATTTTTGTTTTTGAAAATCCAATTATTGGGGGCTAAACAGAAGTGACAAATTGGGTTGAATTCTTAGAAAGACTATATCTACAGTATATCTCAGATATGTAATATGTTACAGACGTAATTTTGGTATTTGGAATCTGCTGTGAAAGTAAAGAAACAAAGGTGATTTGTTTTTGGAAACTCCACCTAAGGGGAACTAAAAAAGTGGTGAAATTTAAAAATGAGCATTTCTACAGTATATCTCAGAAACTTAACATGTCACCGAAGTTAATAAGCATTATTTTTTATCTCTATAAAAATAAAGAAACATACATTTTTTGTTTTCTGAAAAACCACTTGGGTGGAGAGGTAAAAGTGACTTAAAATGGGGTTGAATTTTTTAATTAGGATACTGATATCTCAAAAGCTGAAGATGTTACAGACATGAAATTTGGTATTTGGAATCTTCTTTAAAATTAAGAAATACATATTTTTCGTTTTCGGAAATCCACCCAAAGGGCGGGGGGGAGGAGAATTGAATAATTAGTTGAATTATTTGTAGGAGGATACTATTATCTCAAAAACGAAAGATTTTGCACACGTGAAAATTGGTATTTTTAATATGCTTTAAAATTAAAGAAACACGTATTCTCAGTAAATCAAATGAAGGGGGGAGGTGAAAGAATTGAAATATTAATTGAGTTAATTGTATGAGGATACTTACATCTAATAAAACTAAAGTGTTACAGACGTGAAAATTGGTATTTGGATCTCCTTTAAAAACAAAAAAGCGCTTTTGGGGGAAAATCATCTTGGGGGTGGGTGTGGAAAAGAGTTGAATTCCTTTTATGAGGACACATATCTCAAAAACTTAAGATATTAACGAAACAAGTATTTTTTGCCGGAATATTCACTTAAGGGGGGAGTGTGAAAGGAATTGAAAAAGTGAATTCTTTTTATGGGGATACTTGTATCTCAGAACTGAAGGTAACAGACGTGAACATTGGTATTTGGAATCTCCTTTAAACATAAAGAAACACGCCTTCTTTATGGCGGGGTGTTAAATCAAATTAACGGCGGTGTGGTGGAAAAGTAGTTGAGACCAATTGATCTTACTGTTCATAATGTACTTATTCTGATCATAAACTGATCATTTTTAATCTTTCCTGGGTTCGTTTTCAAGAGCCATCTTTTCCTTTGGAGGACATAAAGTTAGATTACAGTAGATTCTCCAGGCATATAAATAAAAATTTAAACATATTTGAAATAAACGATAGGAATGAAATTTACCGTGCAATTGTTCTCCTCTATAATAAGGTCAATAATGCACGGAAGTATATCATTCGTGTCGCCAGAAAACTTGCGCACTTCCCAACGCACGACGACGGTGTTGGTCACATTGTCAGCGATGACAACGACAGCAGATGTAATTTACCGCCAAGTAGCGGTCTTGCATCTTGCTGTGGGGTCCAGAAAATAAATAATAATAATAATAATAATAATAATAATAATAATAATAATAATAATAATAATAATAATAATAATAATGTTCTGGGCCATCGTCAAAATGTGCGGACCGTGCTGGAAACGGGTCTTGGCCGGGTAATGACTACGATTGCAGTCCGGCCGCGGGTTCTGTACCGCCAAGGCACCCAAGACGACACCACGCCGGATCTCCTCAAGGATTTGCTCCGTATTAAAAATGCTTATCGGTAAAGATGGCAAAGATTCACCCGCTTTTCCATTTCATTTCAGCCCCTTAAGTGGGTTTTTCTAAAACAAAAAATACGTGTTTATTTTTTAAAGGAGATTCCAAATACCAGTTTTCTTGTCTGTACGTCTGTAACCCCTTCAGCTTTTGAGATAAATGTATACTCATAAGAAAAATTCAACTTCTTCTTTCTTGAATTCTTTCAACCTCTATCCCGCCTTAAGTGGACTTTCCGAAAACAAAAATTACATGTTTCTTTATTTTGAAAGGAAATTCAAAATACCAACTTTAACGTCTGTAACAGCTTCAGTTTTTAAGATAATGTATCCTCATAAACAAATTTCAACTCCTTATTTACTTATTTTCAACCCCACACGCCTTACGTCGATTTTCCGGGGGGAAAAAACCAATGCGTGTTTCTTTGCTTTTAAAGGAGATTCCAAATACTAATTTTCACGTCTGTAGCATCTTTAGTTTTGGAGTTATAAGTATCCCCATAAAAGTAATTCAGCTTCTTTTTCACCCCCCCCCCCCTTCCTCTTTCCCTACCCATTAAGTTGATTTCTACCTCTCCAAATGTGCGTATTTCCTTATTTTTAAAAGAGATACCAAATACAAATTTTCACGTCTTTAGCTTTTGAAATATAAGTACCCTCATACAAAGAATTCAACTAATTTTTCAATTCATTCACCCCCCTTAAGTTGATTTTCCGAAGGCAAAAGGACACGTGTTTGTTTACATTGAAAGAAGATTCCAAATACAAATGTTCATGCCTCCAACATCTCCAGTTTTTGAGATATAAGTATCGCCATCAAAAGAATTCAACCCCTTGATCGGTCCTTCACCCACCCCTACCTCCATCTAAGTGTATTTTCCGAAAAAAATACATTTTTTAATTTATAAAGGAGATTCCAAATACTAATTTTCACGTCTGTAACATCTTCAGTTTTTAAGATGTAAGGGTTGTATCCTCATAAATATAATTCAACAATTTTTCACTTCGTTTCACCCCCCGTAAGTGCCTTTTCCAAAAACAAAATGGTACATGTTCCTGTATATTTAAAGGACTTTCCAAATACCAAGTTTCTTGTCTCAAACATGTTAAATTTATTGACATATAGTGTTTTCTTTGTTATTGGCTTTACGTCGCACCGACACAGAAAGGTCTTATGGCGACGATGGGATAGGAAAGGCCTAGGAGTTGGAATTAAGCGGCCGTGGACTTAAATAAGGTACAACCCCGGCATTTGCCTGGTGTGAAAATGGGAAACCACGGAAAACCATCTTCAGGGCTGCCGACATTGGGATTCGAACCCACCATCTCCCGGATGCAAGCTCACAGCCGCGTGCCTCTAACCGCACGGCCAACTCACCCGGTGACATATCATGTAGATATACCGGTACCCATTAAAAAATTCACCCGCTTTTCCAATTATTTTCGGCCCCTTAATTGGATTTTCCGAAAACAAAAAAATACGTGTTTCATTATTTTTAAAGAAGATTCCAAATACCAGTCTTCATGTCTGTACGTCTGTAACAGTGGCGGTTTCTGGTATAGCGCAATGGAGCAATGAACCTCCAGTTTATATCAAATTGTACTTAACTACTTAATTTTCACAACTGCCTTGTCAATCTCGAAGCCTTTGCTAAGCCCATCTATCCGTAATATACTCGTACTGACTTTCAATTCAAGCGAGCCGCGCGAAGTCCTGGCTGGATACTCGTCTGAAATGCACCCCCCGTGCAAGGCCACATCTCCGTCCGTACCTTGGCGAAGGGTGTGGTGAGGTGTGGGGAGATGCCGACCAACACGTAGACAAGACCAGGATATCGCAGAAACGAATATCCGTGATTTACGCATGCGCAATATGCCACTCTCTCTCACCCGTCTTCGTAATCGCAAATCGTGTTGTTGGGGTTAGAAAACTAGTACATGCCTGCCATCTGTTGCCCTTACAGGAATTTAACTACGGCAACAAAGAATAGTACATATAGTTAACACTAGTGTTGGAAAGCATCATAACTACCAAAAGTCACATTAAACTGCCAAATTCCGATTGATATTTTGTCCCAAACATATTACTAATACTTACTGAACATCTATTCATTTACCTTCTTTGGAGTAATTACTTCTTGGAGAGAAACTTACTTAAAAATCATTGAGGCAAAAAATAGCGGGAAGATAATACCAATGAAAATGCTAACTGCCTAGCCCACACGAGTTCGTAAAGTTAAGTTATCAACGTTGTCAACAGTGCGAATACACATCCCTAAAGTTCCCTTCTGTTTTTCAAATGTGATACTAGTGTTTATAAAACTTTGCAGTATTTATCATAATTCGTTATATTATTGTACGCTGTGCAAGCGTGTCAGTGTACTATTGTGTAGTACAGAAACTTAATTTTTAAAACATAAAGAAGTTACAATCTTATGTCCGTGTGTGTATTTTTGTGCGCTGTGGTTGCGTCCACAATCTTTGTGCTCGGGAAAGGTAAGGAGCTACAAAATGAGTATGAACAGTGTCCAGATACCTAGGAAGACAACATTTTCTTCTCTCTCTCTTGAGCGCAAACTTGAGATTAAGAATGCCGGCCGCACACTGCCTGATCTTGATATAACGATGCAGATTAAAAGTAAAGAAATCGTGCGTAAATTCAGAATAGATATAGGCCATATGCAAAAGAATCGAGTGGATGTGTGGGTGCGAAATTACCAACATGATGTTTTGTTTTCCCTTTTTATTTTTGTGAGTGATGAAAGCGAAGGGACTTGGACCAAAGTTGGAGTGGTAGTATGTGGGGGCGAAGGGGGGGGGGGGGCACAAGAAGTCTTCCTTCTGTTGAACCCCCAGTGACGAAAGTCACGCGCCGCCACTGGTCTGTAACACCTTCAGTTTTTGAGATAAATGTATACTCATAAAAATAATTCACCATTTTCATCTACACATCTTTCAATCCCTCTCCCGCCTTAGGTGGACTTTCCGAAAACAAAAAAATACGTGTTTCTTTATTTTGAAACGAAATTCAAAATACAAATTTTCACGCCTGTAACAGCTTCAGTTTTAAGATAAAGTATCCTCATAAACATATTTCAACTCCATATTTACTTAGTTTCAACCCCACACCCTTTACGTCAATTTTCCGGGGGAAAAAAAGCAAATGCGTGTTTCCTTGTTTTTAAAGGAGTAACTAACTTTCACGTCTGTAACATCTTCAGTTTTTGAGATATAAGTATCCTCATAAACGCAATTCAACTCATTTCTTACCCCAGCCCGTTAAGTTGATTCCCCCCCCCCTCCAAAAAAGCGTGTTCCTTTATTTTTAAAGGAGATTCAACATTCTTTAACATCTTCAGTTTTTACTATATAAGTATCCTCATAAATAATAATTCAACTGTTCATCACTTCTTTTCACCCCCCGTTAAGTGCCTCCTCCGAAAACGAAAAGGTACATGTTCCTGTATTTTTAGAGGACTTTCTAAATTCCAAGTTTCTTGTCTCTAACATGTTAAGTTTTTGACATATAATGCGGATACACCTGTGCTCATTTTAAAAACCCGCTTTTCAATTCCTTTCATCCCCTTAACTGGATTTTCCGAAAACAAAAAAAAAACGTGTTTCATTATTTTTTAAGGAGTTTCCAAATACCAGTATTCATATCTGTACGTCTGTAACACCTTCAGTTTTGAGATAAATGTGTACTCATAAAAATAATTTAACATTTTCTTCTTCACTTCTTTCCACCCCTCTCCCGCCTTAGGTGGACTTTCCAAAAACAAAAAAATACGTGTTTCTTTATTTCGAAAGGCAATTCAAGATACCAACTTTCACGTCTGTAACAGCTTCAGTTTTTAAGAAAAACTATCCTCATAAACATATTTCAACTCCATATTTACTTATTTTCAACCCCACACCCCTTACGTCAATTTTCCGAAAAAACAAAAGCTTGTTTCTTTACTTTTAAAGGAGATTCCAAATACTAATTTTCACGTCTTTAACATGTTTAGTTTTCGAGATATAAGTATCCTCATACAAAGAATTCAAATAATTTTTCAATCATCCCCCCCCCCCTCCTTAAGTGGATTTTCGGAAGGTAAAAGAACACGTGTTTCTTTACTTTGAAAGAAGATTCAAAATACAAATGTTCATGCCTCTAAGATCTTCAGTTTTTGAGACACAAGTATCCTCATAAAAAGAATTCAACTCCTTTTCCACCCCAGCCCGTTAAGTTGATTCACACACCCCACTCCCATAAATGCGTGTTTACTTTAAATGAGATTCCAAATACAAATTTTCACGTGTGTAACATTAAGTTTTTGAGATATAAGTTTCTCCATAAAAATAATATAATTTTGCACTTCCTTCACCCTCCCCCATTAAGTGAATTTTCCGAAAACCAAAAATACTTGTTCCTTTATTTATAAAGGAGCTTCCAAATGTCAATCATCGTGACTGTAAAATCTTAACTTTTGAGATATATATATCCTTATAAAAAATTAAACACCTTTTTCACCGCCCCCGCCCCCAAATTGATTTCCCTCCAAAAATGCGTGTTTCTTTATTTTTAAAGGAGATTACAAATACTAATTTTCACGTCTGTAACATCTTTAGTTTTGACATATAAGTGTCCTCATACAAATAATGCAATTAATTTTTCTATTCTTTCACACACACACACACACACACACGGTACGGGTTTTAACCGAAAAGAAATAATACATGTTTCCTTATTTTTAAAGGAGATTCCAAATACCAATTTTCACGTCTGCAAAATGTTAAGTTTTTGCGATATACTGTACATAAGCTCATTTTAAAAATTCACCCCTTTTACAGTTCCCCTTAAGTGGATTTTGCGAAAAAATATTTTTCTTTGTTTTTACAGGAAATTCCAAATACCAGTTTTCAAATCTGTAATATGTTACGTGTCTGAGATAATTTGCAGATATAATCTTTTTAAAACTTCACCCCGTATGACACTCCTGTTCACCCTCTATTCATCGGATTATCCAAAAACACAAGAATACGTGTTTCTTTATTTTCAAAGGAGATTCCAAATTTCAATTTTCATGTCTGTAACATCTTCAGTTTTTGAGATATAAGTCTCCTCATAAAAGGCGTTTAACCCCTTTCCCCCACTGTTTCTGACCCCTTAGTGGGATTTTCCGAAAACAAAAAAATGCGCGTTTCCTTATTTATAAAGAAGATTCCAAATACCAATTTTTACGTCTGTAAACTTTTAAGTTTTGAGATATAGATATCCTCATTTTAAAATTCACCCCTCTTCACCCCCTTAGCGATGGGATACCCAATAATCCTTCCTTAGCGAGCACCTATACGTTAATATGAATTTATCCCCAAAATTTCATTTCTTTATGTCCAGTAGTTTTGGCTCGGCGATGATGAATCCGTCAGTCAGTCAGTCAGTCAGTCAGTCAGGACAAGTTATTTTATATATATATATATAGATGACTTGTCCTGTCTGAGTGATTCATCACCGCCGAGCCAAAACTACTGGACATAAAGGAATTAAATTTTGGGAATACATTCATATTACAATGCAGGTGCTAAAAATAAGGGAGGATTTTTGGATATTCGGTCGCTAAGGGGGTGAAATGGGGAATGAATTTTTAAAATTAGTGTATCTATATCTCGAAAACTGAACAGTTCAAAGACATAAAAATTTTTATTTGGAATCTCCTTTAAAATAAAGGAACATGTACTATTTTATTTTCCCCCTTACGGGGGGCGAAAAAGGTAAAAAAAAGGGGGGTTGAATACCTTTTATGACTATACTTATATTTCAAAAACTGAAGAAGTTACAGAAACGAAAATTGGTATTTGGAATCTAATATAAAAAAAGAGAACACATATTTTTCCGTTTTTTTATCCACTACCGTGGGGGGGTGAACGGGTGTGAGAAAGTTGGTGAATTATAAAAATGAGTATTATCTATATCTCTAAAATTTAACAGTTTACAGACGTAAAAATTTGTATTTGGACTCTCCTTTAAAAATAAAGAAACAAGTATTTTTTGTTCTCGGAAAATTCCCTAAAGGGGCGTGGAAAAATCTAAAAAAAGGGGGGATTGAATACCTTTTATGATGATACTTATTTATCAAAAACTGAAGATGTTACAGACATGAAAATTGGTATTTGGAATCTCCTTTAAAAATAAAGGAGCACATATATTTCTTTTTTGGAAAATTCACTTAAGAGGGGGTGGGTAAACGGGTGTGAGAAATGAGGATGAATTATAGAAAAGTATATCTACAGTATATCTAAAAAACGTTACACGCTTCAGACATGAAAATTGGGATTTAGAATCTCCTGTAAAAGTAAAGGAACACGCATAATTTGTTTCGGAAAGTACACTTAAGGGGAAGACAAAGGGGTGAATTCTTAAAATCATCGTATCTATAGTATATCTCAAAAATGTAACATGTTACAGACGTGAAAATTGGTATTACAAATCTCCTTTAAAAATAAAGAATCACATTTTTCGGAAAACCTCTTAAGGTGGGGAGATAAAAGGGGCTGAAAAAGTGGGTTCAATTATTTTAATGAGGATACTTATATCTCAAAAACTGAAAATGTTACAGTTGTGAAAATTGGTATTTGAAACCTCCTTTGTAAATAAAAAAACGCGCATTTGTTTTCTGAAATGTCACTTAAGCCGGGGAGTGGGAGGGAGAAGAAAGAGTTGAATTCTTTTTAAGAGCATACTTACATCTCAAAAACTGAAGATGTTACAGTCGTGAAAATGGGTATTTGGAATCACCTTTCTAAATAAAGAAACACGTACTTCTTTGATTTCGGAAAATCCACTTATGGAGGGAAGGGTGAAATAAAGTGGAAAAATTATTTATGAATTAATTTCGTGAGGATACTTATATCTCAAAAATGGAAGGTTACAGACGTGAAAATAGCTATTTTGAATATCCTTTAGAAATAAAGAAACACATATTCTTTTTTCGGAATATCCACTTAAGGAGGTGGGTAAAACGAAGTGAAAAATGAGCTGAATTCCTCTCATGAGGATATTTATATCTCAAAAACTGAAGATGTTACAGAGGTGAAAATTGATATTTGGAGTCTCCTTTAAAAATAAAGAAATACGTATTTCTTTGTTTTCGGAAAATCCATTTAAGGGGGTTGAAAGAAATGAAAAATTAGTTGAATTCTTTGTATGAGGATAGGATAGTTATATCTCAAAAACTAAAGATGTTGCAGACGTGAAAATTGGTATTTGGAATCTCCTTTAAAAGTAAAGAAATATATATTATTTTCGGAAAACCCACTTAAGGGGTGAAAGAATTGAAAAATAGTTGATTATTTGATGAGGATACTTATATCTAAAAAACTAAATATGTTACAGACGTGAAAACTGGTATTTGGAATCTCCTTTACATATAAAGAAACACGCATTTTGGGGGAAAGTCAACTAAGGCTGGTGGTGAAAATAGGAGTTTAATTCTTTTTATGAGGATATATATACTGTATCTCAAAAACTGAAGATATTACAGTCATGATAATTGGTATTTGGAAGTTCCTTTATAAACGAAAAATGCGCATTTTGGGGGGTTTCAATTTAACGGGGGATGGAAGGTGAAAAAGGAGTTGAATTCTTTTTATGAAGATACCTATATCACAAAAGATGAAGATGTTACAGACTTAAATATTTGTGTTTAGAATCTTCTTTCAAAGTAAAGATACACGTATTCTTCTGTTTTTTGTAAAACCCACTTAGGGGATGAATGAATTGAAAAATTAGTTGAATTCTTTGCATGAGTATACTTATATCTAAAAAACTAAATATGTTATAGACGTGAAAATTGATATTTGAGATCTATTTTAAAAATAAAGGAACATGTATTTTTTTGTTTTCGGAAAGTCCACTTCAGAGGGAAGAGGTGTGTAAAGAAGTGAAGAAGTTAAATCCTTTTTATGAGCATACTTACATGTAAAAAAGCTGAAGATGTTACAGACGTGAAAACTGGTGTTTGGAATTTCCCTTAAAAATAAAGGAAATGATTTTTTTGTTTTCGGAAAATCCACTTAAGGGGGTGAAAAAATTGAAAATGCAGGTGATTTCTTTTTAAATGTGTACCGGTATATGCACAGTATATATCAAAAACTTAACATCTTACAGACGTGAAACTTGGTCCTTGGTCCTTTAAAAATACAGGAACGTACCTTATTTTTGATTTTCGGAAGAGGCACTTAACGGGAATGAAAGGAAGTGAAAAAAGAGTGAACGTTTGGGAGGGTACTTACTGAATATGTCAAAAACTTAACGGGAGCGAAAGGAAGTGAAAAAAGAGTGAACGTTTTGGGAGGGTACTTACTGTATATCTCAAAAACTGAAGATGTTACAGACGGGAAAATCGGTATTTTGAATCTCCTTTAAAAATATACATGTATTTCTTCTTTTCGGATAAATCCACTTAGGTGGGGTTTGGGGGTGGGGGAAGGAGTGAAAATTGGGTTGAATTCTTTTTATCGGGACACTTATATTACAAAAACTGAAGATGTTACAGACGTGAAAATAGGTATTTGGAATCTCTTTTACAAATAAAGAAACATAGATAATTTGTTTTTTTCGGAAAATCCACCTAAGGGGAACTGAAAAAGGGGTTGAATATTTTAAAAATGAGCATATCTACGGTATATCTTAAATACTTAACATGTTACAGATGTGAAAACTGGTATTTTAATCCCTTTTCAAAATAAGGAAGCATGTATATTTTATTTTCAGAAAAACCCTTGAAGTGGGGATTTAAAAGGACTGAAAAGGGGAGTGAATTATTTTTATTAGGATACTGATATTTCAAAAACCGAAGATATTAACAGATGTGAAAAATTGTATTTTAAGTCTCCCTTAAAAATAAAGATATACGCATTTTTTGTTTTCGGGAAATCCACTTAAGGAGGGTGAAAAATTGAAAAATTAGTTGAATTCTTTGTATGAGGATATTTAAATCTTAAAACTAAAAATGTTGGAAACGTGAAAATTTGTACTTGGAATCTCTTTTAAAGATAAAGAAAAACATATTCTTTTGTTTCCGAGTAATCCACTTAAGGGGGTGTAAGAATTGAAAAATTAGTTTAATTATTTGTGTGAGCATACTCATATAAAACTAAAGATGTTGCAGACAACAAACTTAGTATTTGGAAAGTCCTTTAAAAATACAGGAACATGCTTTTTATCGGAAAAGGCACTTAACGGGAGTGAAAAGAGGTGAAAATGAGTTGGATTATTTTGTATGGGGATACTTATATCCCAAAATCTGAAGAGGTTACAGACGTGTAGATTGGTATTTGCAATCTCCTTTAAAAATAAAGAAACATGTACTTTTTGTTTTCGGAAAATGCACTTAGGTGGGGATGGGAGCAGGATTGATAAAGGGGTTGAATTCTTTTTATTCGTTCTATTTATATCTCGAAAACTGAAGATGTTACAGACGTGGAAATAGGTATTTCGAATCTCCTTTAAAAATAAAGAAAAGTAGTAGGGCAAAGACAGTTCAAAGACCATAGCGTCAGCACTTTTTTGCTGAGTCAGCACTCGAGGTCTAGTAGTGTAGCTATGCCGGTTCCAGTGCAAGGTCATTGACCCCTAATATAGTAGGTGAGCAATGACGATTTGTGGTTTTTGCATAAGAGAGCGAGCCTAACCTGACAGTCACTGTCTTGAGGGGCCTAACTACACTTTAACGGCTAGTTGCCCTTCCCGACGCCTTAGAGAGCAAGCCTAACATCATGGAGGGGCCTAACCTTAGTTTTACGGCTAGATGCCCTTCTCGACGTGGACAGTCGTTACCTTGGAGGGGCTTAACCTTACAGGATGTAGTTTTACGGCGAAATGCCCTTCCCGACGCTATATTGAGTAGTAGGACAATGATGATTCTCCGGACGTTGTTTTAAGTAGTAGGGCAATGGGGATTCACATAAGTAAGCACACGTAATCCACATGGAGGAGTCTAACTACACATGGCCGTAGTTTTACGGCAAGATGCCCTTCCCGGCACCAACTGCACAAGATGGCGGCTAGACACAGCTTCTTATGAGTCGGCTTATGGTGGCTGTACAAAGACGGCTTAGGGGCGCTTGCGCAAGATGGTGGCTATACATAGGCTCTTATGAGACGGCTTAGGGGCGCTTGCGCAAGATGGCGGCTATATACGGCTTCTTGTGGATAAGATGCCGGTCATGGGCGATTGCGCAAGATGGCCGCTATACACGGCTGCGTATGGAGAAAGATGCGGGCTATGGGCGATTTTACAAGATAGTGGCTATATATGGGCTCTTATGGAGAAAAATAACGGCTATACGCGATTGCGCAAGATGGCGGCTATACACGGCTTCTTATGGAGAAAGATGCCGGCCATGGGCTATTGTACATGATGGCAGCTATACATGGGCTCTTATGGAGAAAGATGACGGCTATGGGTGATTGCTCAAGATGACGGCTATACATAGGCTCGACTATACATGTGCTCTTATCAGAACGCCTAGCACCATAAGAAATACATTGGTTACATTTAAGCCCCTTGCAGTCGAACAAATCATTGGATAAACACGTAACTTGAAATTTCGGCTCGGAAATATACTATTTGCATCTGTTGGCATGGGTTATAAGCATGTAGCTCATGCGGAAAGTGAAATTAAACAGAACGCCTAAGCCCCTAGCAGTCGAACAAATTATCGGAAAAACACGTAACTTGAAATTTTGATTCGGAAATATACTATTTGAATCTGTTGGCATGGGTTATAAGCATGTAGCTCATGCGGAAAGTGAAATTAAACAGATCGCCTAGTCTTATAAGAAATACATTGGTCACATTTATGCCCCTAGCAGTCGAACAAATTATCGGAAAAACGTGTAACTAGAAATTTGGTTCGGAAATATACTATTTGAATCTGTTGGCATGGGTTATAAGTACGTAGCTCGTGCGGAAAGTGAAATAAACAGTTCACGTAGCGCTATAAGAAATACATTGCTTACATTTTAGCCCCTAGCAGTCGAACAAATTATCGCATAAGCATGAAATATCGGTTAAGAAACATATCATTTTAATCTGTTGGCATGGGTTATAAGCATGTAGCTCGTGCGGAAAGTGAAATAAACAGTTCGCGTAGCGCTATAAGAAATGCATTGCCTACATTTAAGCCCCTAGCAGTCGAACAAATTATCGTATAAACATGTAACATGAAATATCGGTTCGGAAACATTATTTTAATCCGTTGGCATGGGTTGTGAACATGTAACTCGTGCGGAAAATGAAATTAAACAGAACGCCGAGTGCTACAAGAAATGCATTGGTTACATTTAAGCCCCTAGCAGTCAAACAATTTATCGGATAAACATGTAACTTGAAATTTCGTTTCGGCAATATACTATTTGAATCTGTTGGCATGGGTTAGAAACTTGTAGCTCATGCAGGAGCGAAATTAAACAGAACGCCTGTTGAGAAAGCTAGCTCAGGGGCTACTGCGCAAGATGACGGCTATAGATAGGCACTTATGGCCTTTTCCTTCTCTGACGGGACACAACCGCCCTCCTCCTCCTCCTCCACATGCATATAGCAAGAGGGCAAAAGGGCACTGGACAGAGCTGCCCTCCTCGTCCTCGTTATTCGTATAGCAAAAGAGCAAAAGGGCATGGGACACAGCCGTCCTCCTCCTCCTCATCCTCATCCGTATAGCAAAAGGGTAAAAGGGCTCCTCCTCTTGGTTATACATAGGCTGTTATAACCTCCTCCTCCTGCTCCTCCTCCTCCTCCTCCTCCTCCTCCTCCTCCTCTGACAGGACGTAAGAGGGCAAGAGAAAACATGTTGACTATTGAACCGAAAATGTATAACACAATAGTTCCTGTGCTATGTGTTTTATTCGATAAGACAAGTTGAAACTTGTTACAATTAGCTCGACAAGACAAGTTGAATCCTCTTACAATTAGCACACACTAGAATGTATTGTAGAACAAGAGAAAACATGTTGACTATTAGTGTTTAGAACAGAAAAAACTTTTAACGCAAACACAATAGTTACTTTGCTGTATGTCTCTATTCGACAAGACAAGTTCAATCCTGTTACAAGTAGCGCACACTAGAATTGATTGTCGAAGAAGCTAATGTTGTATGTCTTTATCCGACAAAACAAAACATGTTGACAAGTAGTGTTGAGAACAGAAAAAACTGTGCTGTATGTTTCTATTGGTCAAGACAAGTTACAAGTAGCACACACTAGAACTGATTGTAGAACAAGGCGAGAACATGTTTACAATTAGTGTTTAGAACAGAAAAACTTATAATGCAAAATATTATGAGATTTTGAAGTCTGCATTTAAGATCAATCTCTCTGTTGATACAAACGCACTTCTATGCAACCAGCGCACACACATGGATTTGCAAATGTTGTATATCTCTATCCGACGTACAGTTGTACTTCTTTTTAATTACTGCAGATAAAATGATTACCACATAGCAGGGGATACCTTTGTTCTAAGGAGATCGATTTTGCGGGATTCGAATACATGCAACAGAGAAAAAATCTGTATAGTGATTTAGTTACTGTAATAGAATAAAAAATCACACTACTGTGCAGATAAAATTATTTTACAACTTAGCAGGGGATACCTTCGTCCTACATCATATTGTGTTAAGGAGAAAAATTATGGATTCAAACCCTGTTCTAATACTATAAAAAATGCATGCGACTGAAACTTTGTTAACAAGGGAGAGGAATAAAAGTGTACTTCCTGTTAAATCAATAATCACTACTATTATGCAGATAAAATGAGCTCTGAGAGGGATTGGAAATGTGACGGTATCGACACTTACAACAGATATTTAGAACACACGATGTTTAAAATCGATATACGAAATACAGAATTAAACGTTACATTTCTCTTAAACAATAATCACCACTACCACGATTAACATTACAGTTTGAACCGACTATCTTACGATCCGGAGGCTAACACGTCGCCAGCCTTACAGTCTAAAGTTGCTTACAGCTTAGATACAACTATTATTTGGCTGGTGCGAAAATGAGAAACTCAAGAAACGCATCTTCAGAGTGCGGTTCGAACCTGCCCGCTCCAACCTGAAGGCTGTATGCAGTAGCGTGTGAATAAATGGTAAAACAATAATCACTGCATACTACTACTCTGCATCGTAAAACTACACACTCATACACAAGATGCATCCGGTTTTCGAAGGCGTTGACGTGTAAATTATTAGCACTGCACAGCAGAAACGCACACAATTACCTGAGATTAACAATACTTACATATTGAAAGGGAAAAATACAGATCTGCATTTAACACACAGTACATTCAAAGTAAATATTTGCAGGCAGCGAGCTGCCTAGCTCGCAACCGGAAATAAACGTTAAATTACTAATGACACAGCAGTGTGCATCGACTGCATGTCGTGACTTACAGAGGAATATTGTACCGAGTTAAGATTATGTGAATTTTAAATTGTCCGCCACCAGATGCATAAGGTGGCAACAGTGAGATTTAGCCCCGTCAAGATGGCAGCAGTGAGGTTAGCGATGTTCTGTTGTTTAAAATTCCACGCCCACGTGGTTAAAGATGACAGCTGTCACCTTGACAGGTGTCAAAAAACACGTGGATTTTAAATTCCGCGCCACTACGTGCATAAGGTGGCAGCAATTAGGTTTAGCGCCGTGAAGATGGCAGCAGTGAGGTCAGCGATGCTGTATTGTCCTTAAAAGTGAGATTATGGTCCGTCAAGATGACAGCTGTCACCTTGACAGCTGTGAAAAAAGCACGTGGCTTTGTTAACAAACAAGAGCGCGTGGTCGTGACGTCACGGTCACGTGGTATGCTGCGTCAACATGCGAAGTTCAAAATCTACGCCCACGTTGTTAGAACTTGTCAAAAGCACGTAGATATCAAATTTCGCGCTCTACGTAGTTAAGTTAGTGCACATAGATAGGACATGCTGTGATCTCAAAATCAACTCGGAGAAGACCAAATCAATGGCAACTAATGGATCACAGGTCAGCATCTACTTGTCAGGAATCCAGATAGAACAAGTGACAGAATTGTAGCTCCGCGAGTTGCTGGCCCAGGAAATGAAAGTGGCGTCCTCAGCAGAATTCGACACGCAGTCATAGAATTTGTCTCTCTTAAATGGTACCTCAGGAGGAAGAAGATTATTGCACTCAAGAACAAAATCCATTCACTTATCCTCCCAATGGTGTTGAATGGGTATTGTGACGATTTATAGCAACAACGTATTGGTTGATTAAGATTCTTTGACAAGACGTTCAAGGAGAAAAGAGCTGGGACCAATTGGAGGTTAGTGGATGTAATAATAAGAAGAAAAAAAAGGTTAATCAAAACAGTATATTGTTTCTACAAAGGAAATCAATTTTAAATTTTACAACTCAAAATTGTGTAACCTGACACACAAAAGAAAACACTCATCGTGAATGACGTACATTAGAATAGAATCCCTAGACCATTTACAAGTTATAATATGTGACTAATCAAATGAACATGGTAACCTATAAGCCTCGGAGAATATGGACACAGATTTCCAAAAAGGTAAACAAAAGGAGAAGAAAGGCACGGGAAGGACCAAGGACGGGGATCACAATAATGGGAGTCGCCTGAGTATAAACATTGCCAAATGCAGGAACAGTTTTATGTGATAAGTTGTACCGTCCAGGCCACAAGTTCAATCACTCACCAACTCTTGAAATTGCATATTACTCGATGTTCATTTGTTAAGGAAAAATATCACTCATATCAGGCTTAAAAGAAAACCGGCCACAGCAATGAAGATAACTCCAAAATCTATAGGAGAAGAATAATAGTGGTAATTATGAAATAAATACTCTGTTGCTCACCCAATACAGCAAATAAAAGAAGTGGAGCTTCCCAGCAAATACTGGGAAGTCCTCAGACGACCCTCCAACCACACTCGGAATCAGTGCTGGACTGAAGACCGAGTATGTGGGGGAAGCCTTTATACCGCTGCAGAAAGTTCCGGAAAAAAGTACACAAAACGTCGAGAAATATCGGACACTGACGTAGCGGATGACGTAACCCAGAGGAGACTCAGTGTGTAGTCAGCAGTTCACCAGGACGGATGCACGGCGAGGCAGTAGAGAAAGTCCAAGGCCGGTTAGATGAATGAAGTATCGGCGAGTATATGAACATAGATGGAGTTCCAGATGACGGTAGCCAAAAATAGGTGAGTGATCGTTACCGTATGAAACATGAATACTCCGCAAGGTCGATCTCGATAAACTCGAGATATTCCAAATGTGGTGCTTAAGTTAGATACTGAGGGTTGTGAAGCAAATTCATTCTTGAAATGTGCAACCACCAGTCACCTATCAGAAAGGTACGTTCAAAAGTGGCAGTTACAATGGATTGATCATCATCATGTCAGCGTACATCCGAGTCCATGGCTAAATGGTTAGCGTGCTGGCCTTTGGTCACAGGGGTCCCGGGTTCAACTCCCAGCAGTGTTGGAAATTTTAACCATCATTCGTTAATTCCACTGGCACGGGATGTGTTGTCTTCATCATCATTTCATCCTCATCATAACGCGCAGGTCGCCTATGGGAGTCAAATCAAAAGACCTGCACCTGACGAGCAGAACATGTCATGGGACACCCCCAGCACTAAAACCCATACACTGTTTCATTTCATCTCAGCCTACGATTCTGCTGGTCCCTTGTTACTAGGATGTTGCTCTCCCTTGAGCCTGGATGCATGCAGTGATTCGGTTGTCATACAGGTGTTGTATCCTCTCCTGAGGTAAGTTGACCCAGAACAGCTGTAACTGGCCTTTGACATCCTGGATATTGGCGATGGGATGGATTTTATCTCCGAGCTGGTCTCACTCATACATGTTCTATCGCGGACAGATTGGTGGACCTTGGTGGCCATTGGAGTACCTCAACATCATGCAGGCAGTTCATAGAGACACATGCCATGTGTGGACAAGCGTTGTCCTCTTGAAAGATTGCACCAGGATACTGCCTCATGAGAGGTAACACATGAGGACACATGATGTCCGTGATGTATCGGTGAGCTGTCAGTGTTCCCAGAATCACTACCAGCGGTGACTTGAAGTCATACCCAATGGCTCCCCACACCATAACACCAGAAGTAACACTGGTGAGTCTCCACAAAACATTGGCAGAATATGTCCTCTCCCGTTGGTGCCACCATGCTCACAGATGGTCATCTGAGGTTGTGCAGAACCGAAATTCGAAATTCGTCACTGAAAATTATGCAATGCCACCCGTCAGGAGTCCATGCTTCCCGGATATGGCACCACGCCTAACGCAGCTGTATGTATTGTGAAATTAATGGCAGCCTACACATAGGATTGCGATTCAGTAGTCCGGAAGCTGCTAGTCTCCGACCAATTGTGCAGGATGACATAGGGTGCTCTAGTGAGTCCATTATTTGCACCCAGGTTGCAGGCGCAGATGTAAAGGGGTTACGATGAGCTTGGTGCAAAATACGATGATTCTCCCTTGATGTGGTCAGATTTGTCAAGCAGAACCTGGGCGACGTGTATAGTTTTCCTCATATTCCACTTCAGTCCAGCATCGAGCCACTGTCACATCTGAATGCTCCACATAACTGGATATTGCACGATTCGATTAGCTGGCTACATGCAGATACAAATGAGGTTCCCGCCAAAGTCTGTCAAGTGCTGGTAACTTCGTCCCACACGAGCATGAGGCGTTCTCCGTGGTTCTTCACAGTTCTCACTAACTATCTGACGCTACGCACGCCTCTTATATACCCCACCTGGCCTAATAACACATCATGTGATGACAACACTAATGAACTCTGGTGGCCTTTCTGGCTATCTCAGATCATTGCAACTGTAATCATTTACATACCTGCTAATGTTATAAAAATTATGTTAACATCGGATCATTCCTTCCAGGTGATAACATTTTTGTTAGTGAGTGTCATTCGCACTGTAATTGGGGTCTTATACTTGGGGACAAAACATGACGGCCTCAGTTCCTGGAAGCAAGCTAGAAGCCAGCAATCAATCACACCCTGCACCCTGTTGAGTTAACAAGTTCTAAGTGATCCATGTTTGGTATGGATAGATTGCCAAACCACTTTCTTCCGCACTCTTCAGCCTTTACCCGTTCTTCGTGTCAAGTGCAGTGGACGATTTGGCAACTCCAGCTACAGCAGATGTAGTAAATCCTATAAGCCACTAATAGGTACGAAGTTGCCACTGGAGTGTAGTAGTGTGAGGTGAGGTCGTCATATTTTGTCCCCGAGTATACCAGTGATTTATATGCCCTCTCCTTTACATTCTTACTACAACCCCTAAGTACCCTCATAAACATATAAATAAATACAGGGTGATTAATTTGAAAGTTCCGAGCAGAGTGCCGAGGATTAGGCACGCTGGGAAGCGGAGACAGCGAGCGCAGTGCCCGCCATGACAAGCAGGCATAGTCGGCTCAAAGAAGCGGCATGATTACGCCTATAGAAACTAAACGAAACTGAACTCACCGGCTACATAGATGCTCTGGACAAATAAGTAAATGAATAAATAAATAAATCAACTAGGAAATTAAACTGAACTCACCAGTAATAAATAAATATATAAACAAATAAATAAATCAACTAGGAAATTAAACTGAACTCACCAGTATTTACAGACGATGCTGAAAGTGATCTCCTTCAGCTGCAGTGCAAGCTTCACATCTTGTAATGAGATTTCGAAACACACTTTGTAGGTCATGGACACCGACAGAACGCAATGTTCCTAATTTCAGTTTTTAATTCTTCTGCAATGCAAGGATTATTCCTGTAAAGTTTTCCTTTAAGATTTCCCCATAGATAAAAATCACATGTGCTTAAATCAGGCGAACGAGGGGGCCATAAGCCTTTACTGATGATCTGATCATCATCGAACATTTCCCGTAAGCGTCGCATAGAGCTACGCGCCGTATGGGCCGTTACACTATCTTGCTGGAAATAGCCGTACCTTTTCTCTTCTTCAGTCAGTTCAGCAAAAAATGGTTCCAGAATGTTGTGAATATAACGGTCAGAAGTAATCGTGTCCTGAAAAAATGTCGGACCGATAATTCGTCGGGCACTGATAGCGCACCACTCACCCACCTTCACATCATGCAGAGGTCTCGGCTGTAAAATGTGCGGGTTGTCTGTATCTCAAATTCTATTGTTCTGTGAATTGACATATCCACTCAAATGAAACCAGGCTTCGTCGCTCATAAAAAGAAAGTTCGGACCACAATACCGCCGTGGACACTATTTATTAGCCAACT
Source organism: Anabrus simplex (assembly GCF_040414725.1). Taxonomy (NCBI): domain Eukaryota; kingdom Metazoa; phylum Arthropoda; class Insecta; order Orthoptera; family Tettigoniidae; genus Anabrus; species Anabrus simplex. The sequence goes on from NC_090266.1 coordinate 281,134,722, forward strand.
GCAAAATCGTAGTCTTGCAATGAAACCTGTAGGCAATATTTTATGGACTGAATGAGTCCGATAAGATCGTAAACGTAACAATTGTGTTGCATTACGTGCTGAAGAAGGTGAAATACCACTTTCCTGAGCTACTCTCCGAAGCGACTTATGTGGACTGACCTGGAGTCTTGCCTGTATATCTTCTAACCTATCCCGTGTGAGAGCTGTTCTCCTTCGCTTCCTTTTCTTATTGCTTACGGAACCAGTACTATGCCACTTGTAAACGAGCTGGTGAACGTAACGATTTGATGGTACTATCGCACCGGGAAATTGTCTACGGAATTTTCGAACGCACCATTTAACTGGTTTCTGCTTCTTGTGCGAATAACACTCGACCATAAACATTCTTTGCTCTATAGTGTATTTAACCCCACCAACCTGGACCCAATGTTTGGGAAGCCAGGCTCTGCCTGTCATAAGTCAGGACAAAGGACGAGTGATAGAGGAGTAACACCTCTTTCAAAAACCGTGGTCCAGCTGACCCGGCTGGTAGTCCCATGTAAGGGTCCCTTGCCAGGGTTGCGGCGAAGACCTCAACGGCAGTGAAGGCGGAGAAGAGGGACTTCAGAGCGGTGGAATTGGCGGAAGGGGCAACCCTCCTATTCTGGGTAAATAAAATAGGAACTGCTGCCTTGCAGTAGAAGTGGGAACTTCAAAGGCTAAGGGAAGAAACCCCGACAGAAAATCAGCCTGGTGCCTCAGGCTTTAAGATGGCAGCCCCGTCAAGGCATTCGGAAGCAGTGGGTTAATCACTCGCTCTTCTTAAATAATCTTATTATAGAAACCGAAGCGAAATTACAAAACCGGACGGATAATCTGACGATGACCTTTGGCATGAAGAGGACAACGAAAATTGGTTTCTGGAATGTGAGGACCTTGAGGGAAAAAAGCAGACTAAAACAAGTGACACGGGAAATGAAGATCTACGGGCTGGACATTCTGGGATTGACTGAGGTGAGGTGGCCAGGATTTGGCGAGATACAGACAACAGATGGAATTACATTTCTATATTCTGGTGGTGAGGACGAAGAGCACAGGGATGGAGTGGGGTTGCTGCTCAGTAGAAATGCAATGAGAAGTCTTATGGAGTGGAAGCCGATTTCCAGTAGGCTATTGACTGCTAGATTCAAGACCAAAATCAGGAATGTGACCATTATCCAATGCTATGCACCTACAGAACAACCGGAGTTGGAAAGAAAGGAAGAATTCTACCAAATGTTGCGAGATGCCACAATGAAGAAAGTAAGAAGGATATTCTCATAGTTATGGGAGACTTCAATGTGAAGGTTGGCTCAAAAAATGAAAGATTGGAACATATCATGGGTATACACGGTCTTGGCGAGATGAATGAAAATGGGGAAAAGTTTACGGAATATTGCGCCAGCCAAGACTTGGTGATAGGTGGCACGGTGTTCCCGCATAGGCAGTTTCATAAGGTCACGTGGGTGTCTCCTGATCAAGTCACGGAAAATCAAATTGATCACATTGCGGTAAGCAGGAGGTTCAGAAGGAGTTTGGAAGATGTTAGGAACAAGAGAGGGGCGGACATTGGCAGTGACCATTATCTTGTTGTCGCCAACTTCCGTATAAAGATCGTGGCAGTCCACCAGAAGTTCAACACTCGGCACAAGAAGTTTGACGTTGGTAAGCTAAAGAATCAGCAGACGTTGGAACAATTTCAACTGGAACTTAGCAACAGATTCCAGGTGTTGGATTCCGAGATAGAGAAGGATGTGGAGACTGTATGGAGCGAGGTGAAGAACATCTTTGTGGAAACAAGTGAGAAGCAACTCGGGTACAAAAACTACCTGCTGAAGGAATGGATATCTGATCAGACCTGGGACAAGATAAATTATAGGAAGGAGATAAAGGCCAAACTAAATATACGCAAAACTAGACAGCAGAAGGCTCAAACACAAGCTGAGTATTCAGTATCAGATAAGGAAGTAAAAAGGAGTGTGCGGAAGGATCACAGGAAGTGGATTGATGTACAGGCAGAGAAAGCTGAACAGGCGGCAAAAAGGGGTGATATAAAGGAGCTTTATGGTATCACAAAGATGCTTTCGAAGAAAGGTTTCAATAAAATTAGGCCTGTGAAGAGCAAGACAGGCGAGATCCTCACTACGTGCGAACGGCAGCTCAGTAGATGGAGGGAACACTTTGCGGAGGTTTTTAATAGAGATGTGCGACTGGAAAATGAGCAGACAGGAGAAGAAGGTGAGGAAGAAGCAGAAGGTGATCCAGGCATCGGCCTTGACTCTCCAACCCAGGGTGAAATACGGACAGCATTGAAGCAAATGAAAAATGGGAATGCATCAGGTCTGGACAACATTCCAGCGAAAATACTGAAAGCAGACCTTGATACTACAATCAAATTGCTGCACCCACTGCTGGAGAAGATATGGAAAGAGGAAAAAATACCGACCGTCTGGAAGAAGGGGCTGATAGTCAAGTTACCGAAAAAAAGGGGACACAACAAACTGCAACAACTGGAGGGGTATCACCTTGCTCTCCATTCCAAGCAAAGTGCTGTCGCGAGTCATCCTGAATCGCATAAAGGATTCAATAGAAAGAAGATTTCGAAAGGAACAGGCGGGATTTCGACAACATCGCAGCTGTGTGGATCTCATCAATACACTTCGGATCATCATAGAACACAGTGTAGAATGACGGAGTATCCTCTACCTCGCATTCGTGGACTTTGAGAAAGCCTTTGATTCTGTAAATCAAAGAATTATGTGGAGGACACTCAAGGAATACAGAATTCCATCATATATTATCAACATCATGAAAGATATGTACGAGGGGTATGAGTGTCAGGTTCTTCATGAAGGGAAATTAACAGAAAAGATAAACGTCAACGCTGGAGTGAGACAGGGGTGTGTTCTTTCTCCCACTCTGTTCCTGCTGGTCTTAGACAGTGTGATGAAGAAGGTAATAGGAGGACGGAAGAGGGGTGTTCAATGGGGGATGAGAGACAGGCTTGAAGATCTTGACTTCGCAGACATTTGCCTTATGGTGCAGCGGTACCGGGACATAGAAGATAAACTGAGTAGGTTGCAGAAGGAAGCAGAATGTGCAGGTCTCATGATCAACACAAACAAGACCAAAGAGATGAGGATTAATTCGGATATCATGACCAGCTTGACAGTAAATGGAAAGGAAATTGAGCGAGTTGAATCCTTCCTCTACCTTGGAAGTATAGTTACAACGGATGGGGGAGCAGAGGAAGATGTTCGAAGCCGTATCCGGAAGGCAAATGGTGCGTTTGTCCAGCTCTATCCCATGTGGAAGAATAGAAACATCTCCAGGAAGCCTAAGCTTCGCCTCTTCAACAGGAATGTAAAGTCGATTCTTCTATACGGCTGTGAAACATGGAAAGTTACAAAACGGATCAATAACCAGCTACAGGTGTTCATTAATAGATGTCTGCGTCGCATAACAAATGTGAGGTGGCCAGACATAATCTCTAATGAAGATCTTTGGACCATGACCAATCAGCAGCCGACATCCAGATCAAGGAGAGGAAATGGCGCTGGATCGGCCACACATTAAGGAAGCCGGATGGAGCTGTTGAGAGGGCAGTGCTGGATTGGAACCCTCAAGGCACCAGAAAGCGAGGTCGGCCAAAGAAGACCTGGAAGAGGACGATCGAAAAGGAAATCGCAGAGTTTGACAAGACCTGGAGCGAAGTGAAGAGAATGGCCAGGAACCGTACTGTGTGGAGATATTTCGCCAAGGCCCTATGCTCCAGAGGGAGCAATAGGAAATAAGTCAAGTAAGTCAAGTAACTCTATAGTGTATTTAACCATCGTGATAATAACCTCACAACACACCTTAAAAGTCCAATATTATCTAACTGAGGGAGAAAGTGCTAAACAGCTGTGCGCTGCAGTGAACACTTCTTATCTAGCCGTGTTGACAGAAGCCATATGGCGCTCGCTCGGGACTTCCCACGGCATACGAGAAGAAGTCTGAACACTTAAATTATTCTCCCTATATAAATTCATTAATGTGAATACCCCAATGAAGGTCCTTCCTTATATTAACACCTAGTTACTTAACAGTGTAGTCCCGTGAGGAATTATCACCCCATCAACGCAGTAATAAAAAATGACAGGACTTTTTCTCTTGGTGAAACATACAACCTGACTTTTCATCCTGTTTACGATCGTACCATTGTCTGCTGTCCATCTCACAATATTGTCAGGTCTTTTTGTTGTTGATCACAATCCTGTGACTTATTTATTCCTCTATACAGTATAACATCACCCATAAAAATCTTATCTGCAACTCAAGCTCTTTAATGAGGTAGGTATATCATTTATATCTATAAGAAAACATAAGGATCCATTAACACTGCCTTGCCGAACCCACATCTTAATCAGCACAGGATCAGATAAAGCATACCAAAGCAAGATGAACTTGACCAGACATTTGTAACAAATAAGTTGAAAAAGAAAAGGAGAGGTAAAACAGTAGTTTGCATAAATATATTAACTGATTTATAACTGTAAGATTCTACAGACTGTCAAGTCTAATTCAGTATAACATAAAGTTAGAAAATACCTGAAAAAGGAAACATTTAATAACGGATTTTACCTGAATATGATACCATTAACATGATTCGTTCTTGAAGGAACATCATCAGATTCTCTCAAACCACAGTTTTAATTTTAACATGGATATGTTTTTGGGCTGGAGCCATATCTGGAATTAGCATCATCAGTTTAACGTAGACAATTTTGGGTGGACAGAAAACCGAGACTGTGGTAACTGAACAACCAGAGTTCCTCACGTTATTAGGCTACCATGAGCCAGAACTTTGCTTTTTACAAGTTATACATGGTATCGTATCTCCGCTGTCTTTGAGTGGTGGTTTGTCTAGGTCACAGCAAAGCCCCTTGCACATGGTATTATCACCGAAAGCAGCATGATTTTTCTCATAATATGCATTTTGCTAATATTTATGGCTATAAAACTGTGTACTATATCAGCACCCATTTTGTTGGATGTAGATCTTGATAGGTGGGGCTATTTTGTGACATGTCATGGGAATGTTGTGTGCTGGATCAGCTACTGTATTTTTGGACATAGATCACGATGACACATATTTCTTCCGATTTATCGGAATTCTTTATCTCCCCTGTGGGTGCAGTGAAAGGATGCATTAGCTGTGCCCCTGCATGTCGTAAGATGTTACAAAGAGGGAAACAACCAAAGAATCTGCATTTTGTTATAGTGAAAACCATTTCCTTTCAGTTTCAACTCAGTTAATGTATAATTGTTAGGTTCTTCAATCTTTCAAAACTAATTTATGAATAAATAATATTTAGAAAAAAGGTTGTACTAACCGATGCAATTATAGAACAAACAATAAAACTACAGAGGGCAATGAACTCTTGCATAAGATTTATATTTTCATTGAATTTTAGGACGCATATCTCCCCTTATGTCCTGGGTTCGATTCCCGACAGGGCTGGGAATTTTAACCATCATTGATTAATTTTGCTGGCACGGGGGCTGGGTGTATGTGGCATCTTCATCATCACTTGATCCACATCACGACGCGCAGGTCGCCTCAGGCGTCAAATCAAAAGACCTGCATCTGGCGAGCTGAACTGGTCCTCGGACACTCCCGGCACTAAAAGATATACGCCATTTCATTTCATCTCCCCTTATTATGAGAAGCCATCCTGGCTGAAAATTGATAAACTAACAAACCTATATATTGCGACACTAATATTTTGACTTCTGAATGGAATCTACACCGTAATACCTATCCTCAAATGTTAACTTCCTCTAATCTATCCATGCACATAGTACCAGATCAACTTCTACTCTTATGATACCAGTTAATCACTCATCTGTATAAAGGTGCTCATTCCAGGTGTTTGGGACAAGGCTATGAAACATCTCCCTGTCAGTATACGCAATAGCAATTCAATAGCCTCATTTAAAAGGTCTTGCAGATATTTCCTTTTAAATATGTGAACAGCTTGTATGAATGTTAGAGAGTGAATGAGTGCATGTATGATTTAGAGAAATTGTTAGGTAATGTAGATAGATAATATCAATCATTAATATAAAAAAACTAATACAATACTATTTTACTCCATCAGTTTTGGTAGTTTCTAGAGACTCTATACAGTGTTATTTTTCAAATGATGTGACTAAGTACTGCATGTTATGGTAAAGTGTAGATGGCCATGAGCCCAACTTTGCCACATACAAGGTATAAAATAAAATAAATAAAAAACCATATAATAACAGATTATACCTGAAAATTAAGTTGTTCCCTCTTCAAATATTTTTCTATACTTTTTTAACTCACAAATTAGTTTCAAAAGACTGAAGAACATAACAGTTATAAATTTAAAGAGTCTGTACTCACTTTCTTATATTCTAAGCCCAAAAATATATCCATGATATATCTTTTTAATCTATTTCAAACTGATGAAAATTACTACAAAATGTAAAACACATTTATGCTTATATTCTGTTTATACACTTTCAATGCTTGGAAGTTAGAAATTATCATAATGAACTCTTCCTGCAGTGTTCTCTCTCTCTTCTCTAGTTGAACAAAGGGTGCAAGGTGATGCAATGCTCTATCATCAACAATCAACATAAATTAATCATATGATTAACATTTAGAGCTGTCACCCAAGTGGCAGATTCCCTATCAGTTGGTTACCTAGCATTTTCTTAATTTTTTCCAAGGCACTGGGAAATTTATCGAACATTAAATTCATTAAATTTCCCTTGATAAATTATTCCAGTCCCTTACTCCTCGTCCTATAAATGAATATTTGCCCCAGTTTGTCCTCTTTCCTACTTTTAAAAGCTCCACTCAAGCTTATTCATCTGGCGTGAGGCCAGGTGGCTAGATTGTCGGTAACTTTCTGATACATCATGCTCCGGTGACATCATCAGCTTACCTAAAACTGTACTTGTAACTTTTTTTAATTATTATAAGCTGCTTCTGTGGATCAGTGGTAGAGTGTCAGCCTCCGGATCCCATGATAGCGGGTTCAAACCCGTCAGAGGTAGTCAGATTTATGAAGGGCGGAAGGAAGTGCATTTGACACTCCATGCCGTAGGATTGGAATAATAACAGTAAGTTATTTATTAAATAGACCACCTAATCAATAAAAAGTCTAGTCTTGGATGATTTACATAGATTTGTTAACTAATAGTGGTACATGTTTCGCCTTGTATGAAGGCATCATCAGCCACTGTCTTAACCTTAGATTGAAAATAAGCGTCTAATTAACATGTAATAATGAAATGAATTTTAAAAATCTTGAAGAGATTTGAAGTAAAATAACATTAAAAATAACAATGATGGTTTAAAAATATACAATGTGATGAGTTACAATTGTGGAAGTATTAACAAAATTAACATTAGGAGGCTGCTATAATAAGTATAATGGATAAAACAACAATCCAATCCAATCCAATCCAATCCAAAACAATTCCAATCGAATATCATCAATACGGACCAAAAATTATATTTATTAGACTACATGTAATACCGTAGGATGTCGGCATGTAAAAGATCTCTGGTGACACATTTGATGTTTAACTGACAAAATTAATTAAATCTCAGCCACCGACGCCCAAGACAGTTTCGATTTACTCTGTCTGCCATCTAGTAGGCCTAGAGTAAAACGGAACGACGAAGTTGATGAGCAGACAGCCAGATGGCATCAAATTAAAATGTCTGCACATGGTACCTGAGGCTATACAATTATTATTATTATTAATATTATTATTATTATTATTATTATTGTTGTTGTTGTTGTTGTTGTTGTTGTTGTTGTTGTTGTTGTTGTTGTTGTTGTTGTTGTTGTTGTTGTTGTTGTTGTTGTTTGTTCTCATGCCAACGAAAAAGCATTGCACCACCGTGCACTCCATGCTGGTCTAGTAAAGAGAGTGGAAGCACTGCTGGTGTAGGCCTACTTCATTATTCATTAAGACAAGTTCTAACTTTCAAGGATTAAAAGGTTATAAACAGAATTTAAGCATTCCTTAATCATTTTCATCTATTCAAACAATTATTCAAAATTAAAGGTGAGGTTTGATAGAAATTGAGGATGTTCTTTCAAGAATGCAACATTTAATTCTGTTTTAAATAAATGGTACTTTTTTACACGTTTAATCTGTTAAACTGTTTCTTTTTTAGGTATCTTCTAAATTTATGATATACTAAATTAGTTTCAACAAACTGAAGAACTTCACGGTTATAAATTAACTAACTTGAAAGAGGAGAAAAATTGTTTCCATTATAGCAAAATATATTAATTGGATACAGTAACATTTTGATTGTGAAAAAATTATTTTATCTCCAGTGTGTCATTTATGTAACATACAGGAAATTACCTTCCATATTGGTAGTTTAAAATGCCAACATGGAATATTTAAGATTACTTTATCTTGTTATAAACATGCCAGGGATTCCAGAAGTAATGTTTAAAATAACAAAATAAATAATCATACATTTAAGGGATAATGGTTTGGAATAATAATACAGAGTGGATATGAAAGAATTCTATTGTGCTGTAAACCTCAGTTTACAGTATATTTTTTAATGGAAGTTGTATTAAATTATAAAAATTCACAACTGTTTTTGCCAGGAAATGAAGGACCTCACTGTAGGTCTAGGTACTTTGTTTCAAAACTTTGATCACTTTGCCCAATTTCCTCTTTCCAAATTTCCCAAATTTTTGGGTAGGCCCTTGTGTGCGACCAACGAGCTAGAATAACATAGAGAGGCGGAAGCGCTGCCTGGGTGAAGCTAATAGAACGAAAGTCCGCCATGTTTCCTGTTGTCACACAAGCAAGGGGGCATGGCCTTTAAATGACGATAAGTGTAGAAAATACGCATTTTAGAATCACTGGGGGAGAATTAAAGACCGTTGCCGATAGCTTGAAGCATTAAAGCGAATACCGCCACTTCATGATATTGCGGCACGAGGCCAACATCACGATCAGTTGATTGTAGAGTAGTTCGAAATCATCGCACAGTGACATACGAATAGGCCTCGAAATCGGAACAAGAGCGTTACCCTGCTTGGCTGTTGTGGTTAAGAGTAAATTAGAATAAAAACGATGGACATAAATATTTATGACAGGAAGCCTTAAAATCATAGGGACCTACAATAGGTTACAACCTCATTCTGTTCATATTTTTAAAATTATTGCATCCTCATGAGTACTGTGTTCCTTTCTTAATCTGTTTACCCTCCCGGGTTGGTTTTTCCCACGGACTCAGCGACGATTGAATTCCTTGAAGAGGGAAGGAAACGGCCTTGGCGTTAAGTTGGGTCGGGGGATACAAATGTGAGGGAGGGCTGCACCTGCTATGCTGAACAGGGGCTTTGTGGGGGGAAGAAGGAAGCGGCCGTGGCCTTAAGTTAGGTACCATCCCGGCATTTGCCTGGATGAGAAGTGGGAAACCACGGAAAATCACTTCGAGGATGGCTGAGGTGGGAGTCGAACCCACTTCTGCTCAGTTGGCCTCCCCAGGCTGATAGAACCCCTTTCCAGCCCTCGTACCCCTTTTCAAATTTCGTGGCGGAGCCGGGAATCGAACCCGGGCTTCCAGGGGTGGCAGCTGCTCACACTAACCAGTACACCACAGAGACGGCCCATGAATACTTTACCACAATAATCGTTTAGTGTAATTATTTATTATAATATAGGGGGATATCATGTTTCTCCCATTACCATATCATACTGGGATTACTAGCTGAAAGGTAAGCTTGAAAGTTGTCCATTATGAAGTGTGGCATAGTTTTAAAAACCAAGGCAACAGACATCTACAATAAAGGCTGTATACAAAATAGCAGTAAAATACTGTATTTACCATACTTAGTGTACGTTTGAACGAAGTAAGTGTTTTTTTTTTTTTTTTTTTTTTTTTTTTTGTGGTTACGTTTTCTTGGTTGTGGGCGCTCCATTTCCTTTATTTGTAAATGTGAATGAAAATTAAATAGGGCTGGAAATGTACAGAGCATAAGCAACTGAATTGAGTGGGATACCATTTATCTCTTTTCGCCCTCACAACGCACTGTTCCGTTAATTCCTTGTTCTTTAAACGAAATCTGAAACAAATTTCGACAAATAATTACCGTGGCTATCCGTACTTTCGTTAAGTAAACAATAAAATGGATTTAATGACAAACAGAAATTACAAAAAGGAATCTCGGCTATAATTCAGTAATACTTGCTTAAAGTACGATATATCCTTGGTTTTATTACTCCGATTAGAACACCCATGCGCTGAGCTTACGGCTGGCATTCTTGAAAGCGAGAATCTATGTTTTCACTTCTTAAAACTTAGGGAATTAAATTGGCATGCACGATCTCCCTGTCACCTCAACATAATGCTCTCGCGCCAATTCGCTTTGTTTTGACAACCGTTAACATAGCTGCCCCTTATCAACTTGCTTCAAGCAGGGAGCGCTGATGAGAGGCTTACAGCCCCTCTATGTTATTCTAGCTTGTTGTGTGCGACAAAAGGGAATTTCTAGATGGCGACTACTGTGTGTGAGTCTGTGATATCCGTGGTGGATAATGGTGTAAGATGCAGTGAAAAATGTGGCAAATGCAGAAGAGTAGTTGAAAATGGGATTCTGTGTCGTAAGTGTGATGAATGGTACCATTTTCGTTGTGCAAATATTGTAAATAGGTCTGATATTGAAGAAAGTGTGTGGCTGTGTCCCGAGTGTAAACAAACTGATAGTGAGGTAGAACAACAAGAAAGAGAGACTTACGAATCTATGCTTAAGATTTTAGGAGTGCTACAAGAAGACTTATGTGCTCTGAAACTTGAAAATGAAAGCTTAAAGGACAGAATAAAGAAACTGGAAGATAAAGAAGACAGTGGAGAAGAAAGATCGCCGTGGACGGAAGTGACGCGTAGCCATTTTAGGCCTAATGTTAAACTACGTACACCTTAAAACCGGGAAAAAACTCTTTGCAGTGCCAAAATAGATTTCAGTCATTGCAACAAGTTCCAGAAGAAGACACGTCAAGTTTTCCGAATAATTTTAAATCCAGTGGAGCTAACCTACAGAAGAAGAAAACCAACCGGAAGTCAAGATCGCCAAAAATTCATCTCTACGCAGACAGTCAAGAGCGGGGTATGGCAGAAGGCATCAAGAATGAGCTGCATAATCCAGAAACTGAGGTTTTAGGACTAATAAAACCAGGTGCCAAAACTGAAGACGTCCTTTCAAGTTGTGATCCTGTGTTAGAGAAGGACAACTACGTGGTGATTGTGAGTGGTACAAATGACATTGCTGCAAATGAAGGTGAGTAACTAATTACGACCCTCAGAGGTAAGATTTCGAAACTACCTGACTCAAAAGTAATTGTAGTTAATGTGCCACCCAGGTATGACCTTATAGAAGACTCGTGTGTGAACAAAGCTGTACATGATGTAAATATTAAAATCAAGAGATAAAGTAAGAGTTTTAGAAATGTCTATGTACCGGTAGTCGATACTTTAGGTCTTGGCAGGCAAATGTTCACTAGGCATGGGTTACATCTGAATGGTAATGGAAAAGCAACTCTCCGTAGACAAATTGCTACAATTATCAACAGAGATTTGCAAACTAATATGCACTTAAGGAAACCCATACCACTAAATTGGCATATACAGGGAAACTTGCCAGAAAACACAGATCCTTAAACCAAGATCTTTGTAAACCAAGATCTATGTACAAAGATCTGGGTTCTAAGGACGTTCTCAACTCATGAGTCAAATGTTACCCAATTAGAACAGTCAAGTTTTAGGGAGGAAGGGGGTCTGAGATTGCTCTTGGTAAACTGTCAGAGTGTAGTAAATAAACAAATAAAATTCAGTGCATTGATGGAATCTTATGAGACTGATATGGTGATAGGAGTAGAATCATGGTTGAGAGAAGGGGTGGGTAATAGAGAAGTATTTCCAGAAGGGTATACAGTCTATCGTAGAGACCGAGGAGATAAAAAGGGTGGGGGGGTGTTTATTCTGGTGAAGGAAACTTATTGTTCACACGAATGGTTTACCGATGAAAGGGATGAAATATTAGGGATAAAATTAGTTTGTGATAATATGAAGGAGGTGGGAATTATAGGAACATATAGGCCTGGAAGAGAGGAAAGAGACATGGAAATATTTGAGAAAATAATAGATTATACTCATAAAAACAATAATCATGATATGGTACTAATTGGGGGAGATCTAAACTTGCCTGAAGTTGAATGGAATGGAGCTGCAAGTGAAGCCCATGAACAGAAACTGGCAAACAAGTTAATTTGGGAGGGAGGATTTACACAAGTAGTACAAGAACCAACTCATCTCAACAACTTGCTAGATGTATTCTTGGTTAAACCATGGGAAATTGTTGATAAAACTGAGGTAATTGAAGGAATAGGCGACCATAAGGCTGTAATAATGGATGTAGGACTTGTACCAAAAATGCTTAATAAGAGGGTAACACAAGACAAGAAATTATACACAAAAACTAAAGTTGATGAATTTGGACTTACCTTAAATCACAATTCAGTTGTTGGATAAGTGAAGGGAGTAATGTGGATACACTTTGGGCTAAACTTAAAGGAATCATTTGGGAAGGAGAGAAGAGATTTGTACCTGTTAAGAAGGGTAAAATGACCTCAGACCCTTTTTATTATACAAGGGAAATAAGGAAATTAAGAAGAAAATGTAGAATAGTAAACAGGAAAATCAAAGAGGGTAGGGAGAATAGAGAAACTAGAAAACAGCTAATGAGGGAACTGAACAGAGTGAAAAAGGAAGCAAAAGAGAAATATATGAATGGCATACTTCAAGAGGGTAATGACCACAAAGGGAAATGGAAAAAGATGTATTCATATATTAGGAATCAAAAAAGAAAAGGAATCCAAATTCCTACAATGGTGGGAGAAGGGGGTGAACACTATTCAACAGATACTGAGAAAGCAAATCTATTTAGTAGGGAATTCGGAGATTCAGTAGAAGATTGTCAAGAGTTGGAATCAGTAACAGAAGATAGAGAGGGAGAGAGACAGAGGGAAACAAGAAGCTTCTCATTCACAAATGAAGATAATTATTTTCAGAGAAATCCAACTGCTTCAGCAAGGAAAAGCAGCAGGAAGTGATCAAATTACTGGGGAGGTATTAAAGACAATGGGATGGTACATAGTGCCTTATTTAAAATTTCTCTTTGACTATGTCATAAATAATAGTGCAATACCAAAAGAATGGAAGGAATCTATAATAATACCAATTTATAAAGGAAAGGGTGATAAAAGGAAACCAGAGAATTACAGACCAGTCAGCCTGACCAGTATAGTTTGTAAAATACTGGAGAATTTAATAGCAAAGTACATCAGAGGGATATGTGATGATAAAAATTGGTTCATGAGGAGCCAGTATGGATTTAGAAAGAAATTTTCTTGTGAGGCACAACTGGTGGGATTCCAGCAGGACATATCAGATCAGTTGGATTCAGGAGGCCAGTTAGATTGCATAGCCATAGATCTTTCCAAAGCCTTTGATAGAGTGGAACATGGAATATCATTAAAGAAATTGGAGGGAATAGGATTGGATGTAAGGGTTACACGTTGGATAAGAACATTTCTAAATTCAAGGGTTCAGAAAGTCAAAGTAGGAAATAATATATCACAGGAAGAGAAAGTTTGGAAGGGAATCACACAGGGTAGTATAATCGGTCCGTTACTTTTCTTAATACACACAAATGATTTAGGGAACAATATAACATCAAAAATAAGATTGTATACAGATGATATAATTGTTTATAGGGAAATAAATAACATTGAGGATTGTTCAGAATTACAAAGGGACCTTGAGAGTATCCAACAGTGGGCTGAAGAAAATAATATGAAGGTTAATGGAGGCAAATTAACTGTTACAACATTTACAAACAGGAACTTTAAAACTGAATTTGAATATACTTTGCATGAGGTAGTTATCCCAAAAGATGGTAAGTGCAAATACTTAGGTGTGAGATTTGAAAGTAATTTGCACTGGAAGGGTCATGTTGATGACATTGTTGGGAAAGCATACAGATCGTTACATGTCATAATGAGGCTACTTAAAGGATGCAATAAAGAATTAAAAGAAAAAAGTTACTTAAGTATGGTTTGTCCATTACTGGAATATGCAAACAGTGTTTGGGATCCTCACCAAGAATACCTAATAAAAGAAATAGATAGTCTGCAGAGGAAAGCAGCAAAATTTGTAACAAGGGATTTCAGGAGAAACAGTCTTCTTCTTCTTCTTTTCTAGCCTATTTCAATCCACTGCTGGATATAGGCCTCTTCCATGTGCTTCCATTGTCTTCGGTCTTGAGCCACTTGGAACCAGCGTGTTCCAGCCAACAGCTTTATGTCGTCGAGCCATCTCTTCAGGGGTCTTCCAATGCCTCTCTTGTGTCCCCATGGTCTCCAGTGAACAATCCTAGAGGTCCACCTGTTGTAGTCTTGTCGAGCTACGTGTCCTACCCATTGCCATTTTAGTCTTGCTACTATCTTTAGGATGTCTGTTACATTAGTTCTTCTCCTGATGTCCTCTGAACGGATCTTATCCCTAAGGCTGATCCCTAGCATCTGTCGCTCCATGGCTCGTTGTGTTCGCTGAAGCTTACGAGCACTTTCCTTCGTCAGAGTCATCGTTTCCAGACCGTAAGTTGTAACTGGCAGCACGCACGTATTATAAACCTTGGTCTTCAGGTTAATTGGAACATCCTTGTTGGTGAGGATGAACCTTAGTTTTCGGAATGCAGTCCAAAAATGTTAGAGGAACTTGGGTGGGAAATTTTAAGTAAGAGAAGGGAGAAAACTAGACTTATAGGATTATATAGAGCCTATACAGGAGAAGAAGCATGGAGAGAAATCCGTGAGAGGCTTCAGTTGGAAAATAATTATATTGGCAGAAGTGACCACAAGTATAAAATTAGAAGGAATTTTAGCAGAAGCGACTGGGGTAAATTTTCATTCATTGGGAAGGGCGTGAAGGAGTGGAACAGTTTACCAGGGGTAGTGTTTGATCCTTTTCCAAAATCTGTACAGGTATTCAAGAAGAGAATAAACAGCAACAGGGAAAATAAATGAAATGTTAGAGGGCATTCGACCAGTGCAGGCTATTGTAAATAAAAAATGTGTGTTAAAAAAAATTAATTCCATCCCCTGGTCCATGCAGTTTGGACAGCCAAAGTAGGGGACTGCCTGTAGGGGTGAAGTACAGTGGGGACTTCGAGGGCCCTGGGACCGCTACGGTAGCTGTAAAGGCCCTTCAGGAACTCTGAAAAGTGGTGGCAAAAGGGGGCTCTGGTTAAGACGCAGCAGGTCGTTATGCTACTTAGGTTCCAAAATGGGTAAAAAAAAAAATAATAATAATAATAAAAATAAATAAATGCAATGTAAATTTTAATCTTATACCAGTTGCATAGTATTATTTGAAGTAATTCCACATACTGTATATGAGTTGACTATGTTTGTAAGTATAGGAGATATTATAAGAAGAATTTTGTAAACAATATAAATTTATTAAGGATGATCTGTTTGTTTAATAGAAAAAAATTGTTAGCATAAATTGTATATTATTGTATTCTAGAAAAAAAAAATTTCTTCTCTCGTTAATTTAAAAGTTAGTGCTTGACAATAATGTATTTTAGTGTACCATTTGCCACCGAGGTAGACACCTCATTTGCAAATAAAGAGATTTTGATTTGATTTGAAATATTTTAGTGTGACACACTTCTCCTTGTTTTTCTTTTTGGCTGTCAATGAGTGTGTGGATTTAACCATTAGCAACTACCAGGTTGCTTGAAGTGTGTAGTTCTTCTTTGTAATCAATAGCGGCGATTAGGGGGTGAAGCGGGATCAGTCGCCCCTCCCCACTTTTGTGGAGAAAAAATTAAATTTTTATTCCATTTTAGCCACCTGAAACTGGGAATTGTTTTTTTAAATGCTTAAACCCTGTTGTCTTTTCAGCTAATTCTTTCATTTAATTATTAAGGAAAATACTTACCAGAAACACGCACAAAATGCAAAATGTCGTTCGTTGTGGCTAACCGAATTCTACACCACCACAGCAAATAGCGGATACCTGCGGAGCAATGTGTAGCATGTTCTGCGAAGTCGGTAGGTGCAGAGTGGGTCTTGGCCCATAAGTGGCCACGGCTGTTCCGTGGTCCAACAGCTCTGCACTCTGATCGGCCATCCGAGCAGAGGAGGGGTGGCGACGCCTCTACCACCTCTGCATTCAGGAGACGGGACAGTGCTGGACTTTACGGCTGGTCCCAACCGTCGGCTGTCCTGAGAATGGTTTTCCATTCTCCTGAATAAGGCAAATGCCGGGACAGTTCTTAATATAGGCTACGGCTGCCAACCCCCTCACCTTCTCTGCGCATCTCCCTCGCCATAACAAATCTCTCATACCTTGGTCTACCCCTACCATTCTTATTGCCTACACTTCCTTCAAAAACTAACTGAATAAGTCATGGGTGTCTCAAGATGTGTCCTATCATTCTATCTCTTCTTCTCATCAAAGAGGCCCGCTTTCCCCTAGAGAAGGAATGAAATCATTTTAGTAGTAGTAGCAGTTGTATTCTGCAACGAAGGGTAGCAGGGGTATATTTTTGCTTGTCGCGCGCATTCGTCTGTCTGGCAGTCTCACTCAACGTGTCTGTATAGTTCTGTCTAGTGTCTGTTACCTTGTCAGTGTGTAGTCAAATACTAAATTACTTTTAAATTGTATAATCACACGTACTTCTGTTTAGTTGTAATACATGTGTAACTAATGTTCCTTTGGTGAAAGTTTTATTGTATAGTGCGATTATTACTGCACTTAAGTTGATAAACTGTCAACCTTTATGTTTCTATCGAAATTTGCTCAGAGAGCATCAAAAACCGTTTTATAGCAAATTTTTTCATTTTTGATATCCCAGGTCTTTTGGTTTTCCATACATTATTGTGCCCCCCAACTTTTACTTCCCAATCACCGCTACTGTCTGTAATCTTATGGCTGGTAAAGCATTGTTGAGTCTGTGTAACATGTATCAAAATGCACAATGCTTATGACTGAGTTAATACTCTTCTGTCCCAATCAAGGAGAGAGTATTTATTGTACCTGGTAATCACCACTAATGCATGCAGGTGTTTGTTTATAATACAAAATACTGAAGATCTTCAAAACAATATAAGGTTATGAAAAATAAAGTGGTACCTATGTAATATACTTACATAATTCTCCTTAGATGTATTAATTAATCAAATACTTAATCAAACTCTGAATTTGGGAGGTATTTCCAAGACCAGCTAGAGATAAGTTGCAGAATCTACGATATCTCCTCATTCAAGCCCTTACTACTGTTATAGCTACATGTACCTGTTTTGTTTTCACCTACCTCAGATTTCCTTTCTGATGTTGCTCTATACTGATAACATTAAATGGTTTTGCTGTTCTCCCTGGTTTCTACTTTCTCTGCTTAATAACTTAACAAGAGTGTAATTTTCAAGTTTATTTACAATTCTGCATACATCTTTCTCATCTAAATATTTTTCTCTGATTTCTCTTGTTTATTTTCAGTCTTTTAGTAGGTGTGTCAATTTCATGTTCTCATTATATCCCGTAAATATGTTGATTTTTCTTACTATTTTGTCTTATGACTTTGTTCCCTTATACACTTATTAATCACCCTATTACTTAACTTTGTAGAGCCTCCATGGCTCAGGTGGCAGCATGCTAGCCACTCATCGCCGGGTTTCGTGGTTCAAATCCTGGTCACTCCATCTGAGATTTGTGCTGGACAAAGCAGAGGCAGGACAGGATTTTCTCCAGGTACTTCAGTTTTCCCTGTCATATTTCAATCTAGAACACTCTCCAATATCATTTAATTTCATCTCTCATTCATTAATCACTGCCCCAGATTAGTACGACGGGCTTCAGCAGCCGACACAATTCCTATCCTCGCCGCTAGATGGGGGCTTCATTCATTCCATTCCATGACTGGAAAGAGGCTGTGGATTTGAGTCATTTGAGTTCACTTTGTGGTCCTTACTGTCATATTTTTACTTTCTCTATAGATTTACACTATCTCCCCCATGCTTCCTTACTGAAATATTTTCATCATCTCAAAAAAATTTCAGTATTTTCTTCATCGACATGGTGTATGTATGCCAATTTGATAGAAATTTTTGGCTTTTATATTTTAACACATATTATTTCAGGAAACGGATGTATGTGAAACCGAATACAAACGTTGGATGACAGAATTGCAGGGGAAGAAGCATTCCTATATGGAGCAATTTAAAGCTTTAGAAATTCAGACTAAGGAGTACATAAAACAACATCCCTTCAAGCCTTATCGTAAAGAAGATCATTCCAGCTGAAGAAGAAATGACACAAACTGTAATGGTATGTATGTCTCAAAGGTACAGCATTTCATTTCAAATTCTTAGGTATCAAGGAGCAAATTTTTGTAATATTTTAATAATATATCTCTCATCTCAGCCCAGACTGATTAAATACTGGAGCCAGCCCCACAACAAGACTGCCTCTTGCTTGGAAGCCCCAGGTTCAACTCCCCACCAGGTCAGGGATTTTTACTTGGTTCTGGGGGCTGGTTAAGAGTCAGCTCAGCTTACCTGAGAACAATTTAATTTATCAATCAAGAATAAACTTTGGCTGGCGTGTGGTGACTTTGTCGTTCTCTTTAACACCAACGTTCAGCATGCTGAAACAGAAAATGCATGATGTTGTTAAATGGTTTACTGCACATGATATTCAAAGTGATAAGTCTGTTCTGAGGTGGAATACTTGTAATATTTCAAAAGACAATTGATTAAAAACACGTACATAACTGCATAAAGTGGCATAGAGGTGAAGAATGAGGAACTACAGTGCAGTGAAGGTAGACTGCAACAAAAATTTATTGGTGAGACATTGGCCCGTTCAAATTCTAGAAACAAAAGTGAATTTCTTAATAATACTGTAAAACCATTTGGGGCTTTGTTGTTCCACTTTCAAAAATTGACAACCCTATTCTGAAATCATATCTTTGACCAAGTGAAGTGGCCATGTGTTAGGATTACGCAGCTGTAAGCTTGCATTTGGGAGATAGTGGGTTCGAACACCACTTTCAGCAGCCCTGAAGATGGTTTTCCATGTTTCCCATTTTCACACCAGGCAAGTGCTGTACCTTAATTAAGGTCATGGCCATTTCCCTCCCACTCCTAGCCCATTCCTATCCCATCATCGCCATAAGACCTATCTGTGTCAGTGCAATGTAAAGCAAATTTTAAATATATATATATATATATATTTGCAGAAATATACTGGGAAGTCTGTTCCAGGTGAAAGACCTTACAAAAATTATATTTTCAACTTCTGTACGAAGAAAAATGAAAACAGATCAGGCAAACTGATATTCCAGTATAGTTGTTTCCTCAATGAAACCACTGACAGGCAGAACAGATGTTTTCAACAGTTTAGTAACACCGCTAAAAGGACAGGAAGTAAAACCCATGCTTTTGACTTACTTTCTGAACAAAACAGACAATGCCAGTATGATGCAAAATTTCAACAATGTATGTGTTCTATTGTGGCCTGAAGTAACTGAAGATGATCAAGTGTGGCCAGTGCTTTCAGAAAATGTGTCTTGCATGTTAGTGACTATTGCCAACCCGAAAACCTACTCTAATCTAAAACATGTGACTTGCATTGCATTTAAATTGTATGGAGTTTGTGAATTACTAATAAATAAATATACCAGGTGAGTTGGCCGTGCGGTATGGGGCGAGCAGCTGTGAGCTCGCATCCGGGAGATAGTGGGTTCGAAACCCACTTTCGGCAGCCCTGATGATGATTTTTCATGGTTTCCCATTTTCACACCAGGCAAATGCTTGGGCTGTACCTTAATTAAGGCCATGGCCGCTTCCTTCCCTTTCCTAGGCTTTCTTGCTCACCATCGTCGCCATAAAACCTATCTGTGCCGGTGCGACATAAAGCAAATGACAAAAAATAATAATAATCATAATGGTACTGGTTTAACGTCCCATTAACATCATTTGTATTCTTTCCTGAGATGCCAAGGTGCTGGATTTTTTTCCCACAGGAATTCTTTTACGTCCCATTATATCTATCAATACAAGCACAAGAGTGACATATTTCAGCACCTTGAAGTACCACCAACTGAGGCAGGATCAAACCTATCCAGTAGGACTCAGAAGGCCAGCGTTGTTCAGCCTTAGCTACTCAGCCTGGCATATTCATATGCAAATGAATTTTTCTGTTCCATTAGGAAATTTCTAAAAATCATTCCACTTAGGTTGCAATATATATGTTGAAATTTTGAGACATCTTCTTCCGCTTCAATTCTCACTCGATGGGGTACTGGGTTGAAGGCTGCAGTGTTTGTCTTTAACCATTTTCAGACTACATGTGATTTCTTAGATGCTTTACCAAATGATTCATCAGCTGTGACAAAGGACAAAGAACTAGTACCTAAACAGGAATTGCAAGATGAACATTTTACTGTGCATGACCATTCTTTCCTGACAATGGCTTATACAAAATTGGAGGATCTGTGTTCTCAGAAAGATGCACGATGGGTTGTTCTGTTGGATGGGAAGGAAGCACTAGAAGGTATTGGAAAGTGGAAGCTGAAGCATAGCTTTGCCATGAACCGTAATGTTGAGGATTTTGCAACAAACAAGGATCTACATTACTGACTACATACATAATATTCATCACTTAATGTCTGCTAATGTGAGACATTCCTTTTTGACATAGAAGTGCTTAATTAATGAGTAGAGGTGCAGCCTCACTGATGAAAAGAATAAATACAGGTACATAAATAACAGTTCCTAGATGAGTGACTTTCATAACATTGAGTTTTGAGACTGTGAATAGTCAGCCTTTTTTATGCATGTGTGAATTTGTGTCCTAATACGTAATGTTATCGGTTTTGGTATAGTTTGTAATGAATATTTACATTTTAAATGTGCACTTTTTTTTTTTGTTTTCACCTTTTAAAACTAAATGAGTGCACATTTATGACAAAAATTTTGCACCTAAAATTCCTAGCTCTAGTGATAACGAGATGTCTATGTACACATTCAACAATGCTGTCTTCAGAAAAACATCTTTGGCCTATTTCTAATATGATATCATGTTAGCGTAGGTTCTAGTGTGGCAATTCATTTAAAATTAATTTTAGTTAATTTTTAAACATAATGTTTTCTAAGGATGGCCTTGGTAACAACATTTATTATTTCATAAAGACAAATAATTGTTTCTATGAGATGTGAACGTATTTCAGTTGTTATTTATGCAGTTTATTCAGAACATGTCGCCTTACGAATGGTCTTGACCTTGCATTTCAAACACGAGGAAAGAGAAATACAACAAGGGGAAGAGATTAGAGGAACATATTCTCACTGGCTTGATGTTGGACCAATTGAAATTCCTGATTTTGAAACCGCATATACACCATCAAAAATGTTGCATAACGAGAAAAATTCAGAATCACTTTAAGTTGCAAATAAATTATTATTTATACAGTATTATGTATCTGTATTTATAATATGATCAAGTCAACCTCCATAATGTCATGGTTCAATCAATCACTACTGATCTGCATTTAGGGCAGTCGCGCAGGTGGCAGATTCCCTATCTGTTGTTTTCCTAGCCTTTTCTCAAAAGATCACAAAGAAATTGGAAAATTATTGAACATTTCCCTTGGTAAGTTATTCCAATCCCTAACTCCCCTTCCTATAAACGAATATTTGCCCCAATTTGTCCTCTTGAATTCCAACTTTATCTTCATTTTGTGATCTTTCCTACTTTTAAAGACACCCCTCAAACTTATTCATCTACTGATGTCCTCCTATGCCATCTCTCTTCTGACAGCTCGGAACATACCATTTAATCGAGCAGCTCGTCTCCTTTCTCCCAAATCTTCCCAGCCCAAACTTTGCAACATTTTTGTAATGCTACTCTTTTGTCGGAAATCACCCAGAGCAAATCGAGCTGCTTTTCTTTGGACTCTTTCCAGTTCTTGAATCAAGTAATCCTGGTGAGGGTCCCATACACTGGAACCATACTCTAGATGGGGTCTTACCAGAGATTTACATGCCCTCTCCTTTACATCCTTACTACAATCCTTAAATACCCTCATAACCATGTGCAAAGATCTGTACCCTTCATTAACAATCATATCTATGTGATTACCCCAGTGAAGGTCTTTCCTTATATTAACACCTAGGTACTTACAATGATCCCCGAAAGGAACCTTCACCCCATCAACGCAGTAATCAAAACTGAGAGGACTCTTCCTATTTTTGAAACTCACAACCTGACTGTTAACCCCGTTTATCATCTTACCATTATCCACCATCCATCTCACAGCACTATCGATGTCACCCTGCAGCCGCTCACAATCTTGTAACTTATTTATTACTCTGTACAGAATAACATCATCTGCAAACAGCCTTATCTCTGATTCCACTTCTCTACACATAGCATTGATATATATATATATAAGAAAACATAAAGGTCCAATAATACTGCCTTGAGGAATTCCTCTCTTAATTATTACAGGGTCAGATAAGGCTTCGCCCACTCTAATTCTCTGAGTTCTATTTTCTAGAAATATAGCCACCCATTCAGTCACTCTTTTTTTCTAGTCCAATTGCACTCATTTTTGCCAGTAGTCTTCCATGATCTACCCTATCAAATGCCTTAGATAGGTGAATCGCAATACAGTCCATTTGGCCTCCTGAATCCAGGATATCTGCTATATCTTGCTGAAATCCTACAAGCTGAGCTTCAGTGGAATAACCTTTCCTAAACCCAAACTGCCTTCTGTTAAACCAGTTATTAATTTTGCAAATATAATCTATATATAATATAATATATTGTCTAATATAATCAGAAAGAATGCTTTCCCAAAGCTTACATACAATGCATGTCAAACTGACTGGCCTGTAGTTTTCAGCTTTATGTCTATCACCCTTTCCTTTATACACAGGGGCTACTGTAGCAACTCTTCATTCATTTGGTATAGCTCCTTCAACCAAACAATAATCAAATAAGTATTTCAGATATGGTACTATATCCCGACACATTGCCTTTAGTATATCCCAGAAATCTTGTCAATTCCAGCTGCTTTACTAGTTTTCAACTTTTGTATCTTCCTGTAAATGTCATTGTTATCATATGTAAATTTTAATACTTCTTTAGTGTTACTCACATCCCCTATCTGGATGTTATCCTTGTAACCAACAATCTTTACATACTGCTGACTGAATACTTCTGCCTTTTGAAGATCCTCGCATACACACTCCCCTTGTTCATTAATGATTCCTGGAATGTCCTTCCTTGAACCTGTTTCTGCCTTAAAGTACCTATACATACTCTTCCATTTTTCACTAAAATTTGTATGACCACCAATTATGGTTGCCATCAAGTTATCCTTAGCTGACTTCTTTGCTAGATTCAATTTCCTAGTAAGTTCCTTCAATTTTCCTTACTTCCATAACCATTTCTAACTCTATTTCTTTCCAGTCTGCACCTCCTTCTTAGTCTCTTTACTTCTCTGTTATAATATAGTGGATCCTTACCATCCCTTACGACCTTTAAAGAAACAAACCTATTTTCACATTCCTCAACAATTGCTTTAAACCCATCCCAGAGTCTGTTTACATTTTTATTTACCATTTTCCACCGATCATAGTTACTTTTTAGAAACTCCCTCATGCCTGCTTTATCAGCCATTTGTACTGCCTAATAGTGCTAATTTTAATACCTTCCTTTCTTTTACATTTATTCTTACCTATGATAAAAACAGCTTCGTGATCACTAATGCCATCTATTACTTCGGTTTCTCTATAGAGCTCATCTGGTTTTATCAGCACCACATCCAAAATATTCTTCCCTCTAGTTGGTTCCAACACTTTCTGAATCAGGTGCCCTTCCCATATTAACTTATTTGCCATTTGTAGTTCATGCTTCCTGCCGTTCGCATTACCTTCCCAATTGACATTTGGTAAATTGAGATCACCTGCTACTATCACATTCCTTTCCATGTCATTTCCAACATAGCTGATTATCTTATCAAATATTCTGAATCAGCATCAGCGCTACCCTTTCCCGGTCTGTACACTCCAAAGACATCAAGTTGCCTTTTATCTTTAGAAATGAGCCTTACACCCAGAATTTCATGTTTTTCATCCTTAATATTTTCATAGCTTACAAATTCTTCTTTCACCAGAATGAATACAACCCCTCCTACCATTCCTATCCTATCTCTACGATACACACTCCAGTTCCGTGAGAATATCTCTGCATCCATTATATTATTTCTCAGCCATGATTCAACTACTATTACAATATCTGGTAAGTATATATCTATTAAATTACTTAATTTGATTCCTTTGTTTACAATGCTTCTACAGTTGAGCACTAACATTTTTGTGTCATCCCTACTTGATTTCCAGTTCCCTGTTCGCTTAACACCGCTCCCTAGGCCACCCCGTTTCCCTAAATGTACCTGGTTAGCACTACTAGCTGTCTTCCTCAGGGGCTCAGGCTTAATTCCCAATATTCCCAAAAATTTAAGATTGACATGGGGGCTGGTATGTGATCAAAAGGCTACATGCAGTTATTTTCCATTAGGAATGTGCCTGAAAAGATTTGCACCACCTCAGGATGAGGTTATAAATTTCCTTTTGTATGTAAAGTACGGAACTTCTGTGAGTTATTGATATTGTATAATGGAGGTCTATTTCAGTAATTAGGCCTATAATTAAATATATCTTCTGCATTTTCAAATCCATTTTGTGAGGTTGTGATGGAATACTATGAATCTTCACACTTTGGTGTGTTGTACAGTACCAGTACAGTATATTATTATTATTGCTTGTATGTATGTTGGGTATTCAGCCTGAAGGCTGGTTTGATCCTCCACAGCTCCACCAACAGCTGTCACAGACAGCCTAGGCATCAATGAAGAGGTGTACTAGGGAAATGAGGAGTGAGGTCGTTTCCTGTTGCTTTCCTCACTGTGCCAGAAGTTGCTATTACATAACAGTCTGCAAAGCCCACTGAAATGCATGTACCAACTGACCCTATGAGCAATATTTTCACACCATTCATAACAAGGACTGGCTGTATAAGGCAGCTCTATACTTCATTCATTTTCATATTGTCCAAGCCAAGGATGAGACTGAGACAGGTCAATGAAAGTAACAAATTTATTCTAGCTTATACCAGAAGACATAGTGCACTGTAAACACTACATCTCACCAGAAAAGGCATACTATATTGCTTATCATATAGGAAACTTAAACTGAAAAATTATACATTTGTACTGTGACATAAAATGATGACACTATAGAGTGACGGCTGGTCCAGCAGTGTTGGGGTAGCATGCCTGCCTCTTATCCAGAGGCCCTTTGTTCGTCTCCCTGGATCTGAGGGTGGCTCGGTGTCCACTCATCCTATATGATTACATTTGAGGACAGTGAAATGGTGGTCCCAGACTAAAGAGCCAAGATGATTCATCGTGCCGACCACATGACACCTCATAAACTGATGCCCTTCAGCTGAGCAGCGATCGCTTGGTAAGTCGTATCCCTTCAGGGCTGTTGTACCATAAGGTTGGTTTTGGCTTTATAGAGCGACAACAAAGGCCGAGAGTGCGTGGGCCAGCGAGAAGCAGAACTGCAACAATATGAGCGGGAGTCCGCAGCAGTAGAACAATGGTACCAACTAATTGTTAGGACACATGATAGGGAAGTTGGTCCAGTCCCTTTGAAGTTTATGGAAGCAAGTAAAAATGGAGAAGCACCTGGAATGATCTGGAAGCAGAAAGTACAAGATGCTTTATTGAGAATCTTCTGTTGGCTGATTTAAAGAGCAACACTGAGTCAGTTGGACAGCCTTGTATTCTTTAAGTCGAGTTCTTTGCCTTAATTAATGAGTGTTGGCTCAGTGAACCATTAAGTCAGTGAATTGGCAAGTTGGCTGTCAGTGTAAGTAACTATGTGTTGGTGCATGTTGTGGAGTGAACAGCTCTGAGGTCAACACAGTTCTGTAAGAAGCCATGTATGAAAGCAGCAGTTTGATGTGCTAAAGTGCTGTGTGGTCAGCAAAGTTAGTGAGTACAAACTGTGCAAAGTGGTAATTAGAACTTGAATTCACTTGTATGTAACTGTATATAGTATACAATTTTAGACGATAGTAAAATACGCTACCAGTATGAGTTGTCACTTTAGTTTTAAGGACCCTCACAATTTTCAACAATAGAATCCATCGGTGAAGTCAAGTGCCATATATAATTTATTTAAATGTGTCTTCATGAGGGATATTTTCAGTTAGAAATTGTACCTTACATAAAATATATACCAGTCTGCAAATTCAATTGTGAGATGCAATTGATTTTGTACATCTTTGTGAAATGTTAAAATTAACTTCCCAAGTAAAACAGTTGATTACCGTACTGTGTTAACTGAAATTAAAATTTGAAGTAATTATATCAAAATTATCATCACATTCTGGTTGATATTGTAATTTAAGTATTTGTCTTTATATTATACTAGATGGTATCACTCCAAACTATATAAAAGTGAAGGAATTTATATTGGACTGCACAGGTAGCCATATAATGAGAATTCCACATAAGCACACAATTTTCCATTGTTGATCATGCTAGTGATGCAGGCAGAAGTCAAAATATTTAAAAAATGTATAATGCTTGCAAAATCTAGATCATGGCTTTCTCAATTATTTTTACAGATATGATCAACATACAGTATTCACTAAATACCAGTAGTAGGCCACTAGAAAATAATACACCAGCGTCATTAATTTGACTCACTGAAGAGAGACCAATTCAAATATTCAAATACATTTTGCCGTTGCAATTATAATTATTTTATGAATGTTCACTTATGACAGATTAAAAAAAACAGGTTAGCTTGTAGATTTATGTGTCTGTCAGTATCACGATCATAGCCACAGAACCTCCAGTATTATGTGGAATCCAAACCACAGGAATGTGTATTAATTTCAAAAATCCTACAGGCATTGGCTGGAATTTGAATCATAATCACCTTGGTAAGAAACCAGTGGCCCCATATCAAAGTTAAGTTGCTATCCAGTCCTTTATGGAGATTACTTTTATAAAGTGTTTTATATCACAAGCAGACATTGAGAATTTAGGGTGTATGAGAAATGAAGCATGGGGCAATACAGAAAGAAACAGGAATGAGATGAATAAGAATAAACAGATTAAAATTCTTAGGCACACATGATTGCCTGTTATGGCATATCTTTCAGTTAAGTGCACAGTAATGGGAATACCACCATATTATGATCTCTTTGTCTATACTGGAAATATTTTTAGAATCTAGAATCTATTTAAATATTGATTCCACAAAGAACTGGTTTTGCAACTGCATAGTGCATATAGCAGGTTTTGCAACCAAATGGGTAGCCATTTTACTTTTCTGTTAGTTTGCAAAACCTGCTATTTTATGATGATAAGGACTTACAAAAGGATAGAGATGGGCTTTAAAACACCAAGCTTCCTGAAAAGTTGTATTTCAATAAAATATAACCTCTTGATTAACATCCATTAATAAACTACAACCAGTTCACAAATACTACTTAAAAAATTGTGTAACATCAAAGATTGACTTCAAAAGGTGTTAGTTAAACAATCATTTTGTAAAAACATGTACATTAAACAAAAATAGTCCTTCACATTGAGACAAAATAAGAAAAACTTTAGTTGTTCACGTTGGCCAATAATAATACCCATCAGTGTGAAAAAGTTAGGTGAGTGTGAAATACATTCTGGCTTATTTGAAATCAACATCCCCTTCCTCCACTAGTTCACAATCACTCTGCCTGCCGTTTTCACAATCATCACCCATACAGCCTCCTTTCGTAGCAATATCATCAGTAGCAAGGAGTGTTTTGTAGAACTGCAACTTTTTGTTTTCATTCCAGTTTTCACCAAATTGGAGGCACAAAAGTCTCTTGATATCCCATCGAGTGGGGTTACTTGGGACAGTTTTGAAATTCAAATTGTTATACAACGCCAAACTATAATCATACAAACTTGAATTAAATACAGGGAACATGTATGTGACAGCTGTCAACATCTGTGCAATAAACTCTGTGGAAATATGGTTTAAAATGCTTTGATTTAATTAAAAACAAAGTGTCCCAAGTTTCCCTCCAGGAGGGGATACCTGGGACTGTAATACAAATTGCACAAAACATCATGTTAACCATTATGAATCAAACTTGGGACACCAATGAAGGGGTTTCTCCTTGATTTTAGTTATATAGTCCTCAACATAATCTAATTTAAGTCCACCATAATAGATTTTATTTTCAAATTGCTACAATTTTCATGTTTTGATTACACTGGTATTTTGTGTTTTATTTTACCAAAGCAAATAAATTTATTCATTGTTTGCAATGATTATATTTCTATTTTAAACATAAACTTCTCCAAATGACATTAAAAAGTGTCAGTTTCTTCATTTTAGTCACAGTACCACACCTGAATTCGAAATGTGTAGTGATCCCAAAAAATACGAATAGGGACTAACAGTTTATAGATATTTTGGAAGGAAACTTCTGCAATATCATCAATCTGAGGAAATATAAATGTATCTGTGTTGATGTTACACCGGTTTAGGTTATCAAATTATACCATTGAAACACCACCTTCATCACACACATCCATTTATTACGAGCTGTTGACTACAACTGAGCATCACATACACCAAGCAGTTCAAACGTTCAAAGAACAAAGCAAGCGAAGTTAAACCACTCGACTAAATTTATATGAGTTACCAACATATAACCTCAATGTTTTCCTTAAGATATATACAAGATATGATACATGACATTTTATTTTTATGAGAAAACCACAACATTCCAACACTCCCCCCCACCCCCACCCTTTTCTCAAAAAAATAAACTACTACACTTCAATCAATTATCCTCTCATTGCAAACCTATAAGCTTATACAAATTCTTAAGCTTGTTGCCAGTAAAATTCTTTGTGAACAAGTCTGCAGCATTTCTCTCTGATGCTACATATACAAACTCAATGAACCCCTATTCTACTAGCTCTCTACATACATGGTACATGATGTCAATATGTTTTGACCTTTCACTCACAATATTGTTTTTATTCAATTTAATTGCTGCTGCATTGTCAACAAAAACTCTATAAGGTATATCCATAAACCTTTTCAGCCCTAGCTCTGATAGCAAATCTTTCATCCAAGTTATTTCTCGAGATACCTCTGCCATTGCCATATATTCAGCATCCATTGCAGATCTAGCAATACAACTCTGTTTCATACTATACCATGATACTGCTCTCCCTACCACTGTGGTTACATACCCACACACTGATCTTCTAGACATAGTATCTCCTCCCCAATCTGCATCACAGAACACTTGTACTGACTCCTCACAATTTTTGAAATGCAACTTTAAATCTCTAGTACCACATAGATATCTCATGAAATGCTTCACTTCTTTCCAATCTTTAATCTTAGTTTTTTGACAATTTTGACTAACTTTACTTACTGCAAATGCA
Source organism: Anabrus simplex (assembly GCF_040414725.1). NCBI lineage: Eukaryota > Metazoa > Arthropoda > Insecta > Orthoptera > Tettigoniidae > Anabrus > Anabrus simplex. Next base: position 281,164,409 of record NC_090266.1, read on the forward strand.
ATGTCAGGTCTAGTATTATTTGACAAATATAGTAAATTTCATACTGCACTGCGATAAATGGTACAATCAAATTCCTGCTCATCATTTTCAGCTGCTGAATACCCACTTGGTAAAATAGTCTTACTCGGTTTACAGTCACTCACGGAAAAATCAACAAGTAATTTGTCAATGTACAAACTTTGACTCAACATAACCCCTTCTTTTGTCTGTTCTATTTTTATTGACAGTAAGTTTGTTGCTTTCCCTAGATCTTGAATCTCTAACTCATCTGCCAACCTTATTTTAACCAACTTAACAATCTCTTTGTCACCTATTACAAGTATGTTGTCGACATACAAGCCAATAATACAACACTCCTTTACATACACACATGGTTCTTTGACACATTTCTTAAAATCAAGTCTCCTAATTATAGCATCAACACAAGCATTCCAGTCTTTACTCGAATTAGGTAGTCCATAGATGCTTTTCTTCAATTTACATACATAATTTTGGACATCCTTTTCTACAAACAATTCTGGTTGTTCCATGTATACAGTACAACTGATTTCACTATTTAAGTAAGCACTAGTTATATCTAGATATTCTACAGTCCAACCTTTACGTACTGCAATACCTATAAACAGTCTCATTGTTTTCCTCGTTACAACAGGACTAAATGTTTCATCAAAACTAAGTTTCATCTGTCTCTTAAAACCTTGAGCAACCAATCTGGCCTTATATTTCTGAATGTTACCCTCACTGTCATATTTCAATGAAAACACCCACTTAGAACTAATTATCTTGACATTTCCTGGTCTTTTTACAATTTCCCAAACATCCTTCTTTCTCATCTCATTGATCTCCACTTTCATGGCTGCCATCCAGTTAGCAGACTCTTGGCTCGACATAGCCTCCTCAACTGTTCTAGGTTCCACTACATTCGCATGTCTAACTTCCATCACTGCCTTAAAATCTGCACAAGTCTTACCATTCCTCTGTCTTATTGACCTTCTCAGATTATTCCCTGGCTCATGTATTGATGTAGACTCAACCTCTAGTTGTTCCTCTCTGGTCGTTGACTCAACAGCCAATGTTTCCTCTCCATCCTCCTCTTTGTCTAACTCAGTCCATAATTTTATCTCAGGAACTTCAGTGCACAGTATGTCAAAGTATGTTTCACTACCCTCTGCCTTTGGTATATATATCTTTTCCATGATATCAATTCCAGGACTTTTCACCTTAAAGGGAAATATCTGCTCCTCAAATACCACACTTCTCCTCACTATTACCTTTTTCCTTTCAAGACTCCATAATCTACATCCATCTTTAGTACCTGTTTCGTACCCTATCATAATGCATGACTCTGCTCTGGGATCTACCTTCCTGCTGTCTGCCCTCACAGCACACGCCTGACATCCAAATACTTTCAATCTACCTATTTCTTCCTGATCCAACTTCCTATTGAACCACAGTTCATACGGTATCTGAAAATTTATTGCCGAGGATGGGCACCTATTTCTTAAGCACACTGCGGTCATTACTGCTTCTCCCCAGAATTTCTTTGGTAACCCTGACTGAATCAATAGACATCTAACAGTCCTATATATAGTAAATGATAGGAAGCCTGTTAATGTAAATATAATTGTAACGTAAATGTGGACCCTTTGCATGAGGTCGCAGCTTGCTTTATTACACTTTATTATGATTTATTCAGCTGAGTGGTTAGCGTCATTTATTTTACGAGTAAGTCCTTTAATTTTAGCCTCATATGTATTTTGATTTGTTTGCTTTGATGTTTGAGACGGGGCTTAATCGTAAATGTAAATACGGATTCAAATTAACGTCAGGAAGGACTAGATTAAAGTATTATCAATGGGAGCTCAAGTGTACGGAAACATGCCGTCACGTTTTCTGGGATTTGTTGCATGATGTGTGAATGAGAGCGTGTAAGACGGTGGAATGTGGATCCACGAAGTTGTTAGTGTCATATTCACGACTATTTTGTATATCTACGTTGTAAATTAGAAATTGATTCACGAGTTCCATGAACGCTGTTTCGTATTTCGAGTTCCGAATATTAGAATAAAATTTCTGTAGAATTTATTATTATTATGATTATTATTATTATTATTATTATTATTATTATTATTATTATTATCAATACGAGTTTCTCGCGATATAGGATTGAGGTATTTCAGTAACTTTGCGATGTTCAGACATGATCGATTGTTAATGTGGCAATTTCTTAGTTTCAATTTATTATATTTATTACAGAGTTGACTACTTTATTATTCATGTTTGCTTTGAGCGCGAGTGCTTTGATTTGTGACCAGCGCGGTTTTGTTTCTTTTCATGCGAGCGAATGTTAGACGACGTCCTTCATATTTCTTCAGTTTTATGCAACTGTAGGACATGAGATGTTATTTGTGTGATTTTGAGTAAGAGGACGAGTTCCTCATCTGAATGGCCTGCATTTTCTTATTTGTGACTCGCCTCGGGCAGACTGTTGAGCAGCGTGTGTAAAGGGCTGGACCCTGTGGTTTTGGTATTGCTGCTTTATTTTTGGGAGATGTAAATCTCCACTTTGAGTCATTCCGCCGTGTGTTGGCGAGGGTGATATGTTTGTCTACCGAGGAGAGTTTTATTTGAGCGGCCTATACTTCGGGATTTTATTGTTGCGGTCCATGTCTCTACGGTTGTTGCAGTTGATGAGACAGTTATATCGCGACGTTTTGTTCGGATTTTCTTTTATGATATAACCGCGCTGAGGAATATTTTGTGTCATGTAATCTTTTCCAGGATACAACGTTGAATTAGGTGTTGAAAGGTAAATCCCACTCTGTCATTTTATTATGAATCATTTGTGTCACGTAATTTCATTCCAGGAATCCACGTTGATTTGTGCGTGATATTGTAATGTCCTCCAGTTTATTGATTTTGTGTCATGTAATTAATTTCAAGATCCTACGTTGAATAGGAAGTGTTGCTTAAAGTGTAATTATGTTTCCTTTTATTTCCGTTGAGGCTTTGAGTTGATGCGAGTTGCGTGAATGCCGCATGCTTTTCCTAGTGAGCCCTGGAAAATATGCATCATGTTTTGTTTCTTTGAATGTATATATTTTGCCATTTATGTGATTTTGATTTGTGTGTGGTTCCGATCCACATTGTTTGTTGTGCTCATGAGATTGCTCATGGCTCAGGATGTACAGTATGTGGCTCTGTTATTCGTACGGGCCACAATTTCTTATCAAGTATCGTATATTCACATTAACGATTGAAAAATTCAAATAAAACGTACTTTACCGGTAAAAACATGATATGTCAACGATAATTTGCTGTGATAACCATACTTCTTTACATACAGGAGAGAAGATTTGATATCGACATCGACAAATGGGTGTACCAGTTGTATTCGTACATTATATACCCGTAACAGGGTTCTCAATCAAAGTCCCCGATGTATGCGGAGTTATGCTACCCGCCGAACACGCTTTCCTTGCGAACATGTCAGCTGTGAGCAGCGGGGAAGTGAGACGTCACAACTGGGTAATTTGTCCAAGGTTGTATTACGTCAGACGAAATGTTCCATTCTTTTCCATCGTTAATTTCTTCCAGATGGATTAATGGTATGAAGAAATGAACATCACTGTGTAGCCTAATTTTTTATAGTCATAATTCCCAAGTTTCATGGAGATCCGTTAAAATGTACGAAAGATATTAGCAATTACAATTCCCAGGGGATACTGAATAAATAGGCAGGCATTTCGCTTGTCAAGCCAGTCTATCTTGTGCCACAGTCGTGGCCGGTCCGTCGGCTGTTGGTCATTCTGCTGCCGTGATGTTGGTCGCCAGTTCGACTCTCCGATGGAAGTTTAAGTTCGCGTGCTATTGAACTCTGATTCTACAACGCATCTACAAGACAAGTATTACAGCATCGTTTGCGTGTGGCAATAGAAGTTGTGTATGAGTCGAGACGTGAACAGTTAAGGTGTTTAACTATTTACAGGAACAGTGTGATTCGAACTAGTACGATACTACGCTACCAAGTACTTAAATGTAATTTGATGTTTAAATTACAAGAGATGATAGTATTTGAATTACAGTGTTTAAACTTCACAAAGTGATTTAACATTGAATGCTAAAAGTTATAAAACCTTGTCGTTAGTGGAACTTCAAAACTGTACATAATTTTGTATTTAACCTTAACAAGTGATAAACCTGTGCTAATAGCGAGACGTAATTCAGTATTTCAAACTGTACAGGTGATTGAATTTTGTGACAGTGTTACTCTACCAAGGTGTTAGAACATTTCGACAAACTATGCGTTTATTTTACACGCTACTGACACAAGTAGTTGAATTTAACAGTGCTATCGAACTTAAGATTTATTTTCCAAGTGACCATATTCACGATAGAACATAGCCTTAGATCTGTGGTTAAATAAACTGGTACAGTTAACATTTCTAGTGTTGAACTCAGGACGGTTCTTGAAAGGACAGTGTTTTCTTTATTTAATCGTGAACGGGACTAAATTCATTCCAGAACAAATTCTTTGGTTTCATTTATTTCTAGAATTAATTCGAACTTGAACTGTGTAAAGTTTGGAAGTGGAATATTTCATTTTCTACGTCACTATTCAGCCGAAGTTATCATATTTAACTTTGATAAAGTGACTTATTTATTTTCCGTGGCTGATACATCGCAGATTTATTTTGAGCTCAATTCAAGCCATCAGCAATAACTGTGTTCATTAGTGAAATTCCACTGTGAAGACAATTGAGTGCAGACCACTACTAACTATTATCTCATTTGTGCAGACCAGTTACTTTGGATCTATTTCATGCCCAGTGCCACGTTACTACGAATGCTCCTAGACCATCCAGACCTCCGAGATATTCGAGACCTCCCAGATATTCAAGATCGGCTCGGAAGATGGTGGCACCCTAAGCAGACATTGTGACCCGCAATGTATCAGGGCCAATTCCGCCCCCAAGGAAGTACTCATTATAACTGCTGTGCTGAGGTGATGTTGAAATTTGACTTTATTTTATGAATAAATGTTTTTTTAACAATTAGTGTTCCATTATATTTACCTGACTTCCCTCTCCTCTGTAACAATTCAGATAGTGACCAGTCACCCCTGGGCCGAGTCTTGTGTTCAGCTAGCCATCAAAACAAACTTTTACGGTTACAATCTGGACAGGATGATGCCCACCGTTTGGTTGCGATGAACGGAAAAGTCTCGGTGACGGCATACGACTGCTCAAGTACGTTACTCTCCTTCCTAGTGTATCTGTGGTGGACATGGGTAGGAATGCAGAGTTAAGTACTGAGCTTAAGGACACTATACTTAAACTGGCACGTAAAGGATTTTTCTTACGAAAGATTGGACAGCTGGTCAATAGATCACATTCTACTGTGCAATATGTGGTTGATAAATTTAAATATAAAGGCACTATTAAGAACACGCCAAGGAAACCCAGGAAAAGGTGTTTAAATGAAAGGGAAGGACGGTTTTTCTTCGGCTGATAAAGCCAGATTCCAAATTAAGTGCACCAGTATTGAGGCAACTCACGGAGGAACGAACTGGAAAGAAGATCAGCAAATCCACCATCTGTCGGATCCTTTATCGTCATGGGTACTATGGAATAATCCCTCGTAAAAGGCCATATGTAAGTAGAAAAGACAGTCGTCATAGACTGACATTCGCTAAGGAGCATATAAATAAGGAGAATGAATTCTGGAATGATGTTATCTGGTCTGATGAGACAAAAATAAACCTATTTGGGTCAGATGGCATCCACAGAACATGGAGAAAAATTGGTACGGAAAATGATGAGACGAATACACTCCCAACCGTAAAATACGGTGGTGGGTCTGTAATGCTTTGGGGCTGTATGTCAGCTAGAGGATGGGTAACATACATTTCATTAAAGGAATAATGAACAAGATGGGCTACAATGTAATCCTGAGGGGGAAACGTGAAGCAGAGTGACGAAAAAACGGGGATGCCACCTGTTTATATGTTCCAGCATGATAATGACCCAAAACACACTGCTGAGATTAATAAATCATGGTTGGTCTAGAACATTCCTAAGCAACTTAGAACACCTCCCCAGTCTCCGGATTTAAATCCCATCGATCATCTTTCGGCTACGTTGAAGAGTAATCTTCGTAGGCAACGTGCGCGTACGAAGAAGGAACTTAGAAATGTGATTTTTCAGGAATGGCAGTAAATCAGCTCGGATATGTGCAAGAAATTAGTGTAATTCTATGCGACGACGATGTCAGACAGTTGTAAAGGCTAGGGGATTCCACTGGATACTAACATGTTCCAGGAACCCTTTACCTTTTCGTTTATTTCAAGTGTTCAATTTGCTAGTACGAATAGGAAAGATACAAGGTTATGGGCGCACTTATCTTGATTAGAAGCTGTATGTTTTGTTAACATGATTACAAACAGATAGAGTAGATACATGTTTTCTGAAGGCTTTGTTGAATATATGTTCAGAGAATAAAATCCTTTTTAGTTTATTATTTTCTGGCAGTGCGTTGAAGTACTAAAGCAAACAACCCGTACGAATAGAATAGGTACATAATGTATATATTTTGTGCGTAGGATGTTTTACTACTCAGCTTGTTATACATTGTACAGTTAGGTTACTTTTGTCCCCCCTCATTGCGCATTAGATCACGTCTTTTCTTAATGTTAGGGACCCCACTGCAATATCAAGTGTGCAGAAATGGGGAACGTACTCATCTACAGTTAAAAGTGTTAACAAAAAGTAAAGCCAGGGGCGTGGTGCGAGCACGCAAGCACATGTGTTAAAATTAATGAAATTTCGAGATTTGATTTGATATGTTAAGAATGTGTGTAGGTATACATTGTAAATTTGTAATATATTCTGATTCTCAAGGTGGACTTTATCAAGCTGAGAGAAAAAAACAATCTGAGTCATGTAAAATTTGGGATTATTTGACACTTTGGTATTTTAAAAAATCATTTTCTTGTTTATTTTAATAAACAGATTTTCCTCCAAAACTGACATCATGCTCCGCCTTGCTTTATTTGTAGTTTTAATTGATCTCACCGTGACCGTATTTAGCTATATGTTCCCCATCAAGATCCAGGGTGTATATATTTTAGGGCATTATTTTATCATAGTTTGGACTGAGCACGCCTGGGATCGGCTGACTAGTCTGGGGCAAATTACCTTGATAGTAAAAACGGGAACATATAAGTGGCGCCCAGCGTGGGGCTTATGTTTTTGCTTCTTACACCCTTTTGTTATTTTGGACACGCTGGTCATACGAATTGCTTGCCCAATGCGTGTAGAAACGGGGACAGTACTGAGAATAATTCTTGAATGAAAATATTAGCCATCCTTGGTCTTAGTGAAACAAAATGGAGAGGAAGAGGAGAAAGAGAACTGAAGGAAGGGTACGGGTTGCTTTACAGTGCAGGACGCAGTAAATAGAGCCGGAATGACCATTAGAAAAGGTGTCCTTGATACGTGGATGAAGTGAAGGTAAAAATGGAAATGGCGTATGGCTTTTTAGTGCCGGGAGTGTCCGAGGACATGTTCGGCTCACCAGATGCAGGTCTTTCGATTTGACACCCGTAGGTGACCTGCGCGTCGTGATGAAGAGAACACATACACCCAGCCCCATGCAAGAGAAATTAACCAATGATGGTTAAAATTCCCGACCCTGACGGGAATCGAACCTGGGACCCCTGTGGCCAAAGGCCAGCACGCTAACCATTTAGCCATGGAGCCGGACTGAGGTGAAGGTAAATTACAGCTAATGATCATAGCAAGGATACATTTCGAGACAGGAACACGAGATCTGTTCGAGGAATATGCTCCACAAACTAGAAACAAGGAATACAGAACAATTTCTTGAAAAATGGATAAATACACTGAAGACAATAAGTAATTATAATAAGGGATATGAATCCAGCGGTGGGAAGAGGAGAGATTTTTAGGCCATATCTATATGGCAACAAGAATCAAGGAGTTACTTTATAGGACTTTTGCTAGAGGAACCAACTAATGGGAAACTCATGGTTCAGGGAGAAAAATAGCCAAAAGTTTAGAATGGATGGATGGGTAGACGCGGTTAAATTTTTTATCTCCTGCTGTGTGATGGCGGTAACGGACGTGTCTTTGAACAGCTGTTTTCTAGCCGTGTACTGATAAAATTCATCGTGATAAAGACGTGTAACCACATATTTCCTTGCTTTACACAATAAAATTGGGTCTAAATTATGTACGGTAATCAAATTTTATAAAAATCGTGCTCTGAACACTTGATTGAACAAATTATATTGTTTATACCTTCCTTTGAATTAGTACACATATTCTGTGTGTGAAGGGAGGAGATTAAGTAAATGGGATACAACTAATGTTACTTTATTTGTACCAATAGAGTAATGGCATTCATTGACATCGGCATACTGTACAGAAAAACGTCAATGTAGGCTATGTATACAGTACCGGTATTTATTAACATTCATTAAAATAAAAACACTGGTACTGAAACACGTCCATGTAAGTTTAATGTACAGTATTTAATAATACAATTCACTGCAATAAATAATTAAATAAATGACGTTTGGCCTCCGGGGAGGCCTGGTGCGGGTCTTTCGATTTGACTCCTGATAGGCGACCTGCGCGCCTGTGAGAATGGAGCCCTACCTAACATGAATTCTAATGCTCAAAAAGGCACACACACCCAGACACCCGAACCATCGGAATTAACCAATGAAGTTTAGAATTTCCAACCTGGGAGGTAATCGAACCCGGCACCCATTGGAACAGACCCATGCACCGGTCGATAGTTCATCACCTCCCGAGTCCATATTATCTGAGGTTAATGCCATCTTAACAGATGCTCCCATGATCTTTAGGGACATTGAGAAATACCAACGTGAAGATCCGACGCTGGAACAGAGGCCAGCAAACTAACCATTCAAACATGGAGCCGGACATTCATTGAAATCAGCACTCTGCACAGTACAGAAACGCGTCAATTTAAGATAGATATACAGGGTTTAATAACATGTATTGAAATAATCACACAGTGCAGGAAAATAGCCCCTGTGGATACGGGCGGTAGAATTAACACCCATGGTATCTCCTGCCTGTCGTAGGAGGCCACTAAAATTGACGCCAGTGGCTCTTAACTTGGGAGCCTGTGCTGGCGACCACGGGCCCATTACCCGAATCCTGGCATTGCTTCCACCCACGTGTGCCAGGCTCCTCACTTTCATCTATCGTACTTTATTTTGACGTTGCTTTACGTCGCACCGACACAGATAGGTCTTATGGCGACGATGGGATAGGAAAGGGCTAGGAATGGGAAGGAAGCGACAGTGGCCTTAGTTGAGGTAGACCAAGCATTTGCCTGGTGAGAAAATGGGAAATCGCACGGAAAACCATCTTCATGGCTGCCGGTAGTGGGACTCGAACCCAGTAAATCCCGAATACTGGATACTGGCCGCACTTACGCGACTGCAGCTACCGAGTTCTGTGTCTATCGTATCTGACCTCCTTTGGTCATTTCTTGTTCTTTTCCAACCCGGACTGTATTATGTTCGCGAAGCCTAGAGAGTCTTTCGTGTTCATGCCCATCGTGGCCCGTGTCTTTCTTTGGCCGATATTTCATTTTTCGAAGTGTGTGATCCCTTCCATTTTTCCCTCTGATTAGTGTTAATAGGGGTTAGTTACCTAGTTGTATTTCCTCTTAAAACAACATTCACAACCACCACCTGTGCAGAGAAATGCCAATGTAGGCTAAATGTACAGCATTGAATAACATTCATTGAAATTAGCACACTGGACTGAAAATGTCAATGTAGGTTATATGTACAGTATTTAATAACATTAATCGAAATCAACACAAATTGAAATCACCACACTATACAGAAAATTGCCAATGTAGTCTAACAAGTGAGTGGAAGCAATGCCAGGATACGGTTAATGCCCACTGTGTTGCTTATTCAAAAGAAGTAAAATGCATCGGCAAAAATACTTCTGGGATGATCCGACACTTACAAACGCATAATATCAATGAAGAGGAATCGTCACAGAACACCTCCGGCTCGGTTTGCATTTCGGATATCGTCTTCAAGTTGTCGCGTACAATTCGACACAGTTCACATTGCACCGTCATATATCGAAGTACCTACGTAATTATGACGTGAATACTCTATAGCAATTTAGATTGCACATTCCATTCATGCGTAATGGTGGTTGCATATGCAGCAAGGCGCATCATGCCTCGTCTCGAGTTCGAATAATGCACGCCTCTAGTATCCAGTTACGTGTACCTACAGTAGCCGTCAGGTTCTGTACTTAAACCACTCATTCGTGTACCTACCAATGTATACAATGCCCGAATGCGTATCCTTTATAATTATGTTATACTTCGTCAAAATAGACCTCGGTATAAATGAACGCCCTAGTCGCTTGTTGACACGTATTTACGAAAATGAGAAGGCCCATGGTTGGATATTCGCATATTCGGAACAAGCAACATTCAGCTCCGACTACCTGCAGGCCTACGACATGCTGCTCGCCGCACATTGTGGGGACAACGCTCTCGAGATTTCTCGAAATTTCTCGCGCGAAATAGTGTCTGCGCTAGTCTCGAGAAATCCCGAGAAATCTCGAGACCTCGTCTCAGACTGCCCATCAGTAGTGGACAGTGCTCGAGGTAGGAGGTTCGAATCCCTGGGATGTGGTAAGGTTGCATACTTGATAGCTTCCAAGGACTCGATTTATTTGACCCTGTAAAAGACCATATGTATCGTTGCATTGGGTCTACTGCTTGGTTGGACGAAGAGATGGTCTGTGGCCAGTTAGCTACGTCGTACATGTTACAAGCTTCGTAGACTAGTGATGGGCATTTGAGACTAGGTCTCGAGATTTCTCGAGACTAGCGCAGGCACTGTTTCTCGCGAGAAATTTCGAGAGATCTCGAGAGCGTTGTCCCCGCATTGTGCGGCGAGCAGCGTGTCGTAGGCCTACAGGTAGTCGGAGCTGAAAGTTGTTTGTGCAGAGTAGCGAATAGCCAACCACGGGCCTTCTCCATTCCGTAAATACGTGTCAACAAGCGACTAGGGCGTTAATTTCTACCGAGGTCTATTTTGACGCAGTATAACAATTATAAAGGCCACGCATTCTGGCATTGTATGCAATGGTAGGTACACGAATGAGTGGTTTAAGTACAGAACCTGAGGGCTACTGTAGGTACACCTACCTGGATACTAGAGGCGTGCATTATTCATTTGAAATCGAGACGAGGCAAGATGCGCCTTGCTGCATATGCAACCACTATTAAGCATGTGTGGAATGTGTAATCTAAAATGCTTCAGTGTGCTCCAATTCTTTCGACAGGTAGATGCACATCGTTATCAGACCCCACAGTCAATAACATATGATCACTGCTTGCGTTTACCGATATTTTGGTGACGAGGGAAATAATTCCTTACGATGTTATAGAGTATTCGCGTCATGTGTAAAGTTAACATAATTAACCAACAACAACAAGCAATTCTATGGATAGAAAATATTACAAGAAGTACTAATTTAACATTCTAAATCCAGCATGATCATACACAAATTCAGTATTTCCAGTGCGTAACACTGCCGCTTACAATACTATATGCTGAGCTTTCTACTAGCTTAACATTACAAGTGATAATAAAGTGAAGTTAAACAATCATTAGAGTACAACTATAACGACAA